>NC_133650.1:266100749-266411822 GCF_009905375.1 Apium graveolens | reverse complement strand
GTGTCAGACAGATGTTGTTGTTGATTTGTAATAATTAATGTGTCATATTTGTTAATAAGTTTGGCTTTATAATAGTTGTAGCCTAAGTCATACTTAAACCTGGTAAAGATTTTGGGAAGAAGGGGTTGTTTTTATGTATTAATATTGAGTTGGATTATATTATGTTTGTTGTTATTGTGGTTTGTGACGTCAACTCTTGACCCCGGGTTGAGGTCGTCACAATAAGTATAGTTGAGAACGAACCACTCTAATGTGAGGTTGAAAACTTAGTACTATGATTATGTAATTAAAGCATCGTGTAATCTCAAATTTTTGAGACTTTCTGAAATGCTTAATGAATAGTAACCCTAAAAAACAGGGAAAACTTTGTAGCCCACACTATGTTGTGCATGAGAAATCGAGTTTTGGAGTCGATAACGTGATTATACGTACCAAATAAGTGTATGTAAACGCTATTAATTTTCAAAGAAAATGAACTTTGAAAAACGACCGTATCTATGAATAATCAAGGATTACGGGAATCACAATATAATTACAAATTTAAAATCCTACAAATTCAAATCCAAGAACGATACTTCAAAACATAAAGAACGTATAAGAAGGATTTACACTGCAAACTGGTTACGAGAATTTTTACGAAAATGAATAAGCGACCGAGCAAACGCGTGAACGAATAAATATGAATAAACGACTGAGCAAACGCTGAACGAATAATAACATATGAACCAAGCTAACTAAACTATCTAACTATGGTAAGAAACTAACCATGGTTAAGTTACCAAATAGTAACCTAAACTAGATAGCATGATGACCTACAAGCTAGTAATAGTAAACCTAGCATCTAAACTAGATAGACTAGCTTGAAAACTTAGGAAGGTAGCCAAGATATGCATAGATTTACTAGTACTAGGTTATATACTAAATCATATCTCCAAAATCTTCCAATAGAAACATTCAACAAGCAACAAAAAAAATCTCTCTCCCCCCCATTCTTCTCCATTCGGCTTCATCAAGAAAAGCCAAGAAACCAATTTCTAAACCCCCACTTCTAGCCATGGAAAAAATACACCATTAATTCCCAAGCTTCATACATCCTAAACTAAGGTAAGATAAATTTTTGATCTCATTTTATTAAGGTTGATGGTTCAAATAAATTTAATAAAAGTGATAATGAATGGTAAGAATAATAACTTTCTTTGGTTTCTTGATTTTAATGGTTGATTTAGGTTCCATAAACCCAACCACGCATCCCCAAGACTCCACCATCATCAAGAACATATATCAATATTTGAATAAAGGTATAAATATTTGACCAATCTTTATTAAGGTTTGAGTTTCAAGAACCTTTGAAATCCTAGTTATAAACTTAGTTTTAGTGGTTGATTTATTGTAATCTTGATGTTTAGTTAATTAGTTCTAAGGTTGATGATTATTACCTCAAAACATGATGTTCTTAAGAGGAGTTAGTGTTAGGATGATGTTTTGATAATTGTTGATGGTGGTATAATGATTTAAGACATAAATGAAACTCGGATCGTAATCGTAACCTCGCTAAAACGAACAAAACTCAACATAAAATTTTTGAAAACTGTAGTTTCTTGAAAAGTAACACTTGATTATGATATAAAATTTTATGACGATAGTTTAGGAGCTTTAATCGCTTGATTCCGATTTACGGATCAAAGTTATGACCGTTTTAGTAAAAGTGATTTACGCAACAAAAACTGCTACGAATTACAAATTTTGGAAATCGAAATGATCGACTTAAAATATTCAAAGATCATGAATTTTTTACAGAGAGTAATAAATAGAGTTCATTAACTACTATAAAAGTTTCAAGTGAAAATAAGGATTTTTCAATTTTATAAAAATCAGAACCGAGACCGCACGATTAGAAAACTATTAGAAATCGTAAGCGGAGCCGACGAGGGATATGTAAACGAACATAAAGGATTTCGAAAAGAAAGAGACCATGATGTGAATGAGTACTTAAAGGAATAATAAGAGTAAAATGAGTTGCGAGAATGATTAATAAGTAGCGCGTATGTACGAGTCACCATAAATAAGAACGGGATCTAACGAAATGATATATGTTTATGATTATAGATTTCCGAGCGGACCCTAGAGCATCCTCCACCTCAAAGTACCCAGGAAAGTTTAGAAACCCAACTCCATATACTGTTGTGTTGTGAAAAGATTGTCTTACTATCTTTTGCATAAATGGCATGCTTGCCATGATACTAAGTATTTGAGTTTTCGCGTAAATAGTGTGTTACGATGTATATATGTCATAAAATATTTTAACACCGCCATTAGCGTGATGTATGATTATAAGCCCGAGAGTCGGTCGGAGTTTTAAAATGAAAACCCGGGAATCATTCCGAAGATGTTTTGGACGATTAAAGTCTTTTATTTCAAGGGACTTGATGTTCACTTGCGAAATATTAAAATACCTCGAATTTAGTTAAAATAATATCCAAAATTGTATTCCCTTAACTATATTTTATTATTATACGAATAATGAATTTTATATCAGTTACTCATTTAAAATAGGAGAATTATTCTCCAATAATTATTTATTTCAAACTCAATTAAGTATATTATTAATGATTACTTTAACTATTCCAACATAAATTAATCGAGGAATAATATTTCAAATATTCTTTTAAATATATAATTATTCGAGGTTTAATTATTTAATAATTATTATTTTATTATTAAATATTTTTAAATGATTTAATATGATTTAAAAATCATAAAACCTAATATAAAACTTTCTGAACTTTAGAAAATTATTCGAATAATTTCAAATCGTCGAAAAATATTATCTCGGCCTATTTTAAATATTTTGAATAAAGGTCAACTCACATTATCTTAGTACTTCCCCCAAGAAATTCTCGGAAGTACACATATAAATATATATTAGCAACATGAGTTGTGCCTATCAATAAGCTAAATGCTTTGAGAACTTGAGGAGTACGAGTTCTTGGGATACGATAGGATTTCTTAAAGAACAAGGGAGGGGTAGAAATTTAGTACTTCGCGTATTGGGGAGACTACCAGTACCGTGGGAGACGGTACTATATACCTAAGGACCTGTGAAGTGTGTGTATACCCGAAATTGGACACATAGCCCGTATGCGGCAAAGGTGATAACCGGGATATGAAGGTGTTGTCCTTCTATCAGTAGAAAAGGTTACTATTTCCGTAGTATGACTGATCATCATATGCGGTAGCTCCAGTGAATGTCATAAATTCTTCCAATTGGAATTGTGATGTAATACCGTAACCCAAGCCTAAGTGCTGGGTTTACCATTAAGGTATTCGCAGGATAATAAGTCCAAAAAAGAATTATTTTCGAAAAAAGGTGTCTATCACCGAGGAAAACTATTTTTGAATAAACATATTTATCATATATGGAATTATACTTGAGTTTATCATACAGTCATTTCATACTATACATTATTATGCTGGGAATTATAGCTCACACTTGTTTTCTTAAATTGACACAACACAACAGTGAATCAAGATGCCTATCCTGAAAGTCACAGATAGGAAACGGGTAGAAAACGGCCAGCTGTTCCGTAGGATGTTTGGTGTTGTACCTCAAGTAGACCGAATAAGCTGGATTGGCTTTTAGTTATTTTTAGTCCGGCTTATTTACAAGTATGATTTATATAAGATAATATATAAGAAATGTATATTTGGCCGAAGGTCTAACCTTACGTAAAGGTTATTTCCGTGGTAAAACTTAATCACTTTTAGGATTGTAATAATTATCACTTATGGATTGATATAACCTAGTAATGAATGGTTCTTTTCCAGGATAATAACCTGTAAGTGTGTGTGTGTAGAGATAAGTGTGGGGTCATAATGGTGTGAGTATTTATATATTGTGGTATGAGATAAGTGTTATACATGATTCAAGATGGTGTGGCCTCCTAGATCCCTGCCCCCGGATTTTGGGGCTCCACAGAAATGGTATAAGAGCCTTAGGTTATCAAATCTTGGAACTGAAAGGATATAAAATAAGTAGACATAAGGATAATAATAATCAATTAGAACTCAAGTCGAGTTCGCCGTCAGGCTACATGGGTAGTCTTGACAGTTTTACCCTCAAGGAAATTCCGACTCTAAGTTAGTAACACCTTACCTATTATGTCAGGTACCAGTGGAGCCTATGGGGGAGGTTGACCCTGTTGATGATGTTATGGCCCCTGAGCGTGACCCTAATCCCGAGCCGGAGGAATCACCCATTGATGAATCAGATGATGACCCTACTGAGGATCCCCCAAAGGAGGAGACTGACTTCCCTACCCCAATAGCTGATGATATTGAGATGCCCCAGGGAGATGGCGTAGACTGGACAGACAAAGAGATGTACCCTCTCCCGACCGTTCACCCCCATACACCTCACCCAGGGATGCTGAGCCCTTTGCCCTACACTGATGAGGACGAGGATGATGAGATGGATGCACAAATCTATGAGGTTCATGACATCCTCTAGTGACCCAGACTCACCTCTACCACCCCCAGCGACCATACATGTAGCAGTGCATGATTGGATAGTGGCTCAGCTTAACACTGAGATCACCACGGCATCTGCCCGCATTGTGGAGCTACGACAGGCGCTGACCGCCAAGGGAGCCATCAGGCTAGGATACCCAGGGGAATTTAGAGCTGCTTCACCGGCCATAGCTCACATGGAGATTGATGGAATTGAGCTCCGTACCCGAGTACAGATGAGGATGACAGCGATGGGAGGATACATCCCGGTAGTTGATACAGAGCTGATGTTGGCAAGAGCGATGAGGAGGGTTCGAGACCTCACACGCAGTGACAGTGACTGAGAGGCTAGTGACTACTTATGACCTTGTAAAAGGGTTGGGTGACTTGTCACTAATTTTGTTAGGATAGCTAGTAGTAGATAGCATTCCTAGCCCTTCTGGGTACCCAGTGTATGTATTTGTATTTCGGTATTCAGGAACAAATAGTTGATATATTATATTCAAGACCATGTATGAACTCAGATGGTTGTTTTGTCCCCAAAATATATATGGGAGACCCGATATATATCTAGCAGTTATTAAGAAATTGATGTCCATATTATTGCACTTTTTAAAGACATGGTAGATAATAAATGACATGCTTACCTATAAATAAATTAATCCAAATGTAAAAATTTTGCAACTGTATTGACATATTTTCATTATCAGAACAATGCCACCCCGTAGAAGAGGAACTAGGGCATGGCCCGCAGAATCTGTTAACCAACAACGAAATGGACCTGACCACATAATGAATGAGGAAAGTGAAGAAGACCTAGACTATAATGAGTATGATGAAGAAGAGTATGTAGAAGAAAAAGTTGAGGATACCCATCAGGGAGGGAACCCCATGAATGAATTTATGGAACTTTTAAGGGCGAATCTTAACCAACAGCCCATTCCACCACATCTGCATATTTCCCAACAGACTGCGGGCACTTCCTTCAGGGCATTCAAATCCCTCAAACCCCCAGAGTTTCTAAGATCTGCCGACCCCATTGAGGCACGGGCCTGGCTCAAGGAAGTAGAAAAGTCCTTCGAAATACTAGGTATGGATGACCGACACAAGACCATTTTTGCCTCTTACATGCTGAAGGGGGAAGCTAACTACTGGTAGGAGTCCAAACGAAACCTCAAAACTGATGATGTGATTTCATGGGATAGATTTACCCGATTTTTCTTAGACAAGTATTTCCTTAGGTTCAAGGAAACTCGGATGGAGATTAAGTTTCTATAGTTGAAATAAGATAAGATGACCGTGGCGGAGTACGAGGCCAAGTTTACTGAATTTTCATGATTCGTATAGGAATTTGTGAATACCGCAGAGATGAAAGTTCGAAGGTTTCAGCTTGGTCTGAAACAGTGGATCCAGATCCGAGTAGCAGTACTAGAACTGACATATTATGCCAGCTTAGTGCAAAAAGCCTCGATTGTTGAAGCAGGTAGTGAACAAAGTTTGAAGGAGAAGAAAAATAGGAAAAGGAAGTTAGGAAGTCAAGGAGGAGGAGGAGGAGGAACCGGGAACAGGAGCCTTCCAAGCAGGTTTGTCAAGGGAGTGGTGTCCCAACCTGCGAGAGGCCCCGGATTTAGAAAGGCCCCAAGTGAGAGCGTTGGCCAGTGCGGCGGACAATCTTGGGAAACATATCACAGCCAACCCCGTGCCCCAATACCGAATTGTCAGAAATGCGGAAAAAGACACCTTGGAAGGTGCACCCAGGAGAGAGCCCCTCTGAAATGCTACAGGTGCGACCAAACCGGACACCTTGCCAACAACTGCACCCGATTCAACGTGGCGTGTTTCCAATGTGGGAAAATAGGGAACATGAGGAAGGATTTCCTGACATTAAGGCCCCCAGCCTCGGGGATGAGCAGAGCTGCATCTAACCGGCCCCTAGCCGCCAGGACTTCCAACATGACCGTTCAGGATGCTGTCATGAACACTGATGTGATAGTAGGTAACCTTTTCTTAATTCTGAACGTACAAAAGTTCAAATTGATTCTAGAGCGACCATGTCTTTTATATCTCAAGATTTTGCTAAGAATTTAAAACTTAATGTCATACCCTTACGTGAGGTATTACAAGTGGAAATAATAAACCGAGAAATAATTCCTGTAAATCAAGTACACCCTAAATGAAAGTTGAAATTAGAAGGGAAAGTCTTGGAGGTTGACTTGATCCCATTTGCGTTAGGAGAATTCGATATAATCTTAGGGATGGACTGGTTATTCAGTAATGGAGCGCAGATAGATTGTGAGGGAAAGAGGGTAAAAATAAGTGTGCAAAATTGAAAGGAAAAATGTTCAAAGGTCAATCACAGACCAGAAAATTTCTGACCATGCTTTAGGCGAAGAGATTGTTAAAGAAAGGTAACGAGGCCTACTTGGCCTATGTGATGGATACTAAGAAGGAAGTTCCCAACATACAGGACATACCCGTAGTAAATAAATTTGAGGATGTGTTTCAAGAGAACTTACTGGGATTGCCCTCCGACAGATAAATAGAATTTTCTATTAGAACTAGCACCAGGGACGGCACCGGTGTCCAAGGCCCCTTATATGCTAGCCCAGATGAGATGAAGGAACTAGCTACTCAACTGCAGGAGTTATTAGATAACGGGATGATAAGACCCAGTGTGTCACTGTGGGGAGCACCAGTACTGTTCGTAAAGAAAAAGGATGGTAGTATGAGATTATGCATAGACTACCGGGAGTTGAATAAGCTGATTATCAAGAATAGGTACCCTCTCCCTAGGATTGATGACCTATTCGACCAGCTCAAGGGTGTTGTACACTTTTCCAAAATAAATTTGAGAACAGGATATCACCAGTTGAAAATCAAACCTGAGGATATACCAAAGACTGCCTTTCGCACTAGGTATGGACATTATGAGTTCTTAGTCATGTCATTTGGGCTAACCAATGCACGTGTAGACTTTTTGGATTTGATGAACAGGGTGTTCAAGAAGTATCTAGATATATGTGTGATAGTTTTCATAGATGATATTCTAATCTACTCAAGGACAGAGAAAGAACATTCAAAGCATTTGAGGATAGTCTTAGAAATCTTGAGGAGTGAGAAATTATATGCCAATTTCTCGAAGTATGAATTTTGGTTAAAGGAAGTTCAGTTCTTAGGGCATGTAGTAAGTAATAAGGAGTTTTAGTCGACCCCTCCAAGATAGAGGCGGTATCCAATTGGGAAAGACCGACTACCCCAACCGAGGTTAGAGTTTTATGGGTTTAGCGGGATATTAACGGAGATTTGTGCAAGACTTTGCCAAGATAGCCGGCTCATTGACTAGACTTACCAGGAAAACTGAAAAGTTCGTGTGGACAGAGAAATGTGAGGAAAGCTTTCAGGAACTAAAAAGGAAGTTGGTGTCAGCGCCAGTGCTCGCTCTTCCTGATGGAAAGGGAGAGTTTGTGATATACAGCGATGCCTCGCACAAGGGACTAGGATGTGTGCTAATACAGCACGGAAAGGTTATTGCATATGCCTCTCGGCAGTTGAAGGAATACGAGATCAGATACCCAACCCATGATCTAGAATTAGCAGCCATAGTGTTTGCCCTAAAAATTTGGAGGCACTACTTGTACGGTGAGAAATGCGAGATATAAACAGACCATAAGAGCCTCAAGTATATTTTTACTCAAAAAGATTGAACATGAGATATAGGAGATTGTTAGAGCTGATCAAGGACTACGACTGTGAAATTTTGTATCACCTGGGTAAAGCCAATGTGGTAGCTGACGCCCTCAATAGAAAGGAGATACTCAAAATGATAATGACATCTGAGGAGTTAGTTAAGGAATTTGAAAAGATGGAGATTGACGTGAGAATAACCGGTAAAGGAAAAGAAGGATTATTCGAGATTAAGCTAGTGTCAGAACTGACTGAAAAGATACGAGTGTGTCAGGAAAAGAGATGAATGAAGAAAGAGAAACATTGACTGGTGAGGAAGTCAGATGCGAGAAAGATGAGAAAGGGATCATGAGGT
Organism: Apium graveolens; assembly: GCF_009905375.1. Classification (NCBI taxonomy): domain Eukaryota; kingdom Viridiplantae; phylum Streptophyta; class Magnoliopsida; order Apiales; family Apiaceae; genus Apium; species Apium graveolens. The sequence goes on along the minus strand of NC_133650.1, from coordinate 266,403,277 downwards.
ATGCATCCCAGATTTGGATTCCAAGTGTGCAAGAACTAAAGGATGAGCTGTTGTACGAAGGGCACAGCTCCAGATATTCGATCCACCCAGGAAGTACGAAAATGTACTATGACCTTAAGGAATATTATTGGTGGCCTAACATGAAAAGAGATAGCAGAGTGGGTCAGTAAGTGCTTGACATGCCAGAGAGTGAAGGCTGAACATCAGCGACCGAGTGGACTATTACGACACCTCGAAATTCCAGAATGGAAATGGCAGCATATAGCCTTGGATTCTGTGACAGGCCTACCAGGGACAAAACCAATCACGATGCCATATAGGTTATCATAGATAGACTAATCAAGTTTGCACAGTTCCTGCCAATCAATGAAAGGTACACCGTAGACAAGCTAGTGGATATTTACTTAAAGGAAATTATAGTGAGACATGGTGTTCATGTTGCTATAGTGTCAGATAGAGACCCAAAGTTTAATTCCAGATTTTGGAGAATCTTCCAGGAGTGTCTAAGTACCAAACTAAATATGAGTACCACTTACCACCCCCAAACAGATGGACAAAGCAAAAGGACTATTCAGACCCTAGAGGATATGCTGCGAATGTGTGCCATCAACTTTAATGGAAATTGGAATGACCGCTTACCCTGGTCGAATTTTCCTACAACAATAGCTATAATGCTAACATGGGAATACCTCCGTATGAAGCTGTTGGGATAAGGTTGGAGAACATAAAATAATAGGACCCGAGTTAGTCCAGCAAACCACAGAGATGGTGGGACTCATTAGGAAGAGACTGATAGCAGCTCAAGATAGAAAAAAGAAGTACGCCGACCAGACCAGGAAAGATAGAGAATATGAAGTAGGAGATTCAGTATTGTTGAAGGTATCCCATGGAAAGGAGTAATAAGATTTGGAAAGAAAGGGAAACTTAGCCCCAGATTCATAGGACCCTTTGAGATTTTGAGGAGAATAGGACCTCTAGCATATGAGCTCGCCTTGCCTCCTAATCTGCAACAAGTGAACAACGTGTTCCACGTGTCAATGTTAAGGAAATACCATGCTGATGCGCGGTATGTGATAGAGTTTGAGCAGGTAGATTTACAACCAGACTTGACCTACGTTGAGCAACCAGTAAGGGTAATGGACCAGAAAGAACAAGTGCTGAGGAACAAGACTGTGAAGCTGGTTAGAATCTTGTGGTGAAATCAGAATGTTGAAGAGTCAACTTGGGAACTAGAAGACATAATGAGGAATATATCCCCGCCTGTTTCTAATTGATTCCGGGACGGAATCCTTTTTAGAGGGGAAGACTGTACTAACTCGAATTTTTGAGACTTTGTAAAACGCTTAATGAATAGTAACCCTGAAAAATGGGGAAACTTTTTAGCCCACACTATGTTGGGTATGAGAAATCGAGCTTTGGAGTCGATAACGTGATTATACGTACCAAATGAGTGTATGTAAACGCTATTAGTTTTCGAAGAAAACGAACTTTGAAAAATGACCGTATCTATGAACCATCAAGGATTACGGGAATCACAATATAATTACAAATTTAAAATCCTATAAATTCAAATCCAAGAACGATACTTCAAAATATAAAGAACGTATAAGAAAGGATTTACACCGCGAACCGGTTACGAGAATTTATTACAAAAACAAATAAGCGACCGAGCGAAATGTAAACGAATAAATAAACGTATCAAACCAAGCTAACTAAACTAGCTGTAAGGCATATGTCATAGCCTATTTGTACATTCGAGGATTTAACTCAACTCAAATAAGAATGTAATAAGTAAATAGTGGATCTACCGTCAAAGAGATCTCGCAAAGTAATATATGTCAAAGGATTCAGAAACAAGGTTCATCTACAGACTTGAGGAATTAATTCACTGGAAGAAGTTCAAGAAATTGATCAAGCCTCAGTGATATAAATCAAGGTTGTGGATTTAATCAAGTGACAGAGATCTCGTCAGGTAATCAAAGAATTACAAGGATTTAATCTGAAGAAAATCAATTATCAAAGTCAAGACATGAAGAAACATCACGGAAGTTAGTCACTCATGAATAAAACAGTACATCGAGTGTCAACATCGAAGTGGTGGAATTGATTCATAATTCTCAGTGATTTTCAGAAGATTTTTAGAAGAATGGTTGCTGCTTAAAATTAGTATTAATTCTCTATTAATTAATTAAGTCATATAATTTAATTAAGAAAATAAATTATATCTGCAAAGATTAATTTATTTATTAATTGAATTAATTGATTAATTAATTCAGAATTAATATTAAGAATTTTCAGAAGTTTAATTGGATTAAAAATAGTCTTAAATCAGCAAGACAATTGAAAATGAACTAGCATGACAATCTGGATTGTCATACCGATTGTCATGCCAAGTCATTTCAATAGTCATACCGAAAGTTCTACTGGGAAGGAGATTGTCTTGCTAGTTCAACTGATTGTCATACCGAAAGTCATTGTAGTTCAATCAGATTGTCTTGCTAGTACAATCAATGGTCCTACCGATTGTCTTGCTGAGCTCAGGATTGTCTTGCCAGTTAAATGAGAGTCTGTTGATTGATTTAAAAAGAACAGAAGCAGCATACATTAATAATCATCCAACTCAAGAACAAAAACAAAGCAGCCGCAGAAGAAATATTTTATCCTTCATCTGCAAACTTCAAGATCACATTTTCTAGTTTGTAAAGTTAAATCCAAACCACTAGAAATCTTTATCATGTTCTTGTGTAACTATCTAGCGGATCAAAATCCCTAGAACTTAATCTCAAATTGCGTTTAGCATTTGAATCTTTTTATTGCAAAAATAGAAAAAGTTCATGTCGAATTTATTCTAGATTTGTAATAATTAATTTGAGATTAATTCCTTGTAATCGATACAGTTGTTGTAACACCTTTCAAGTTTAATAATATTCTTATTTAACTTGAATTTTGTTTCACATTTTTATTCCGCATTTAATTCGATTATTTGGTATTGTTTGTATTCAACCCCCCTTCTACAAACACATTGGGACCTAACAGCTAAATATGGTAAGAAACTAATCATGTTTAAGTTACCAAATAGTAACCTAAACTGGATAGCATGATGACCTACAAGCTAGTAGTAGCAAACCTAGCATCTAAACTAGATAGATTAGCTTGCAAACCTAGGAAGCTAGCCAAGATATGCATAGATTTACTATTACTAGTTATATAATAATCATATCTTTAAATATTCCAAGAGAAGCATTCATGAAGCAACAAAAAAATCTCTCTTGCTCCCCATTCTTCTCCATCTGGCTTCATCAAGAAAAGCCAAGAATTCAATTTGAAAACCTCCACTTCTAGTCATGGAAAAAAATTCAGCGTTAATTCTCAAGCTTCATACATCCTAAACTAAGGTAAGATAAATTTTTGAGCTCATTTTATTAAGATTATTGAGTGAAATAGATTCAAGAAAAGCGATAATGAATAGGATGAATAGTAACTTTTCTTTGTTCTCTTGATTTTAATGGTTGATTTAGGTTCTATAAACCCAACCAAGCATCCCCAAGACTCCACCATAATCAAGAACATATCACAAGCTTTCAATAAAGGTATAAATATTTGACCAATCTTTATTTAAGGTTTAACTTTCAAGAACCTTTGAAATCCTAGTTATAAACTTAGTTTTAGTGGTTGATTTGTTGTAATCTTGATGTTTAGTTAATTAGTTCTAAGGTTGATTATTGTTGCCTCAATAAAATGATGTTATTGAGAGGACTTAGTTTTGGGATGATGATTTGATGATTTTTTGATGGTGGTATAATGATTTAAGACGTAAACGAAACTCGGATCGTTATCGTAACCTCGCTAAAATGAAAAAACCTCAACAAAAAGTTTCTGCAGAAGTTCCCTTATGTATAAACTGTAGTTTCTTGAAAAGTAACATTTGATTATGATATCAAATGTTATGAGGATCATTTAGGCGCTTGAATCGCTTGATTCCGATTTACGGATCAAAAGTTATGACCGTTTTAGTAAAAGTGATTTACGCGACAAAAACTGCTACGAATTACGAATTTTGGGAATAGATATGATCGACTTAAAAATATTCAAAGATCATGAAATTTTCACAGAGAGTAATAATATAATTCATTAACTTCTATAAAAATTTGAAGTGAAAATAAGTATTTTTCAATTTTATAAAAATATCGGAACCGAGACCGCGCGATTATAAAACAATTAGAAATCATAAGCAGAGCCGACGAGGGAAATGTAAGCGGACATAAAGGATTTTGATAAGAAAGCGACCGTGACATGAATGAGTACTTAAAGGGATAATAAGAGTAAAATGAGTTGCAAGAACGATTAATAAGTAGCGCATATGTACGAGTCGCCATAAGTAAGAACGGGATCTAACGAAACGATATATGTTTATGATTATAAATTTCTGAGCGGACCCTAGAGCATCCTCCACCTCAAATTACCCTGGAAAGTTTACGAACCCAACTCCATATACTGTTGTGTTATGAAAGGATTGTCTTACTATCTTTTTCATAAATGTCATGCTTGCCATGATACTAAGTATTTGAGTTTTCGCGTAAATAGCGATTGTGTTACGATGTATATATGTCGTAAAATATTTTAACACCGCCATGAGCGTGATGTATGATTATAAGATTGAGAGTCGGTCGGAGTTTTAAAATAAAAATCCTAGAATCATTCTGGAGATGTTTTGGACGATTAAAGTCCGTACTTGTTTTTTTGAAGGGACTTGATGTTCACTTGCGAAATATTAAAATACCTCGAATTTAGTTAAAATGTTTTCTAAATATCGTATTCCCTCAACTATATTTTATTATTCGAATAATGAATATTATTTCAGTTATTCCTTCAAAATAGGATATTTATTCTCCAATAAATATTTATTTCAAACTCGATTAAGTATATTATTAAGGATTACTTTAACTATTCTAAAATAAATTAGTTGAGGAATATTAGTTAAAATATTCTTTTAAAATATAATTATTCAAGGTTTAATGATTTAAAAATTATTATTTAATTATTAAATATTTATAAATGATTTAATATGATTTGAAAATCATAAACCTAATTTAAAATACTTTGTAAACTTCAGAAATTCTTTCGAATAATTTCAAATCGTCGAATAATATTATCTCGACCTATTTTAAATATTTTGAATATAGTTTCCAAAGAAACTCCCCGTCATTTATTTTCTGTTGACAATGGTCAACTCACATTATCTTAGTACTTCCCCGAAAATTCTCGAAAGTACTATATATATATATACTAGCAACATGAGTTGTGCCTATCAATAAGCTAAATTATTTGGGAACTCGAAGATTACGAGTTCTTCGGATAATATAGGATTTCTTAATGGAAAAGGGTGGGGTAGATATCAAGTACTTCGTGTATTGGGGAGACTTCAAGTACCATGGGAGACAATACTATATGTACCTAAGGACCTGCAAAGTGTGTGTATACCCGAAATGGGATACATAGCTCGTATGCGGCAAGGGTGATAACCGGGATACGAAGGTGTCGTCCTTCTACTAGTAGAAAAGGTTACTTTTCCGTAGTACGACTGATCATCGTATGCGGTGGCTTCAGTGAATGTCTTAAATTCTTCCAATTAGAATTGTGATGCAATACCGTACCCAAGCCTAGGTGTTGGGTTTACCATTAAGGTATTCGCAGGATAATAAGTCCACTAAAGAATTATTTTTGAAAGAAGGTGTGTATCACCGAGTAAAACTATTTTTGAATAAACATATCTATCGTATATGGAATTATACGTGAGTTGATCATACAGTCATTTCATACGGTATTATAGCTCACACTTGTTTTCTTAAATTGACACAACACAACAGTGAATCAAGATGCCTATCATGAAACTCACAGCCAGGAAACAGGTAGGAAACAACCAGTTGTTCTGTAGGATGTTTGGTGTTGTACCTCAGGTAGACCGAATAAGCTGGATTGGCCTTCATTTATTTTTAGTCCAGCTTATTTACAAGTATGACTTATGTAAGATAATAAATAAGAAACGTATATTTGGCCGACGGTCTAACCTTACAAAAAGGTTATTTCCGTGGTAAGACTTAATCACTTTTGGGATTGTAATAATTATCACTTGTGGATTGATATAACCTAGTAATGAATGGTACGTTTCCAAGACAATAACCTCTAAGCGTGTGTGTAGATAAGTGCGGGGTTGTAAAGGTGTGAGTATTTATATATTGTGGTACGAGATAAGTGCTATACAGGATTCAAGATTGTTTGCCCTCCTAGATCCCTGACCCCGGATTTTGGGGTGCCACACATCGTCATGAATAAATTGTTTTAAAGTGGGAAACATGTTAGAACATATCATAAAGATCTTTAATATAATTATAAAAGGACAATAAGAGAGATACTAATATGATTAGTGAAAGCACGCTTTACAAAATTTTGTCGAAATGAGTACTTAATGGATTCAGGAACGATCAAGCATGTATGAATTTGAGGAATAGGGTTTTCAAAAAGTGAAGGTATTAACAATGTTTAATGATAAAAAAAGAGGATTTTGTGCAAAGTATAACGATGCGGATAGGAAATTTTAGGAACGTGGCATAAGTTTCCTAATCATGACTTAGAATAACTGCAACAAGGGCCCCCTGTGAGGGATAAAACTTTAACTTATAAGGAAGATTGTGGGTTTTTTTTCTTTCGCAGTGTATACTTACACTAAACACGAGGGGAGGCTAGAGTCAAAATTGATCAAGAGTTATGATTAAAAAATCTATTATCATCCAGAAAGACAATATGGTGGCCGACACTTAAAGTAGAAAAAGATAGACTGAGGATGAAAAATTTTAGAACAACTGATGAGAAGGATTGAACGGATGAACTTTGAAGTTAAGATAATGTGAAGATGACCAGAGGAATTAGTTGAATATAGGACTCAACCAAAATTGAATAAAAAGCTAAGGTTGTGACAAGAAAGAATAATCAGAAGAGAACACCTTATTTTGTAACGGGAAGGATAAAAGATGTCTAGAAACTTAAGGGTGTTATTAATAACCGAACATGAAATGGGATGTCATGGGTTAAGTACTTGATATGTCTGAAAATGAAAGCGGAACAATAAAGATTAAATGGGCGAATACAGTCTGTAAAGAGCTTAAATGATCGTGAGAATTTTTCAAATAAGCATTGAAGATTTATTACCATGGACCCAGTTGAGTCATGGTGCTACTTGGATTATAATAGATGGCTTAAATAAGTTTGCTTACAATTGTATTAATAAACAAGAGATCTCCACTCGACAAAATTTTTTATGAACTAGGAAGAGAAAGTCCCTGTAGCAATTGTGCTAGATAAAAAAACAATATTTAATTGCATTATTGGTTTATTTCCCAAAGTATTTGTGGACAAGATCGAGTAGAGGCACGACTTAGAGTTCTTAAATTGACAAGTAGAACGGGAGAACTATGTGGATTGTTAAAGATACGTCAAACACTATGATTTCTATTAAAGGAAACTGGGAGAATCGCCCATCGTCGATAGAAATTTTGTATAGTTACATTTACCATGCAAGCATATGGAAAAGAGGCACTGATGTCCCTTACGATGCGAAGAAAGTGATTAGAAGAAGGATGTTAATTCCAAGGAAAAATTGAGGACAAAGAAGATCGTTCAAATCCCTAAAAAAACTGGTAGAAACTCCAAATACACATGAATACGTCCAAGAAGATAGTGAGAATAATGAATACGATGATGAAGATATTGTGTTACTAAGAGTAGCATACCAGAAGGGATTGATGAAGGTCGACAAACAGTGGGAGCTAATCCAAAACTCACTGAACACTTTGATATTCAATGCCTATCCATCAGTCACGTGCAAAATGGTGTTCCTTCGGTATGGTAACAACACCACGATGTGTTTTACATATCTATCAGAAGAAATGCTAATTATGACGCTAAGAGTGTGACAAAAGACGAGCGTGTAGAAATGCAACTAGACTTTTATTACATAAAGCAATCGACATAGATGATAAACTTATCTAAACAAACATAGTGGAACAAAACTATAACACGAATAAGAACTATCAGTTCTTTGTCACAAACACTCCATTCTGCTTCATCACATGTCATCATCATATTAGGCAACTCCGGATGATCATTCATCGGCTCATGTTTTCCTTCTCTTAATGCCCTCATATACTCTGGATTTGATGCCCGAATATATAAAAGCATTTTCTTCTTCATAGATTATATCTCGGTTTATCGAACTGACACTACAAGAATAATGTCAATAGACATCAACATTAGGACATCGGTTAACTTTGCCACTGATGTTTAAAAAGAGTATTGACATCACCCCGTGTTTTTGTGATGTCTTTGTTCTTTGTAGACATCGGTTACTAATTAAACGATGTCTAAATCACCAAAAAATAAACAAAATTCCGCGCCCACCATTTCTTCCCCCGTTAGTGAAATTTCATTCAGTTTAGTCTACATTCCCCCAATCCCAAAAATTCTCCCCCCTTAACCAAATTTGGTTCCCCCCAAAAATCAATCTTCAGACACAAAATCAAAACAAAAAACTAAAAACTAAAAAACAGAAAACTCTCTCTCTCTCAAAACTGTCTCTCTCTCTCGAACCCCTCTCTTCTCTCACCTCTCTCCCCTCACAATCTCTCTGAACTCTGGCCATCATCTCACCATCATAATCTCTCGAACCTCTCTCTCTCTCGAACCTCTCTCTCTCTCTCTCGAACCGGTCTCTGGAACCTCTCTCTCTCTCTCTCTCTCTGAACCTCTCTCCGCTCTGAATCTCTCCGTTAAGCCTCTTTCGTTAACCTCTCTACTTCGGTAAGTGTTGTATCTTCTTGAATCGAACTGGTCTTCTCTGCATGAAGACCAGTTTTAAAAGTTGAGGATTTTTGAATTCAAAACCCTAATTTTGTAAATTGGGGTTTTTTCTAATTCGAAACCCTTATTTTTTTTATTAATTTAGTGTCAAATCTTGTTTGCTAATACTTTTCTTCTTGTTGTATACAGGACCTAATCTGAGAAAAAGATTTAAAGCTTTAGGTAATTTGGATTTTTTAGTTGTACATTTATATTTTTGTTTATTTTTTTATTTTTGTAAATTAGGTTTTCATTTGTTTGTAATGTTGTGATTTGTTTTTGCAGGACATTAGTGTTGTTTGATTTTTCGATCTTCGGTGAGTTTTCTTCTCCAACTCTGTTTTGTACGCTTATACATTTGATTTGTTTTGTTAGTTTTGATAGTGTGTTTTTGTCTATGTGCTATGCAGTTGGTTCTTATGTTGATCTATGTGTTGTGTATAATATGCATTATGTATTATATGAAATCTCAGTTTTGTTTATTTGCAATTATGTGCAGGAGAATTCATTTTGGTATTAGTATGTTATATTTAAATGTAGTCGTGTTCTGAATTTTGGATGCAAGTGTGTGGTTAATTTAGTGATTGTGTATGCAAGTGTTTAGTTGAAAATAGTACATTTATAATTTGATAATCTGCATCCGTGATCTGACTATTATACTATGGTTAATTATATAGTGATTATACATTAAGTACCGAATGACTAGTTAATATATAGTACTAGTACTATAATTAAATGTATAATATGAATTACGTAATGCATTACAAATCGATTCATATCATATTATAATAAAATATATAACATTAAAATGTATAATATGCATTATGTATAATATGAATTCTCAGTTTTCTTATGTCGTTTATAGTCTGCCCTATGTGTGGATGTCATACTTAAATCAAGTTAGACTTCTAAAATAAATATTAGGCTTATAAAATAAATATAAGCCTTATACTGAATTTTTTAGTGACATACCAGGTGGTTTTTAAATGGATAGGTCTTGGATAAAAGCCGATAGGGATTCTCTACAGTATGAATTGGTGTTGAAAACTTCTTGATATTTGCCGAGGAAAATGCTAAAAACCCCAAGAAAATTCCTTGTCCTTGTGCACACTGCTCTAACTTCAAAAAGTTTTCTGTGAATATAATCAGAGGTCATCTTTATGAATCAGGGTTTAGTTTAGGATATTCTGATTGGATTTGGCATGGAGAAAACCATGATAATAGTACTAGGTCATCTGTTGGTAGTACTTGTCCTCCCTCGAAGCCCATACCAATTTCAGAAACATTTAACGTGTGTGAAGCAGCCTATAGTAGGGAAGATTGCGATAAAGAGTCAGATAACTTTAAGAGGTTTGTTTGCCGATGCCAGAACAACCTCTGTTTGAGGGAAGTGATTGTACTAACTGGAGTCGGTCTTAAAATTACATAATTGGAAGGCTAGGTTTGGAGTTTCCGATAAAGCTTTTACTGATCTGCTTCAATCAATTGGATCAATTCTTCCTAAAGATAATCTACTTTCGTCTAATATGTATGAAGCCAAGAAAACATTGACTGATTTAGGCCTCGAGTATATTAAATTCCACGCTTGTCCAAATGACTGCGTATTATACAGGGGTCCAATTCTCGAGTCTTCTTCCGAGTGTCCCAAATGCCATCTCTCTCGCTGGAAAGTTGGGAAAGATGGTCAAGTTAGGGTAAATGTGTTAAATATGGCACCAAAAAAGGAAGAGGAAAATGGCACCAAAAAAGCAAATGCGAAAGCAATCAGAAAAGACTGCATCACAGAATCTTAGCGGTGGAAGCCCCAAGCGGCTGGAGGATGTTCCGAACAATGATGAAAACAATGAAGGGCATGCATCGGAATCTCAACCGACTAACTCAGAACAGACAAATACTACAACTAATACTGCTACAAGGAAGTCTGGGGGTAAGCGAGGCGTATGCGCAATGTACAAAGTGATTGTCAAGAAAGCTCGCGGGAAGAAAGTTAAAGTCACTGCCAATGAATGGGGAATTCCTAATGGGGAAACTAGAGCCCGTTTGCAGTCTTACATTGGTATGTTGGCTAGGACTATGATTCCAATCGACATTCCTACGTGGCCAAATGTAGACCCTGAATTAAAATCAAAGCTTTGGTTAGATCTCCAGGTACTAGATCAATTGTAAAAAATTATTATCAAATATAGATCTTGAATATAAGTTTTTCCTGTTATGATTTTGTGAACTTGTGTTTTTTCAGGCTACCTTCAAAGTTAAACCAGAAATTGAAAACATGGTCCTAAAGTCAGCAGGCTCTAAATGGCGACAGTTTAAGACTGATTTGACGAGAAAGTATGTGCTACCATTTATTGGAGAAAAGAAGAAGCTGAGTAAGCCGCCAAGAGGCTATGGCTATGTTAGTAAGGCAACCTGGAAAAGGTTTGTGAGACAGAGGACTGATTCTAAGTGGAAGGTATGTTTTAATTCTGTAATATATGATTTGGTGATTTTTTTGCATCGTCTGTTGTAATTTTTGTAATCTTGTGACATGTTTTTAGGAAATTCATGACACACAAAGTGAAAGAGTGTCTAAGAGAAAATATCATCACCGGTTGTCAAGAAAGGGGTACATCGGTTTAAAAGAAGATGAGGTAAGAAAAGTTCATTTAATTGTATAACTGTATTTAATTTATAATAGGTCAGTCCATAATAAATTAGAGTCCTACATTTTTTAGCCCTGGAGTTATTTGTATTACTGTATTTTATTTTATTTGTAACAGATAAAAAAAGGAAGGTTGAATTCGGGAGAAGAACCGGATAGAGCGATTTTTTGGCAAAAGGCTCGTAAGCGGAAAAACGGACAAGAGGTCGAAGAGGTCGATGAAGATTTGGCTGTTGTATGCGATAAAATTGTAAGTTTTAATTTTGGTTAAATTACATTAAAGTAGGCGAATCAGTAAAATTAGGACGACATAAATCAGTAAAGTAGGCGAATCAGTATAAATAGGACCCCTGTCAATGTTTTAGTTAATTGGTCTTTAATTATACTGATTACAATTATGCGAAATAATTATTATTTATCTTTTATTGAAAACTAGTTAACTCCATTTTGGTTAATTTATTTTCTTGTTAACAGAACGCATTGTTGGAAAAAAAGAAGAAGGGTGAGATTCAGTTTTCTGGTGCTGAAGATGTTCTGACAACGGCTTTGGAGAGTCGTGAGCATTCTGGGAGGGTTCGGGCTGTTGGAGGGTACATCACTCCAAAACAATACTTTAATTTGCCAAGAGAGCCAAAGCTTCGAATCACAAAGGCAGAGTTGATGGCCCGTGATCGACAAAGGGATGAACTGCTTGAAAAAAAAAACGCAAGCTCTCGAGGCAGAGATTGATCGCTTGAAGTCAGTGATCGAAAGTGGAGGTAGTTTTCACTCTCCAATGCCATCTGAAAAGGCAAGTTTCGATCCGGAAAAGGATAAAGAAATGAAGTCAAATCCACCACCTGCAAGAGGAGTTGTGTTGGTATATGAAGATGATGACTGTGTTTTTACAGATGGCCCAACTAGGCCTTCACCTCCTGGAAGTCACGTAAGTTATTTTAATTTTGTGAGCAACCTTGTCATTTATCTTACTAAGGTAAATCATTGTTACCTTAATTTTTTAATTTTGTTTATTTAAATATTATAGGCCCAACGATCTTGTGAGCTATCTGTCGAGAGACTTGAGAATAAGGTTGCATTTGGTATGGTATATCCTCGCGAGGATAATTTAACTGATTTGGTACATGGAGTTGATATACCAATTGGACATCAATGTGTCTCCGTTGATGGCCTCATAAAACCAGATGCCTTGCTTCCAGCTGAGACACGTGGTGATGACATGATGACTGTCCGCGATGCTCTAGGATCTTTTTTGGCATGGCCTGAGGAATTAATTAGCTACACAAATGTTGCGGTATAATGAATAATATATATATGTATAATATTGTCTGAATTTTGAAATTAAATTGTTCATTTCAAGATATTAAAAATTAAGTGGTATGTACATTTTATTTTGGTTTTATATTATCATCAGGTGCAGAAAAAAGAAAGGCCCCGAACAAGTGCTGAAAAAATAAAAAAGAATGACGGGTTGCAGGATTTGAAGGCACAATTTCTTCAAGCAAAGCCAGGTGCGAAAGTGCCAAAGGGCTTTAAGCTGTTGTATAAACATGCAACAACTTGGATGAAAACTACCGGGGTCAGTATCCAGGTTCGATGTGAGCCGAATGTGTTTGGACATGAAAAAACAATTTATTTATTGCATGAGAATGTTGTGTCTTTATTGGAGTTTGAAATGTTGGGCCAAGCAGTAGTTGCAAGTTACATGGCGTAAGTTACCTTTTTTTTCTTTTTAATGATCATTTTTTTTAATGTTTGTAATTTTCCAGAACTTGCATTTTAACATCAGCACTCTTTCGATAGGCACTTGCATTCTGAGATTAGTGAAATACCAGAACTGGCGGAGACATTTGCTTTTATTGACCCCGGATCCCCATATCACGTGAATGCTGATTTTGAAGCATACATTTTAAACCGGTTGAGAGAGGGTAACCCAGATCGCCTATTCTTTCTTCCGCATAATCAGAAGTAAGTACTTATTGTAATACTGAAAATTAAAAACATGGATAGTACAGTAGAAATTTCTATGTGATGTGTCCTATCTGTCTTTGTTTTTTTATGAAAATAGTATGCATTGGATTTTGGTCGTTATCTGGGAAGGGGAAATATATATTCTGAATCCACTACCTCACCCGACACAATTTTCAGAACTAGAAAAGGCGTTATCAAGGTAAATTTTTATTAACGTAACAGTTTGGTATAATTGCATGTTCATTTCTGTACATTATATGAGATTTTATGTTTTTTATGCAGGGCTTTGAAAAGTTACAACTCTGAAACCGGCAGGGGCAACAAGATGGCCAAGGCAAAGTTTCTTAGTGTAAGTACAATAGATCGAGTACCTAATATTTGTGCTTAATATATATGATTTATTTGACATGCCTGATTTGTCTTTTAATTAATGAAATAGGGATCTCCCAAACAACCCGGTGGGATTGAATGTGCGTATGTAATAATGCGATACATGAAAGAAATTATCGATGATGACAAGTTGAATTTTGCTAAAAAGGTATTACCTTGACGCTTCCAGTTTGCTATATACTGAGATATGGTTACTTTTCGATATGGTTACTTTTCATTCATGTACTGAATTTTGTTTGTTTCGAATTTGTAGTGGTTGGCCAAGACTCGATCGTGTTACAGCATTGAACAGCTAGATGAAGTTCGCATTGAGGCTCTGCAGTTCATCCAAGAGCATATCTGATCAATTCTTGTACTCAAGGTCTTTTCTTTTGCGTAGTCGTACATTTGGTAATTTAGACGGTTCTGTGTAGTAAGAATGTAAGTGTATAAATACTGGGGTTGCTGTATAGGTTTGCAAATGCTGGGGGTTGTACATTTGGTAATGTAGATTCTGTAGTTTTGAATGATTGATGCAGATGATGGGGTTGGTGTTGGTGATTTTTGGATGATTGATGCAGATGATGGGGTTGGTGTTGGTGGTTTTCGGATGATTGAATGGTTAAATGTATGAATGATTGACTGGTTAGATTTGTATGGATGCGTGTTTTCCAATGTTTTAGTTTTGGTTATGTAGTAAAGGACATCGGTTTTATTTATAACAAATGTCTATTAGTAACGAGTACATCGCTTTTTTAGAAAATTAGTGATGTAAAACTTTACACAATTTGGTCTATAAATTTCTTACACATCACTTTTAATTAAGAAAAGCTGATGTCAAAAAAGATAATGTACATCACTTTTAACCAAACAAAACTGATGTCAAAAAACGCAATGTACATCAGTTTAAGGGAAATAACTGATGTGAAAAACTAATATGTTCAAGTCTAAAGGATACATAGACATCACTTCATTCTAGAAAAAACTGATGTTTATACGCTTAATTAGACATCACCTTTTATTAAAGAAACAGATGTTTAATATGCCATTTTACATCACCTCTGTCAAAATTATCGATGTTTTTGTGACAAAAAACATAGCTCAATATATGTTTAATATGTTTTAATAGGTGTAATTTAGTTATTAAATAATTTTGTTATAGCATTTTTTGTGAAAAATCATCACATAGACATCAGTGTTTTTCACTAAAATCGATGTTTTTGTGACAAAAAACATAGCTCATGATATGTTTAACATGTTTAATTAGGTGTAATTTAGTTATTAAATAATTTACTTATAGCATTTTGTTTTAATAATCAACACATAGACATCTGTTTTTTAACTAAAATCGATGTCTAATCCAGTATAGACATCGGGTATTCACCGATGTCTAGAATAGACATCACCGACATCAACATCGGTTGGGAAACAGCATAGACATCGGCCAAAAAGCGATGTCTATGGACTTTTTTCTTGTAGTGAAAGTGGATTTAACAGAGGCACAATTGATAAAACACTGTTTTACTACTTACTTTTGGTAGAGATATATGTTGATGATATCATCTTTGATTCTACAAATGCCAAACTCTATGAAAGGTTTGCAAAGCTAATGCAGTCAAGATATCAAATGAGTATGACGGGAGAACTTATCTATTTTCTGGGACTTCAAGTCAAGCAAAATGAAGAAGGTACATTCATAAATCAATCCAAGTACACCAGAAATTTACTCAAGAAATTTGGAATGCAAGACTGTTCAACTGCATCCACTCTCATGGCCACTACAACCAAGTTAGATAAAGATATTGGATCATCAGTAGGTATGATTGGCTCTTTACTCTATTTAATTGCAAGTAGACCTGATATCATGTATGCTACATGTCTTTGTGCAAGATTTCAGGCTGATCCAAGAGAACCTCATCTAATAGCTGTAAAAAGAATTTTCAAGTACCTCAAGGATACAGCTGATCTAGGATTATGGTATCCTAGAGAATCAGATTTTAAGCTAATTGGTTACTCAAATGCAGATTTTGCATGATGCAAAATAGAAAGGAAAAGCACTAGTGACAGCTGCCAATTTCTTGGAGGCAGATTGGATTCTTGGTTTAGCAAGAAACAGAAATCAATTTCCACATCAACTGCAGAAGCAGAATATATTATTGCAGGAAGCTATTGTGCACAGATTCTTTAGATGAAGAATCAGTTACTGGACTATGGGTTAGAATTTTCTAAAATACCCATTTACTGTTATTATTAAAGTGATATTGCTATGACAGGTAATCCAGTTCAATACTCAATGACAAAGCACATCAGCATTAGGTGCCATTTCATAAGGGAACATGTGATGGAAGGTACAGTGGAATTGCATTTTGTTCCAACAGATCAACAACTAGCAGATATCTTCATCAAACTGCTATGTGAAGCTACTTTTACAAGACTGGTAAATGAACTTGGAATGGTTTCAGGCTCTTTCTCAAAATCTGCTTAATTTTTGTTCTCATGCATCAGACTTTATGATCAGTGTTTACAGATTATCTTATCTCCATGTAATCTGTGCTTAAATTGTTATATATTAAATACTGATTATTATCTGATGTGATCTATATACTCTGATAGTGTTTTGGATGTTCTGTGACTATTCATTCCAATGAGGATTACTGTGCTAGATGCTGACCTAGTAGTCTTTAACATACTAGAAATCCCATGTTTAAATTAGTTGTTTATGTGGAAATTAATTACACAAGCAAATTCTGATTTTGAGCTTAGTCAAATTTAGTTTGTGTATCTTATTACTAAGTCACAAACTAGATTTTTGCTTCTTATCTGTCAAATTCTGATGTCAGTAAATCTTAAGGATGAACTACATGCTTGATAAGCCTCACTTATCTGAAGAAAAGAAAAGAAAAAAAATTGAAGTCAGGTACTCCTTAGAGATCTAGAGTAAATATGTGAAAGATAAGACCCAAGTGCATTGTTGGTATTAAGTTATATGCATTAGAAAAGCAAATAAATTTTTCTTGGTGACTTTTCACATTCTCTGATTACTGGATAAATACTCTGATAATAGCATAAATTATGATAGTAGTTTTGACTCACTTACACTGAGAAGCCACTGTAAAAAGAATGTCAAAAGATGCATAAAATGAGCACAAACAGTTAAGGTGGACTCTTGCATAAATTTATTCTATCGTAGACTTCAAAATTAAAGACAGATTTTAAGTACTTTTCTTAGTTATGCCTTATTTCTAAGATATACTGAAGTTTATAAGACTTTAATCTTTATCTGGTCATTTGCAAATGTGTAATAACCCCAAAAATTTTGGACTTTTTGTAACCCTTATGAATAGTGATTTTGCTGATTATGCTGAATAAGAAAACTTTTCATGCCACACTATGTAGCAGTTCTTTTATTGATATTCTGGTATCTTATTAGTACTCTATATGGTATATAAGTGTATGTAAAGATCGTCAGAATCCATATTCGAACACTTTGATTTTTCCCGAAAATCCACCAGATACCGAAAGAATTGAGTATAAGGTAATGTGATTAAAAGGATTTAAATTCAAAGATTATAAGAGAGGATCATAAAAGGAATATAAAATATTGAGAAAGGTTTAAGGGAACCCAAATAATAAGATCCCGGATATGATCCCTCAAACGATAAACGAGAACGAAAGATAAGTGAACCGTATAACAGATAAGCGGTCATTAGCCAAGTAATTAAGGCTTAATCAAAGAGGTCAGTGGATGATGATGTCATCACACCAACAAGGAGATAACATGTGTTAACAAGATGACTTAAGCATAGTGACATATGTTGGGAACCACGGACTTAGGGTGTTACTACGTTTTACGATAAAGATTACGAAAAGAGGATTACCTTGTTAATGGTTGATTCCACGCTCTTCTATTGTATTCCCAAATTCCCTTGAGCGAAGTGTGGCCTCCGTCTTCTCAAGTTATCCTCTCTTCTTGCTCCTTGGTGGCTACAATATGTTTTCACACAATTGCCAAGCAAGAAGAGAATAAGAATATATATAGGCTACAATAGGGATCATGGATAATTAGGTTGAGCCTTCTAATTACATCTTGAGCCTAGCCCAATGTAATTAAATATTAATTCAATCCACTAAAGAATTAATATTTGCACTACCTTTCCTAATACCGTAATTTAATTAATTCGGTTCCAATATTATTTGCTTATTAAATTCCCCATGTTTAAAATATCATATGTCCATTAATTAAATAAATTACTGATAATTTATTTAATTAATATCTTTTATCCTTGATCATCCATTCAACTTTTATTTAATTATGCCAGAATAAATTCCACCTGCAGGGTTTCACATAATTAAATCTTTTTGAGCTTTCAAGGGGACATCATTAGCCCGAATATTATCAGGACATGGATTCCTTCAATAAATAATATCCATCATGTATATAATTCCATCACCCAAAATATAATGATATAATTCAAAAGAATTATTTCATATATAAATCAAAGCATGTAAATAATATACACGTGTCAATTACTATTTCCGGATTAAGAACCTAAGCATTAATAATAACATAGAATCTTAGTTCTCCTTCTTAATCAGTATTAAGGGAACAATTCTAAATTTGATCATGTTCAATATACACAAAGTATACTAGCATTATTTATTAGTCAATATAAACTAATCTAAATAATACTACAGCCATACCGGTGGATTGTCCAACACCACCTGTGTTGTGAACCTTATTATATTATATAACCGTATTTAACAATCTAATATTCTGTATCCCATTTGATACTAGATTGTTCACAATATATAATATTAGACAACATGTAAACATTCAAATGATTCTCAAATAAACTGGCCAGAAATAAATGTACATACTTCAAATAAATATTTTCAGTATACACTAACAATCTCCCACTTATACTCAAAATATTCTATGTGTACATCAGTGTTTATTTAATCCACTATTACATAAAAATCTATGTGTCCATCCATCTGACTTCTATCGCTTCCACATGATTGTCAAAAACCTTGGTTGGCAAGCTCTTTGTGAAAGGATCTGCTCGGTTGTCTTCTGATGATATGTGAGCCACAACTATATCCCCTCGCTTTACGATTCCTCGTATGAGATGATACTTTCGTTCAATATGTTTCGCTGCTTTGTGGTCTCGCGGTTCCTTTGAATTTGCCACAGCACCAGTGTTATCACAATACACCGTCAAGCTCCTAGGCAAATTAGGTACCACATCTAAGTCCAAAAGGAAGTTCCTGAACCATACAGCCTCCTTGGCAGCCTCAGAGGCCGCCACGTACTCGGCCTCCATGGTGGAGTCTGCAATGCATTTCTGCTTTACACTCCTCCATATAACGGCTCCACCTCCCAAAGTAAAAACATATCCCGAGGTTGATTTCCTCTTATCCCTATCTGATTGGAAATCTGAATCAGTATATCCCAAAGGAAATAGATCTGAGGCCTTGTAAATTAACATATACTCCTTAGTCCTTCTCAGGTACTTGAGTATAGTTTTTACTGCACTCCAATGTTCCTGACCTGGGTTCGACTGATATCTACTAACCATGCCTACTGCAAAGCAGATGTCAGGCCTCGTACATAACATAGCATACATTAAGCTTCCACATGCTGAAGCATAAGGAACTGCTTTCATGCTCTCTATATCCTTAGGTGTCGAAGGACACTGCTTCTTAGATAGAGCAACTCCATGCTTAAAAGGTAAAAAAACCTTTCTTGGAGTTCTGCATGTTAAAACGTGCTAATACTTCATCAATGTAGGGCTCTTGAGATAAAGCCAACATCCTTTTCTTGCGATCCCTTATAACTTTGATCCCAAGGATGTATGCCGCTTCACCTAAGTCCTTCATGTCAAATTGTTTGAACAACCATGCCTTTACTGATGACAACATCTCAACATTGTTTCCAATGAGTAAAATATCATTTACATATAGTACTAGAAAAACCACTGCATTACCTTCACTTCTCTTATACACGCACGATTCGCTTGGACTTTGATCAAATCCATATGACTGGACTGCCTGATCAAAACGAATATTCCAGTCTCTAGAAGCTTGTTTAAGTCCATAAATAGACCTCTTAAGCTTACATACCAGATGCTCTTGGCCTTCCTTAATGAATCCTTTTGGTTGCTGCATATAGATGGTTTCTTCAAGACTTCCATTAAGAAAAGCTGTCTTGACATCCATTTGCCAAATCTCATAATCGAGATGAGCTGCTATAGATAAAAGAATATGGATTGACTTAAGCATGACTACCGGTGAAAAGGTTTCCTCATAATCGATACCTTCTTTCTGAGTATACCCTTTCGCAATAAGTCTTGCTTTCCAGGCTTTCACCTTTTTATCTAATCCCCTCTTTTTATTGTAGATCCACTTACATCCAATAGGTTTTATACCTTTGGGTGGTTCCACGTGCTCCCAGACCTGATTAGAATACATTGATTCTATCTCAGATTCCATCGCCTTTTGCCAAAGATCTGCATCTTTGTCTTGTACTGCCTCTTCGTATGTACGGGGATCATCATCATGTTCACCAGGGACCAAGTCTGAAGACTCTCCCAAAAACATGAATCTATCAGGCTGTTAAACAACCCTCCCACTACGACGAGGCACTGGTGCGGTATTAGTGACAGGTTGTACATTATGTTGTGGTTGTTCTACTTGTACTACAGCTTCATGGGTATTATTTGTCCCTCCCACTAGTTCCTCTAAAACGACACTACTCATGGGTTTGTGATTCATTATATAGTCCTCCTCCAAGAATCTTGCATTGGTGCTAACAATGACATCCCGATTCTTCAGACTATAAAATAAATATCCTTTTGTTCCCATGGGGTAGCCTACAAACAACTTTACTTCTGTACGAGATTCTAACTTAGTCGCGTTCTTGTTCAGCACATGTGCTGGACAACCCCATATTCGAATATGTCTTAGACTCGGTTTATCCCCGGTCCACAATTCTAAGGGGGTTTTAGGAACCGACTTAGAAGGTACTAAGTTCAGAAGATAAGCTGCTGTCTCTAAGGCATGTCCCCAAAACGACTTGGGTAAATCCGAATAACTCATCATCGATCTAACACTCTCTAAAAGAGTCTGGTTCCTTCTCTCTGCTACACCGTTCTGCTGGGGTGTGCCTGGTGCAGTTAACTGGGATTCTATCCCATTTTTTGATAAATATTCCCTAAATTCTCCAAACAAGTATTCGCCCCCACGATCTGATCGTAGTGACTTGATACTTTTATTAAGTCGCTTCTCCGTTTTAGCTTTGTACTCTTTGAACTTATCAAAGCACTCAGACTTACGGTGCAACAAATAAACATACCCATATCTAGAATAATCATCAATGAAAGTGACGAAATATTCATAACCACCTCTTGTTTGGATATTCATGGGTCCACATAAATCAGAGTGAACCAATTCTAACAGTTGTTTGGCTCTATTCCCTTTTGCCTTGAAAGGCCTATTAGTCATTTTACCTTCCAAGCAGGATTCACAAACTGGAAATGGCTCCACTGCCAATGAGCTTAACGGCCCGTCTACTACCAGTCTTTGAATCCTCCTCAAGTTAATATGACCTAATCTCAAGTGCCAAAGATATGTTTGGTTCAAACTAGAAGGTTCCTTTCTTTTAGTAGAGTTAGAAGATGTGTTGTTCAATTCCCTAAATTGCAGTTGCAGTGCAGGTTGACTAGGATTAATTATATACGAATTGTCTTGCAATGTACCAGAACATATAATTTGTTTATTCATCATAATAGAAACATTACGATCCAAACAAACATTATAACCATCCAAAGCAAGTTTAGAAACCGAAATTAAATTCCTTCTAAAAGAAGGTACATAAAGACAATTGTTCAAAACCAAAATCCTATCAGAACCAAAAGATAAATAAATAACTCCTACTGCAACTACTGCTACTTTCATAGCATCTCCCATGAACACGCATATCTCACCATCTCTAAGCATTCTGGATAGTTGGAACACCTGCATAGAATTACAAACATGATCAGTGGCTCCTGTATCTACACACCAAGTGCTCGTAGATATAGCCTCTATAAATGTTTCTGTAACTAGAGAAAGAGATATACCAGTATTGTTTGTCTTCTTAGGAAGAGGACAATCCTGTTTCCAGTGACCTGACTGTTTGCATCTGAAGCACTTTCCCTTAGGCTTTTTCACACCACCCTGAACTCCCACTACCTTCACAGCTTTCTGTGTCTGAGCCTTTTTCTTCTTCTTAATACCTTTCGTCTTAGAGGAAGAACCTTTCTCAGCCACATACACTTCAACACTCTGCCGAAATAATCCTTCAGCTGCCTGAAGTTCTGTCAGCAGTTCCGCGAGACTATACTGCCTCTTGTTCATGTTGTAATTCAAGTGGAACTGCTCAAAACTCTTGGACAAGCTCATAAGGATAATGTCAATCTGGGTTTCCCCGTCAAGTTCAGCACCAAGGATCTCTATCTCATTCAGATGCGACATCATCTTGAGAACATGATCCCTTACAGGTGTGCCTTCAGCCATCTGAGTGTTCATTAAAGCCTTCATGGCTACTTGCCTAGCAGCCCTATTCTGATCTCCAAAAAGTTCCTTGAGATTAAAGAGCATATCCGAAGCAGTGGCCATAGACTGATGCTGATGCTGCAAAACACCCGACATTGCTGCCAGAATGTAATATCGCGACATCTCATCAGCCTTAATCCACCGTTTATAATACTCTTTCTCATCTTCAGGAGCATCAGCAGCAGGCTGTTCAGGCTTGGGTTCATAAGTGCAAAACTTGTACTCCTCAGCAATCAACACAATGTCCAAATTTCGTTTCCATTCAATATAGTTAGGTCCGGTAAGTTTGTTATCCTTAAGTATAGTGAATAGTGGATTAAAACCCATTTTATCCTGAGAATCATGCATAAAAACATCACATAAATAAGGGTGCATTAATTATTAAGATCTATTGATTCCTCTAACAATTATTAAAATTTAATTAACTAACATATAAACACCATAAGCTTCTGGTACGCCACGATGTGTGACATGTATACCACCTAATTTTGTTTAAATGTTACTTCGGTCCTATTACTAAACAATATGCCACGTTGGGGTGGACTATATTATTTTTCATAGCTAAGTGTATACCATTATCAAATCTTAAATTATTTGAAATCTATGGAACTTGGTACGCCACGATGGGTGGCGTGTATACCTTCCAATATTCGTAATTTTGCCTTGAATAGAATACTTCAATTCAATATTCATCAATGGTTTGATTTCCAGGTAGTGGAGGAGTCACATCGGTCTCGCTTAAAACCCACAGCCTTACAAGTTCGATGAACTCGTTTTTGACAAAATCGCCCCAAATCAGAAATAAAGAAAATCCGTATTTTATTCCTTTTAAAATTAATTTAAGAAGTTTGTTCTAGTAATTTCTATAACATTCTAGACACCATAAATTACATGTCACGATGGGTGACGTATATATAATTTATATTCGTCTTTATGTTAAATTACCTACAACCAATAATGGAGACCATGGGATTTCATATTAATTCCCTCTCCCACTTAGAATTTTTTATTAAAATTGAGAAATTTTAAAATTAAATGGGGTCCTATGTCATTATAATTATGTCTAATCATGCATTCAAAATACACACATAATTTTAGCAACATATAACATTTAATCAAAGCAATAAATAAATTTTATGTCCATGTCGTCCTAATTAAGTTAAACATGCAATTTTAAAAGAATTACACACATAATTAACGACACACATAATCAATAAATTAAAGCAATAATTAAAATTTAATGGAAAAAATTAAAATAAATTTTACACTATTATGGCCCTTGAAAAAAAATCCAGCTCTAAAAAAAAATCTGCCCCAAGCGCGCCCCGATACCCCCAGCAGCCCCAGCAGCCCCAGCAGCCCCAGCAGTCCCAGCTGTCGCAGCGGCCCCAGCAGTCCCAGCTGCCGCAGCGGCCCCAGCAGCCCCAGCTGCCGCAGCGGCCGCAGCGCGCGCGCCTGTTGCTTTTATGTGAGTTTTGTTTTGATTTTGTTCGATCCAAACATCAACAGCAGCCCCTTGTAATCGCACAGCGGAACAAAAAACTACCGGAATTGATTTCCGATCGCACATAACTTGTTACAAAATACCCGAAACAATTACAAAAAAATAGATCTAATACAAAACTAATTTTGTAAAATCTATTCTAACACGATCAACCCTCGTGTAAATTACAACCACGATTAAACCACGTGGAAACCAAAACAAAAATTAACCACGATTAAACCACGTGGGATCCAAACACATAATTAAAATATACATGGTCATAATAGTGGATTAACAACCTGCATAAAAAACAATACAAGCAAAACACTATATACACGCATATATAATTACGACATGGACATTATATCATAAAACGTAGAACCCATTACCAGGCTCTTGATACCAATTGTTGGGAACCACGGACTTAGGGTGTTACTACGTTTTACGATAAAGATTACGAAAAGAGGATTACCTTGTTAATGGTTGATTCCACGCTCTTCTATTGTATTCCCAAATTCCCTTGAGCGAAGTGTGGCCTCCGTCTTCTCAAGTTATCCTCTCTTCTTGCTCCTTGGTGGCTACAATATGTTTTCACACAATTGCCAAGCAAGAAGAGAATAAGAATATATATAGGCTACAATAGGGACCATGGATAATTAGGTTGGGCCTTCTAATTACATCTTGAGCCTAGCCCAATGTAATTAAATATTAATTCAATCCACTAAAGAATTAATATTTGCACTACCTTTCCTAATACCGTAATTTAATTAATTTGGTTCCAATATTATTTGCTTATTAAATTCCCCATGTTTAAAATATCATATGTCCATTAATTAAATAAATTACTGATAATTTATTTAATTAATATCTTTTATCCTTGATCATCCACTCAACCTTTATTTAATTATGCCAGAATAAATTCCACCTGCAGGGTTTCACATAATTAAATCTTTTTGAGCTTTCAAGGGGACATCATTAACCCGAATATTATCAGGACATGGATTCCTTCAATAAATAATATCCACCATGTATATAATTCCATCACCCAAAATATATTGATATAATTCAAAAGAATTATTTCATATATAAATCAAAGCATGTAAATAATATACACGTGTCAATTACTATTTCCGGATTAAGAACCTAAGCATTAATAATAACATAGAATCTTAGTTCTCCTTCTTAATCAGTATTAAGGGAACAATTCTAAATTTGATCCTGTTCAATATACACAAATTATACTAGCATAATTTATTAGTCAATATAAACTAATCTAAATAATACTACAGTCATACCAGTGGATTGTCCAACACCACCTGTGCTGTGAACCTTATTATATTATATAACTGTATTTAACAATCTAATATTCTGTATCCCATTTGATACTAGATTGTTCACAATATATAATATTAGACAACATGTAAATATTCAAATGATTCTCAAATAAACTGGCCAGAAATAAATGTACATACTTCAAATAAATATTTTCAGTATACACTAACAACATAAGCATGACAAGTGGAAAGAATGGTTGGTTCATTGTGAGCCATGCATTTTTCACCATGGTAAAAATAATTTAACAACAAAAGTGTAGAAAACAATCCAAAGAAAATTATAACACAAATTTAGAAGTTGACTTTTCCAAAGGAACAAGAAGCTCTCGGCTTCTTCATTTTAACCAAGAACAAAAATTCCATTTCCAAGATCCAAGCTTTGATAAATTGCAAGGTAATTATCCAAGGTTTCTTATGATTAGTTATGGCTATCCAAGGAGTTTAAGCTTCCATTTCCTTCACAATCTCTTTCAATAAATCATTGAAGAAGAGAGTGAATAGTGTTTTCAAGAATTTTAAATTTTTGATCTTGGGTTTTGTTTAGATATAGCTTTTGTAAGGATTTTCAAGGGTTGTTTCAAGCTCCTTAGTTAGTTCTACTCATTTGAATATTTAGAGCTTGTTATGATTGGTATAGTTCATGGGAAGCATGATTCATGTATGTTTAGAGTTTGGTTGGATTGTAATGAGTTTGAGTTGTAAATCTTGGATATTGGTTAATGAACCTTAGTATAGTAGTGGTTCTTGTTTGAGATTGAATGAGTTGGGAAAACCATAATGTTAGGGACTGATGTAGTAAGTTTTGGATGAAGTTTGGTTGTATTGGTGGATGTGAGTTGATTTATGCTTGATTGGAGTAGTTTAAACTTTGGTAATCGCGTAAACATAGCCGTCGTAATACCCGTTTTCGTACAACTGCTTGTTCTTAGTGCTCGGGACAGAGATCTAACTTTTGAATCTGTGACTTTTCCATGTTTAGCTAGATTATTTTGTAAGCTTCGTTTTGATATGTGGTTCGCTTAAATATGATGTACGGTTTAGGAGAAACGACCGTTTTAAGTAACGGCATTTCGCGAACGAACTATTTCCCCTCGCCTTACTTTGAAACCTTGGTTAAGGTCCTTAAATGACTATTTGGAGTATGAAATAATTATGTAAGGTTAAAGGGTCAGTTGTTAGGGTATTCACGAAAGCTTCGCCTTAAAATTCGTAACGATTAATTTATTAAAAATGGTGGAGCCGAGGGTACTCGAGCGACTTATAAACGTTAAGGTTTAATTAGTTAAAGACTAGTTTCTTAAGCGACCGTGGTTTAATTCCAACTTATATGTTGTTTATAGGTTACCAGAATCGCCCCAGGCCTTTTATCACCTCCAGTCGCTCAGGCAAGTTTTTCTACTCGTTATACAGTTGTTGTGATGTAATATATTGATGCATTATCTTGAGATAAGTGCATGGTTATTATTAGCAAAGTCTTGCGATATATTGGAGCATGTGATATGATATTTATATGCATGCCATTTTCATAATCTTGATATTCTATTATCAATTCAAATGCTTATAAGTTGCAAAATACCTATGCTAGAGATAAGCAGTAGTTGCGTATACCCTTAGTATAGGGGACCCGAAGGTCAACATTTTTCTAAACCGGGAGTCGATGTTCCCGAGTATAATATATATATATATATTATATATATATAGTTTTCTATAACTAGTAACCGAATAAGTTATATTCGATAGTTTTGAATAATAATCAAACTTATTTCGATTATTCAAATAAAGATCGTACTTTCGTATAAGTATATCTTTTGTTATTTATTATTCATTTCAAGTATGAGTTTTAAAACTTCTACTTCAAATATTTTTATAAAGATTATCCTTATGGGAATATTATTTAAATAATAATATTTAGATATTTCCTAATATATCGGGATTATTTATTTTATTAAATCATCGTTAATCTAAACATTCTTTAAAATATTTTTGAGTCTTCAAAATGATATTAAAAGTTAGAGCGGATCCCAGAACTCGTTTCCAAATTTAAGATCTTCCTTTCGAAGGGGATTTAAATACTCGCTTAAAAATCTGAGGGATCCGGCTCTGTGGTATATTTTATGTTCGCAACGAGGTTGCTGTTTTGATAAAAGAATTTGATTACTTTCCCAACGTTCGGGAAGTAAGTCCATCTAATTGAGTCGGCATAAGCGACAGGTCGGGGTATGGTCTATCAAAGTGTAAGTGGTTGGGTGGCAGTCCATCAACGCGTAAGAGGCCGGGTGGCGGTCCAGCACAAGGTCCTAATGCGGCCAGGGTGATGATCGGTGGGGGATTTATCCATCTACTAGTAGAAAAGGTTACATATTGGTATCTTTGCCTGATCAGCAAGATATCAGGTTTATGCCAAAATTCTCTTCTTTCCAAATTTATTGGATATGACAACTCTGTTTATACTTTTCATGGCAGAGGTTTTCAGGGAATGTATGAGCGATGTATATATCGGGACTTAATGAAGTATCTCGTAACTTCATTTCTTTTTAAATAAAATCAAGGATTGAATCTATTCAGGTCTAAAGTTGAGGTCCCATCTATGTGATGAACCTTTGAAAACTTATTATACTTTGAACAGTAATAGTTCAAGTAGTTTTCTAAAATGATATAAGTATAGTGAAGTAATTGGTAACTTCATCTCCCTTTAAGCTTATATCCAGTAAGTAATTATCTTACATTTGATAAAGATTCCAGTAAGTTATCTAGTTAGATACTTGCATTATTGATTACACTATATATTATCTTGCGAGCTATAATGCTCACTCTTGCTTCATTTCTTCATCACACAACAACAGTTAGGAAGGATGGCCAGACTCAAGCAGACCCAGCGCAAGAGCGTGGGAAGCGTCCCGCGTCTTTCCGTTGATATCATAGCTGCTATAGCTGCAGAGGTAGATCTATCTGTAGATCAGGCATTCTACTTTTGGGAATCAATTATGTATAATTATAACTTGTGGCAGATAATGGCAATTAACTGTAAACTTATCAAGTAATCATTTTGGGTTGTAATAACTTTTAAATTATGGATTCAAGGACTTGTACTTATTTCAATTTCATCTCTGAGACTATAACAGGTTGTGGTGTGTGTTATTGTGGGGTCACAGCATGAGGTTATTTATTTTTAATTAAGTGATATTTATGGAAAGAAAGACCTTGACCACCCGGATCCCCGACCCCGGATCTGGGGGTGTTACAGAAATGGTATCAGAGCTAAGCGTTATAAACCTCAGAGATGATGCGACGATATAATAATAAACTCACAAAGATAATAAGAACTCTTGCCAAGTTCGTGGTCGGACTACTTAAAGTAGCGCTGACAGTTAAAACCCTTACGGGAACCCTTATAAGTATCATGGTAGTAACTTAGCTCGTTTAATGTGTAGGCGCATGAGATAAAGGACCCAGAGATGTTCGAGCATGAGCATGATGAAGCACTGCTAGATGCCGAGGATCAGGAGGAGCCTGAGATGGAAGAGGACCCCTTAGAGGAGTCAGAGACGGAGGTTATTGCGATTTCAGATGAGGAGGACCCGGATGAGGTCCCAGTGGCTGAGGAGCATGTTGGAGCCATAGTGGAGTATACTGGTACCCCTCTACCCTCACTCCCCGTGGTCAGCGCTCCTACCCCTCCACCACTATCTTGGAGCCCCTATAATGTCAGCTCTGAGACCCATACCCCCGAGCCTAGGTAGACCGAGGAGGCACCCCCAGCGGTTCCGGATTCACCATATCTCGACCCGAGTGGTTGTTGCTGAGGCCCGGCTGGATGAGGTCAGGAGAGAGTTAGATGCAGAGAGAGCTGGTAGGCGTGCACGAGCTCATGAGGCTAGAGCTACCATACCCTGATCTCTGAGGAGAGAGCTGACTGGGATAGAGCTCATGGCCCGTACTATACTCCGATCACTTCAGGGAGACAGACATGGCAGGATATCCAGGCGGCAGGCTGATTACATTTTCCGTCGTGCGATGGAGAGAGTGTGAGATTTGACCCGCTCCGGTGATTGATTCAGGACCAGTGATGTGGTAGTCTAGTCGTCTAGTTAGTCGAGGCCATAGTAAGTGCCAATTTTCTGGGATAGTTGACTTGTATATAGTATCCCTTTCTCTGACTAGACAGATAGACTCATGTATTTCACTTTTGGGCAGATGACTGTAGTACTGTTGTACTTTTGACCAAATCGAACTATGTATTTCTCACATTATGTATATATTTGTTTCCTTTCAGTTCAGTTCCTTAGTGATGAGATCACTATTTTTATCGTTAATATTACTGCACTTCTTATTAGAACTGTCATAATATAATAGAATTGCGAGATACGTTCTCCCCATTATAGAAACTGTGCAAGGCACAATCTTATGTATGATTGTGACCTAATGTTGAAATTTCTAAAATTTATCAGTATCATGCCGCCAAGAAGGATTGGAACTAGGGCGAACCCTGGATTTGAGGACCAGGGAAGCCATAACCAGGATAGTAGGAACCAAGAACACAGTGAAGAGGAAGATGAGGATTATGTTGAACAGGATGACTCCCAGTATGAAGAGGAGGAGGAAACATTTGATGTTAAAGGATTTGAGATAGAGGCTGAAGAAGGAGAAACTGAGTTTAAGCAACAAGTACCAAACCCAGGCATGGATCCCATGGGGCAGTTCATGCAACTATTAAGGCAGAACTTGGAACGTCAACCCAACCTCCCCCCCCCCTCAAGGAAATAACAATGTTGTGGCAAACTCTTTCAGGGCTTTCAAGTCCCTTAAGCCCCCTGAGTTCCACGGATCAGCCGACCCAGTTGAGGCAAGGGCATGGTTAAAGGAAATGGAGAAATCCTTTGAGATTCGGAGTACTGATGAGGCACAGAAGACTGTATTTGCTACCTACCTTCTGAAAGGAGAGGCCAACTACTGGTGGGAGGCCAAGAAAAACATGGAGATAGATGTTGTCATAACCTGGGAGAGGTTCAGTCAGTTGTTTTAGGGGAAATATTTCCCGAGGTTTATGAAGAACCAGATGGAGCTCAAGTTCTTGGAGCTAAAGCAGAATAACTTATATGTGGCAGAGTACGAAGCAAAATTTACTGAGTTATCAAGGTTTGTGCCGGAATTTGTGAGCACCGAGGAAAAGAAAGCTAGGAGGTTTTAGCAGGGACTGAAACCGTGGATTCAGAATAGGGTGGCAATCCTTGAGCTTATAGATTATGCCACTCTAGTACAAAAGGAAACAATTGCAGAAGCCGGAAGTGAACAGATGCAGAAGGAAAGAGAGAAGAAAGGAATAAAAAGGAAAAGTATGAGCATGGGCGGAGGTTCCGCATGAGGGAGCTTCCCAACAAGATTTAATCGAGGAGCAGTGTCCCTACCGGGAACGAGTACTGGGTTTAAGCGGCCCGTGAGTGTGAATTTGACCCAGAGCGGCCATAAGTCAGGAATGTCCTATTCCAACCAGTCTCGACCCCCATTACCAGCCTGTAACACTTGTGGAAGGATGCATTCTGGGGAGTGTAAAGGAAAGCTGGTAATCTGCTTCAAGTGTGGTCGAGAAGGTCACTATTCGTACAAGTGCACTTCGCCAACCCCCATTACCCGCCCAACCACCACTTGTCATCAGTGTGGACGCCTGGGTCATTGGAAGAAGGAATGCCCAATGAACAAACTAACAGCTTCAGGAGCAAGCAGGGCTGCCTCCAATAGGCCACCTACTGCGAGGACTTTCAACATGACAGTTCAAGATGCTATGAAAGACTCAGATGTGATAGCAGGTACCCTTTCTCTAAATTCAGTCAGTGCAAATGTTTTATTTGATTCGGGAGCAACTAAATATTTTATATCAAAGGACTTTGCGCTTAAATTAAGACTTAAGGTTGAACCCTTGTTAGAACCCTTACAAGTGGAAATAGCCAACCATGAAATTATCCATGTTAACCAGATTCACCCCGCCTGTGAGTTAGGCATAGGGGAACAATCTTTTAGAGTTGATCTAATTCCTTTTAAATTAGGGGAATTTGATATAATTTTGAGAATGGACTGGCTATCTAGCAATGATGCTCAGATAGACTGTAAGGGGAAGAAAGTTAAGTTGAATATCCGAGGGAAGAAAGGAGTCATATTTAGAGGGAAGAGGCAGACGCAAAAAATTTTGACCATGGCCCAGGCTAATAAGATGCTACGAAAAGGAGATGAGGCTTACCTGGCCTATGTGGTGGACACGCAGAAGGAGGTGCCCAACTTGCAAGACATTCCGGTAGTCAATGAATTTGAAGATGTATTCCCACAAGACCTTCCGGGACTACCACCTGATAGAGTGATTGAATTTTCTATTGAGTTGGCCCCAGGGACGGCGCCAGTTTCAAAGGCACCATACCGGTTAGCCCCATTAGAAATGAAGGAACTGACTACCCAATTGCAAGAACTTTTGGATAAGGGTATGATAAGACCCAGTGTGTCTCCGTGGAGAGCACCAATATTATTTGTTAAGAAGAAAGATGGGAGCATGAGGTTGTGCATTGACTACCGAGAGTTGAACAAGCTAACCATAAAGAACAGGTACACGTTACCCAGAATAGACGATCTGTTTGACCAGCTAAAGGATGTTGTCTACTTTTTCAAGATTGACCTGAGAACTGGATATCACCAACTAAAGATTAAACCCGAAGATATTCCCAAGACTGCATTCCGTACCAGGTATGGGCACTATGAGTTCTTGGTAATGTCCTTTGGATTAACCAACGCCCCAGCGACTTTCATGGATTTAATGAACAGAATATTCAAAAAGTACTTGGACAAGTGTGTGATAGTTTTTATCGATGATAGGACCGAGGCAGAACATGCAGAGCATTTGAGGATAGCTCTAGGAATACTCTGAGAAGAACAGTTATTTGCCAAATTCTCGAAGTGTGAATTCTGGCGGAATGAAGTATAGTTTTTAGGACATGTGATCAATAAAGAAGGAATATTGGTCGACCCCTCCAAGATAGAGGCGGTCTCAAATTGGAAAAGGCTAACCACACCCACTGAGGTAAGGAGTTTCGTAGGATTGGCCAGCTACTATCGTAGATTTGTACAGGACTTTGCGAAGATCGCAGCCCCTTTAACACGACTTACTCGTAAGACATAGAAGTTTGAATGGACAGAAAAATGTGAGAACAGTTTTCAAAAATTGAAGAAAAGGTTGGTAACGGCCCTGGTGTTGGCGTTGCCAGACGGAAAAGGAGATTTATGATATATAGTGACGCATCGCACAAAGGATTGGGGTATGTGCTTATGCAGCACAGTAAAGTGATTGCGTATGCGTCGAGACCACTGAAGGAATACGAGATTAGATATCCTACTCATGACCTTGAGCTCGCGGTAATAGTTTTTGCCTTAAAATTTTGGAGGCACTACTTGTATGAAGAGAAGTGCGAGATTTTCACAGACCATAAGAGCCTCAAGTACATATTCACGCAGAAAGAGCTCAACATGTGTTAGAGAAGATGGTTAGAACTAATCAAGGACTATAATTGTGAGATTCTCTATCATCCAGGGAAAGCCAATGTGGTGGCTGACGCCCTTAGTAGGAAGGAAAGACTCAAAATGATAATGACTTTGGAGGAATTGATAAGGGATTTTGAGAAAATGGAAATAGAAGTAAAGGTAACCGGAGCCGAAACTGAAAAGCTGTTTGAGATCTCGATGCAGCCAGAGTTATTGGAAAAGATTAGATTGTGCCAAGAAAAAGTAATGAATGAAGGCAGAGAGTCAATGACTGGAGAAGAGATCCATACTGAAAGAGATGATAAGGGGATAATGAGGTAGTCCTACGGGATTTGGGTTCCGAATGTTCAAGAACTTAAAAATGAGATTTTGGATGAAAGCCATAGTTCAAGGTATTCCATTCACCCGGGGAACACCAAGATGTATAGGGATTTAAAGGAGTATTTCTGGTGGCCCAACATGAAGAGGGACGTAGCAGAATGGGTAAGCAAATGTTTGACTTGCCAAAGAGTAAAGGCAGAGCACCAGAGACCCAGTGGACTTTTACGACCCCTGGAGATTCCCGAATGGAAATGGGAACAGATAGCGATGGATTTTGTTGTAGGCTTACCAAGGACTAAAGCCAATCATGATGCCATATGGGTGATTATAGACCGACTGACAAAGTCAACTCACTTCATTCCTATTAATAAGAGATACACAGTCGATAGATTGGTGGACATTTACCTTAAGGAAATAGTGACGCGACATGGAGTCCCAGTGTCCATTGTCTCAGACCGAGACCCCAGATTCAACTCCAGATTTTGGAGGAGCTTTCAAGAATGTGTGGGAACCAAATTAAACATGAGTACCGCTTACCATCCCCAAACGGATGGGCAAAGTGAAAAGACCATCCAGACACTAGAAGATATGTTGAGAGTCTGTGCAATAGACTTTAAAGGAAGTTGGGATGATCACTTGTTGTTGATCGAGTTTTCTTATAACAATAGCTTTTATGCCAGCATCGGAATGCCGCCTTATGAGGCCCTGTACGGAAGAAGGTGTCGATCTCCCTTATACTGGGATGAAGTGGGGGAGCAAAAGATGTTCGGACCCGAAGTGGTCCAAAGGACCAAAGACATAGTGGATCTTATCAGAGGACGGCTTCTAGCAGCCCAAGAATGACATAAGAAGTATGCAGACTTAGCCCGAAAGGATAAAGAATATGAAGTAGGGGACTTAGTACTGCTAAAGGTATCCCCTTGGAAGGGATTAATGAGGTTCGGTAAGAAAGGGAAACTAAGCCCAAGTTACATTGGACCTTTTGAGATACTAAGACGGATTGGGAAGTTAGCTTACAAGCTAGCCTTACCCCCGAACCTACAACAAGTTCATAATGTGTTCCATGTGTCAATACTAAGGAAGTATCATCGGGATGCCAGGCACA
The DNA here is from genome assembly GCF_009905375.1 of Apium graveolens. Taxonomy (NCBI): domain Eukaryota; kingdom Viridiplantae; phylum Streptophyta; class Magnoliopsida; order Apiales; family Apiaceae; genus Apium; species Apium graveolens. The sequence continues at coordinate 266,369,051 of NC_133650.1, read as the reverse complement.
TAGTGGAATACGAGCAGGTGGAGAAACCGGTAAAGATTATGGATAAAAAGGAGCAGGTGCTTCGAAACAAAGTGATCAAGCTAGTCAGAGTGTTATGACAGAATCATAATGTGGAGGAGTCAACTTGGGAACTAGAGAGCGAAATCCTAGAAAAGTACCCCCATTTGTTTTTTATCTGATTCCGGGACAGAATCCTTTAAGGAGGGGAGACTGTAATAACCCCAAAAATTTTGGACTTTTTGTAACCCTTATGAATAGTGATTTTGTTGATTATGCTGAATAAGAAAACTTTTCATGCCACACTATGTAGCAGTTCTTTAATTGATATTCTAAGATCTTATTAGTACTCTATATGGTATATAGGTGTATATAAAGATCGTCAGAATCCAAATTCGAACACTTTGATTTTTCCCGAAAATCCACCAGATACCGAAAGAATTGAGTATAAGGTAACGTGATTAAAAGGATTTAAATTCAAGGCTTATAAGAGAGGATCATAAAAGGAATATAAATATTGAGAAAGGTTTAAGGGAACACAAATAATAAGATCCCGGGTATGATCCCTCAAACGATAAACGAGAACGAAAGATAAGTGAACCGTATAACAGATAAGCGGTCATTAGCCAAGTAATTAAGGGTTAATCAAAGAGGTCAGTGGATGATGATGTCATCACACCAACAAGGAGATGACATGTGTTAATAAGATGACTTAAGCATAGTGACATAAGCATGACAAGTGGAAAGAATGGTTAGTTGATTGTGAGCCATGCATTTTTCACCATGGTAAAAATAATTTAACAACAAAAGTGTAGCAAACAAGCCAAAGAAAATCATAACACAAATTTAGAAGTTGACTTTTCCAAAGGAACAAGAAGCTCTCGGCTTCTTCATTTTAACCAAGAACAAAAATTCAATTTCCAAGATCCAAGCTTTGATAAATTGCAAGGTAATTATCCAAGGTTCCTTATGATTAGTTATGGCTATCCAAGGAGTTTAAGCTTCCATTTCCTTCACAATCTCTTTCAATAAATCATTAAAGAAGAGAGTGAATAGTGTTTTCAAGAATTTTAAATTTTTGATCTTGTGTTTTGTTTAGATATAGCTTTTATAAGGATTTTCAAGGGTTGTTTCAAGCTTCTTGGTTAATTCTACTCACCAAGGAAGGTATAATCTCATACCCTAGCCTTACTTTTGAATATTTAGAGCTTGTTATGATTGGTATAGTTCATGGGAAGCATGATTCATGTATGTTTAGAGTTTGGTTGGATTGTAATGAGTTTGAGTTGTAAATCTTGGATATTGGTTAATGAACCTTAGTATAGTATGGTTCTTGTTTGAGATTGAATGAGTTGGGAAAATCATAAGGTTAGGGACTGATGTAGTAATTTTTAGATGAATTTTGGTTGTATTGGTGGATGTGAGTTGATTTATGGTTGATTGTAGTAGTTTAAACTTTGGTAATCGCGTAAACATAGCCGTTGTAATACCCATTTTCATACAACTGCTTGTTCTTAGTGTTCGGGACAGAGAGCTAACTTTTGAATCTGTTAATTTTCCATTTTTAGCTAGATTATGTCGTAAGCTTCGTTTTGATATGTGGTTCGCTTAAATACGATATACGGTTTAGGAGAAACGACCGTTTTAAGTAACGGTATTTCGCGAACGAACCATTTGCCCTCGCCTTACTTTGAAACCTTAGTTAAGGTCTTTAAATGACTATTTGGAGTATGAATAATTATTTAAGGTTAAAGGATCAGTTGGTAGGGTATTCGCGAAAGCGACGCCTTAAAATTTGTAACGATTAATTTATTAAAAATGGTGGAGCCGAGGGTACTCGAGCGACCTATGTGAATCGTTAAGCGCAAAAGCGAACGTTAGGGTCTAATTGGTTAAAGACTAGTTTCTTAAGCGACCGTGGTTTAATTCCAACTTATATGTTGTTTATAGGTTACCAGAATCGCCCCAGGAATTTTACCACCCCCAGTTGCTCAGGCAAGTTTTTCTACCCGTTATACTGTTGTTGTGATGTAATATATTGATGCATTATCTTGAGATAAGTACATGGTTATTATTAGCAAAGTCTTACGATATATTGGAGCATGTGATATGATATTTATATGCATGCCTCTTTCATAATCTTGATATTCTATTATCAATTCAAATGCTTATAAGTTGCATTATACCTATGCTAGAGATAAGCAGTAGTTGCGTATACCCTTAGTATAGGGGACCCGAAGGTCAACATTTTTCTAAACCGGGAGTCGATGTTCCCGAGTATAATATATATATATTATATATATAGTTTTCTATAACTAGTAATCGAATAAGTTATATTCGATAGTTTTGAATAATAATCAAACTTATTTCGATTATTTAAATAAAGATCGTACTTTCGTATAAGTATATCTTTTGTTATTTATTATTCACTTCAAGTATGAGTTTTAAAACTTCTACTTCAAATATTTTTATAAAGATGATCCTTATGGGAATATTATTTAAATAATAGTATTCAGATATTTCCTAATATATTGGGATTGATTTATTTTATTAAATCAACATTACTCTAAACATTCTTTAAAATGTTTTTGAATCTTCAAAATGATATTAAAAGTTAGAGCGGATCCCAGAACTCGAATTCAAATTTAAGATCTTCCTTTCGAAGGGGATTTAAATACTCACTTAAAAATCCGAGGGATCCGTCTCTGTGGTGTATTTTATGTTCGCAACGAGGTTGCTGTTTTGATAAAAGAATTTGATTACTTTCCCAACCTTCGGGAAGTAAGTCCATCTAATTGAGTCGGCATAAGCGACAGGCCGGGGTACGGTCTATCAAAGTGTAAGTGGTTGGGTGGCAGTCCATCAACGCGTAAGAGACCGGGTGGCGGTCCAGCACAAGGTCCTAATGCGGCCAGGGTGATGACCGGTGGGGGATTCATCCATCTACTAGTAGAAAAGGTTACATATTGGTATCTTTGCCTGATCAGCAAGATATCAGGTTTATGCCAAAGTTCTTTTCTTTCCAAATTCATTGGATATGACAACTCTGTTTATACTTTTCATGGCAGAGGTTTTCAGGGAATGTATGAGTGATGTATATAGGTATATATATATCGGGACTTAATGAAGTATCTCGTAATTTCATTTCTTTTTAAATAAATAATTCAACGATTTAATCTATTCAGGTCTTAAGTTGATGTCCCATCTATGTGATGAACCTTTGAAAACTTATTATACTTTGAACAGTAACAGTTCAAGTAGTTTTCTAAAATGATATAAGTATAGTGAAGTAATTGGTAACTTTATCTCCCTTTAAGCTTATATCCAGTAAGTAATTATCTTACATTTGATAAATATTCCAGTAAGTTATCTAGTTAGATACTTGCATTATTGATTACACTATATATTATCTTGCACGCTATAATGCTCACTCTTGCTTCATTTCTTCATCACACAACAACAGTTAGGAAGGATGGCCAGACTTAAGCAGACCTAGCACAAGTGCATGGGAAGCATCCCGCGTCTTCCCGTTGATATCATAGCTGCTATAGCTGCAGAGATAGATTTATCTATAGATCAGACATTCTACTTTTGGGAATCAATTATGTATAATTATAACTTGTGGCAGATAATGGCAATTAACTGTAAACTTATCAAGTAATCATTTTGGGTTGTAATAACTTTTAAATTGTGGATTCAAGGACTTGTACTTATTTCAATTTCATCTCTGAGACTATAATGGGTTGTGGTATGTGTTATTGTGGGGTCGCAGCATGAGGTTATTTATTTTTAATTAAGTTAAGTGATATTTATGGAAAGAAAGACCGTGACGACCCGGATCCCTGACCCCGGATCTGGGGGTGTTACAAAATGCACACACTCTCACTCCATATGAATGATGAAAATTACTGTGGTGATCAAGTTGTTTCTGACAAACAGTTTAGTATTATTTGCATAAATTCTGAGGACAAGTTCTGATAAAAGTTCTGATGATTAAACTTTGAAGAAACAAGTCAGTATTTGTATGAAGAATCACAGTAACAGACATTCACTTTTTGAGTACGGAAGCCATATTCTAATGACCGTTAAATTTTGATAATAGTCAAGTTCTGATACAAATCCTGCTGGAAACTCTGATGCTTACATGGCATTATTTATTTACTTGACTTATTTGTGGTTTTATCAGAAAATAATTAAGTGAGTTAAAAATAGTCATAATCATTTCGTTAGTGGGAAACATGTTTGCCTTGACAACTGCATGTGCACAATAATTACTGCTTATTTCTCGTGCCCACTAACTACTGCTTTAACTATATACTGGCTGACAGGTGTAAAGTGTCTGTTTTACTTCCAAAAAGAGCTGTTGAGTGGAGAGAGTATATATATGGCAGTTAAAAGATTTTACAATCTTTTACCTACTTTTCTAATTCTCTAATCTCTCTTATTTTCTCTCTCTCTAATATTCTCTGAAGCTATTTTCTAACAGGCATTCCATCAAACACCTTCTATACACACATTTTCTCACTTGATTTTTCATAGAAATGGCACCAAAGGACATCATTTTTAATGGAGCCAAGTTCATCCCCAACAACTATCAGGCCATACTTAGCAAGGACGAAGCTCCATCAGATCTTCACTTCATACAAGACTTTCTCTCTCGAAGTGAAGTTGGGTATGCTTTAACCCAACCAAAATCACTCTCAGGAACTCAAGTACTGGAGTTTTGGAGGAGTGGTGTTTATGATGATGGTGGAAAAGATGGGTTTCCAAGCATCATATTTACAACAGGGGAAGATGAACACTTGGTTACATTGTCAACTATTCGACAAGCTTTACATCTTCCAGAAAACTGTGTTTACAGTTCACAAGTTGGGGAACCAGCTCTTCAACAGATGATGGCAAACCTTGGTTATGAAAAATCTTTGTCCAAGCTGGGACAATTGAAGAGGCCCCACATCATGAGGGAGTGGAGTTTCTTTCTCGACTGCATCACCAAGGCCTTTGCCAACAAGTGCTCCAACTTTGATGTTATACCAATCTTGAGTCAGCAAATTGGGTATGCTCTAATTCATCAAACTCATTTTGATTTTTCTAGTGTTGTGCTAGGTTTCATAGGTGATAGGATGATAGAAGATAGAAACACAGTTTATTTTACTAGATTCAGTCAGCTTATATACAGTTTCTGTTGTCCTAATGCACCTCAGAATTTTAGTGAGACAATTGAACCCTTTAAACTTGCGAAAAGGGCTTTCACTGACTTATTATCTACTGATAATAAGAAGACTGTACTAAGACCCCTCCAAATTCCTCAATCAGTCAAACAAGTCTTAGTAAACTCTGATCCAAACACCTATACTGTCATATATCCTGATGTACAACCATCCCAACCTCCATCAGCACCTACAACCACTACACAAACAGCTCAAACTTCTCAACCACAACCACAACCTACCATCAGAACATATTTCAAACCAACACAATCCTCTCACCCACAACCATCTGCTACAACATCAAGACCCAAACCTTCAAGAGCAAAATCTGTTCCTAAATCTCCACCAAGGAGAAGAAGGATAATTCTAAGGGATGAGTCTTATGATGAAGAGGAGCAAGTCCAGGTTCATACATCAGAACCTGTGACAGTTGAAGCTGAAAATGTGATTTTTCAGAAGGAAATAGAAGCTGAAGGGTCAACCCATCAGAAAAAGACTGAAGCTGAGGGTTCAGATATTTTGAAGAGGAAAAGAACTATAAGTTCTGATGCTGCTCAGGAAACTCCTTCACTATCCAGGAGATCAAAGAAATAGAGAGCAGAAAGGCATTTGGCACAACCTCATTCTGAGGATACTCAAGAAGCTCAGGAAGGGGATCAGGAATCTCTAATCTCATCAGAACCTGTTGTAATTGAAGCTTTTCCATCCCCACCTCAAGCTAAAGACATTGTTCCAGAAATAGTGATTACACCTCCTATCTCTCCAGTTAAAAAAACAACAGTTGAATATTTAGGATTAAGTCCTGAAATTGACATCCACGGGCTGAACATTCCAGCTGTGCTCTATCTAGAAGCTCCAACTGCAGCTCATCCATCAACTGTTAATTCTCCAATCTTACAGGCTGAGTTACCATCGATACAAATTCTGGATCTGGAACCTGAAGATCAGAATTTAGATGAAGCTGCTACAACATCTCCTTCAGTTACACAAACTCTAGTGTTATCAGAAGATGAGGAGATGTTAGCAAGTTCTGGAGACAGTGCTCCAGTAAATGCTCCCATTCTTGGAAAGGAGGCATTGATTCAAAAGTTTGTTGAAAAAGAAGATCATGTTCCTTGGGAAGAAACTCACATAGTGGTTGAGTGGACCAAGAAGTGGAATGAATCTGATTTCATTCCAAGCTCAAAAGTTCTAACAGAGCATATTGCTAAAGATGATGAGTTGTTAACAAACTCTGATTTCAAGACACAACTCAAAGTCACAGCTCTAAGTACTAAACATCTTCAAGGTCGGCACTCCACAACTCATGAAAAAGTTGACAAAATTCTGGAAAAAGCTGATAAGTTGGATATGGAGATCAAGATAGACAAGAAGAGGTTTATCGGACCTATACATGAGAAAGTTGAAGCTATTAAGAAGGTTCAAGAAAAGCAACAGGACCAAATTACTGAGGTCCTGAAGAATCAAGCCTCTCAACAAGCTCAACTGAATGAAATTCAATCTTCAGTAGAACTTCTTCACTCTCTCCTACTACCAGATGATGCCAAAAAGGGGGAGAAGGTAGTTAAGTCCAAATGCTCAATGAGTCAAATTCTGAAGAAAAAGGATGACAATCAGGGAAACCCTAGCAAGGGCAAGGGTCAAGGTCAAGGGCAAAGCAGCAAAGTTTCTTCAAGGAAACTAATTTCTGATGCTAGCAAATCTTCAATACAGAAGAAGACAAGTTTTGAAGCTGTAGATGCTCAAAATCTGATATCAAGTTCTGATGTTCTGATTCAAGGAGGAGGAAGTAAAGACTATCAGAAGTTTTTGCAAACTATGAAGATCAAGGGAATGGAGACTACTGTCTACTACAAAGATCCTAAAATTCAGACACTTGATGAAGAAATTGCTAGAAGATTATTTCTCAAACATAATCCTGGAATGGATTTAGAGACTTTAAAGGAGGAAGAAGCTAGATTTGTAGCTGAGAAGACAAATCTTAAGTCTAAAGCTTCTGATGCAAAGAAACCTCCAAGACCTAAGGTAAAAGGCATTGTGATCAAGGAAAAATCAAATTCTGAGGCTTCAAAGCCCAAAACAAGATCACAAGTTGAAACTGATCCCAAAGATAAGGGGAAAGGAAAAATTGATGAACCAACAAAGCCACAGGAGATGAAGATTTCTCAAATCCTGATGAAACATGTATGCAAATTGGTTCAAGTGTTTGATGATGTTGTTGCAGTAGATGAAACTGTTCAAACTCTGAAGAGAAGGAAGATAACTGAAGAATATAAAACAACCTCTGACACAGCTCAAGTTGTTCAGAATGAAGAATAGTAAGCTACAGAAGAAACAACAAATCCTGATCAAGTCATCAAGATATCAACCTCTGACAGTGCTCAAGTTGATTTGAATAAATTGATATTTACTGATAAGAGAAAACTCCTATGGAAGAATGTTAATCCATCATATCCTAAGAAAAGCCAGCTGTTATCTGATTTCATGACTGTTGGATTGAAAGCCAGAGAAGCAAGAGATAGAGCTGGATTAGGTTATGAAGAAGCCAAAATCAAGATAGGAGTTGAAGTGCTTACAAGAGATCTATTTTTATTGACTGACAAACCTCTTAAAGAAGTTACACAGAAACACCTTGACAAGGTTATATCTGTTCAAGTGGTATTGGATGCTCATGATAAGCATAATGTCAAAAAAAATCTGATTCTATTTCTTGAAGATGGAAGAACATATCAAATGTCAGAATCAGATATGCTGAACAAATCTCTGAAAGAACTTCAATTCTTTCATTATCTTTTAGAGATAAAGTCTGAGATTACCAGGAGATGGTCAAATTTCATAATGAAGACCATAAGGGATAAAGCAATAATTTCTGGTTCAAGGGTTACAGAATTCATTCCAAACATTGTTGAAGATGATGGAAGTGAAATTCCAATGAAGAAGGATTCTGCTAAACTTGAAGTTATTCTGAAAGAGAAATGTTTGTGCTATAATGAAGATTCAACTCACCCAAGGGTAATCAGATTTGGTGATGATTTAGAAAGAAACCATATCTCAGCACTTAGGACTGCAATCTACCAGATTGGAAGTCAGGGTGAAGAATTGAAGCAAGTCAAAGCTACACTATCTCAAGTCATGAGGAATAAAGAAGAAAAGCTGATATCAAACTTTGTCAAGAATCACTTTGGATTCAGATTGACTCAGTAAGATTGGTTAAAGCTACAAGGATTGTAAGTTGTAGTTAGTTGTCTAATTATACTCTCATTGCATTTGTACTTAAATGTTTTTGACATCATCAAATCTATTAACTCGTATATTTTTCATAATTTACAAGTTGGGGGAGATTGTTAGATATATTTGAGATGTCATATCTAATCTGATTTGTATTTAGTTTTCAGAACTTAACAATAGGATTTATCAGGACTTACTGAAATCAGAACTTACTGAAGTCAGAACTTAATATCAGAACTTAAGGTGTTAGAAGATATATATCAGGACTTAAGTGCGGGAAGACTTCAGATAAGGAATGTGGCTGATTTATAGGAGAAGATCTGGACTAAAACAAAAGAAGATATGCATGAAGAGTTGAAGATATCTGATTGATGTATTTTAGGAGACAAAATTATGTTATATATCAATTAGAAGATATCTTGTAACTGTGTACTATATAAACACATCTTAGGGTTTACACTATATGTGTTATCATTATCGAGAACATTATTCATTGTAACCTAGCAGCTCTTAGTGATATTTTTCATCACTGGGAGAGAACAACAGTTCTATTGTAATAGAGTTTATTTGAATATACTTGATCTTTGTTACATAATTGTGTTGAAATCGATTTGATTGTATAAACACTATATTCAACCCCCTTCTATAGTGTTGTGTGCCTAACAATTTCAAAAATCATTATTTTATTTTGAAAATTATTTTTAATTCAAAAATAAATCTGAATTATTAATTTAATTAATTTTAGTTAATAATTAATTATTTAATTGCTTAACTAATTTAAATATTATTGATTAATTGATTTAATTAGTTATTAATTATTTTTAATTGATTATTTAATTTGATTTAATTATTTCTTTTGATTTAAAAATTCTAAAAAATATATTCGAGCTTTAAAATATTGTTTTAAATTATTTTCAAGACTCGATAATTATTATTAAATGATTTTAAAGTCAGATTCGGGTATTCGAACCCTTTTAATTGTTTACAAATGATTCATTTACCCGTTTTAATTCCGAAAAATGTTCAAAAATTCGTATTAAATACCTGGAAAATTATTTTAACCCCGAATCTTCTTTGAAAAATTATTTTTATCGAATGTCTAACGTGCTATGTATTATATGTAATCTAAATGGTGAATAATATGCTTATATGTATATTGTTTGATGGTTTTTATCGTATCTTTCAATCCGTAAGTCGAATTTGGGTGAAATGAAAGGTAGATAGAAGCTTAAAACAAATAGAATAAAGTGAGAATGAGTTTTAATAGATACTTGTGATGTCTAGCAGAGGAAGTGAGGCGTAGAAAGGGAAATATATTATTAATGTGTATACCTCTGAAAATCTAGAAGTGAGAATATTATTAATTAATACACAATATTCGGACATTATTTATATTTTACCCAATTACACTAATATTATTTTGAGACGAAATATTATTTCTGTAAGTTGGTTCACTTCTATACAATTGTTTATGGAAAATATTATAAAGTTGTTCGATCAATGCCTCAACTATTTCATAAATTATTATTTAAATATTTGTGCCATGACTAATATCGCAATTAATTAATATAAATATTTATGTGTTAGTGTGGCGTTAAATGTATTCACCATTGTTAAACATATGTTTTCAATGAAATAATATTTTATTATTATTATTGAAAAACTTTCGAATAAATATTATTTGATTTTAATTATTATTATTTTATTTGAATAAATATTATATTTATTCTAAAGTTTGAATTACTATTATTATTATATATTTTTAAAAAAATAATAATTAAAGAGAGCATTATCGAAAACCATTATTTGTTTTGAATATTTATTGAATTGATTAGAAAGGGAGTGGCTAATAAATATTAAGTTATTCATGATGCTATATATATATATATATGTATGTAAATATATATTTATTTATTAAATAAACTAGATAAACCTAGAGAAAGCTAGAAGCTTCTAATTGTTTTATTTTTATTAATTAACCATAGTTAGAAGACTATTAGCTTGTTTTACCCCTATATAATCCCTAAGTTCATCCCCAATTTACTCCACTAAGGGCTTGTTTGGTTGGGGGGTTGGAGAGATGAGGTTGGGTTGGGTTGGGTTGGGCTGGGCTAGTTTAGGTTGGGTTAGATTGAACCCCTACCTTGTTTGGATTCAAGGGTTAGGAAATGGGGGGTTCAACCCTTACCTCATTTGGATGGAGTTTTGTCATTTGGGGTTGTGTAAAAATTGCAAATTAAATAGTATTTTTTTATAGAAAATATAAAGTTTTAATTTATAATTTTTTTATAATAAAGTTGGTTCAGGTTTCCAATTACAAATTTTAAAAAAATATTAAAAAAAGTAATTAAAATTAAAGAGATTCATATGAGATATGAGCTTGTACATATTATAAATGGAAGGGCAAAGTTTAAATTTAAAATATATCAATCTCTATTTTTTTAATTACATTTTTTGAAATGTTTGTTGTCGAGTCCCATATTTGGACATGTATTATTCGGATCCTTGAGTCCGAGTAACATATATAAATTTTTAGTTAAGTCCGAGTAACATGGTACCACTTGGTTTTCATGAAAACAAGTTCAAATTTAAAGATTTCCATAACACTAATGAAGAATTAAAATGATCTCATAACAAACACACTGGTGAACAATTACTGAAGTGCTGAGTTGAATAAAAATACAGACTATAAAATATTACACTACATGAACAAACATCTAGTACTGTATTTCGATCCATAATATCAGTCCATTATTAGACAACTACAAGTACTGTATTCCATTCTGAGCATGACCCCGAGAAACTGCAGCAGTGAAATCAAGTTATTGCTATGGTCGCAATGACAGACTGAGAGTTGATGTTGTCTGAGAAGTTCTGTAATAACCCCCAAAATTTTGAACTTTTTGTAACCCTTATGAATAGTGTTTTTGCTGAACAAGAAAACTTTTCATGCCACACTATGTAGGGGTTCTTATATGGATATTCTGAAATTTTATTGGTACTCTATATGATATATAAGTGTATGTAAAGATCGTCAGAATCCAAATCCGAACACTTTGATTTTTCCCGAAAATCCACCAGATATCGAAAGAATTGAGTATGAGGTAACAGGGTAAAAGGATTTAAATTCAAGGATTTTAATAGAGGATCATAAAAAGGAATATAATGTATTGAGAAAGGTTAAGGGAACCTAAGTAATAGATTCCGGGTATGATCCCTCAAACGATAAACGAAAACGAAAGTTAAGCGAACCGTATAACAGATCAGCGGTCATTAGCCAAGTAATTAGAAGCTAATCAAAGAGATTAGAGGGGATGATGTCATCAAACCAATGAGAAGAGGACAAAGGAGGGAGGGTGACATCACATGATGACAAAAGCATGACATAAGGGAAGGAATTGTTGGATGATTGTTAGCCACACAATAATTACCATGGTAAAAAGGTAAGAAACAAAACAAATCAAAATCAACCAAGACAAAAAGAATTCATTTCATCAAAAAATAGAAGTTGACTCTCTTCTTCAAGAACCAAGCTCTCGGCTTTTCTTCTTAAACCAAGGACGAAAATTTCAAAACCCTAGCTACACACCTTCAAAAATCAAGAGATCAAGGTTATATAAGGATAGATCAAGGTTCTTTGAGTCTCCCTAGTAACTTTCCACCCTCCAAGAAAGGTATAAATCTTCACACCCTTTAGTAATAAGTTTGAATGTTGAAGTTTGGAGATGGTTTGGATGGATGAGTAGTAAATTGAATGATAAGCATGATTCGAGCTTAATTGTTAAGTAGTTTAGTTGAATTTGGAGATGTTATAATATATGATTGGATTGAGATCCTTGAGCTTATTATGACTAAAATCAGTAGCATTGATGTGTATCTTGAGTTGTTATTGATTGGTAGTTGGATTGATATGAATTGGAGTGTTTTAAATTTGGGAAATCGCGTAAACATAGCCGTCATAATGTCCGATTTACTTTAGGCTGTTTTTGCTCATAAAATCAGGACCCGTGAACTCACTGCTAGGTTTTGACCATTGCCATTATTAGATATTTTATGTTACGAGCATCGTTTTGATATGTGGTTCGTTTGATTCCGATGTACGGTTTAGGAGAAACGGCCGTTTTAAGTAACGACGTTTCGTGAACGAATCATTACCCCTCACCTTACTTTGAAACATAGGTTAAAGACCTTAAAGGACTAATTGGAGTATGAAACATTTATGTAAAGTGTAATAGGCAGTTGGTAAGACACTCGCGAAAGAATCTCCTTAAAACTCGTAATGGTTAATTTATTAAAAATGGTGGAGCCGAGGGTACTCGAGCGACGTAAGAGAATCAGTAAGCGCAAAGCGAGCGTTAGAGTCTAATTTGGTTAAAGTATAGATTTACAAGTGACTTTGGTTTAATTCCAACTTATATGTTGTTTATAGGTTACCAGACTTGTCCCAAGCCATTATAACCCCTAGTCGCTCAGGCAAGTTTTCTACCCGTACAACTGTTGTTGTGATGTATATGTGTATATGCATGATCTTGTGATAAATGCATATTTGTTATTAGAAAATTCTTGCGATATATTGTAGCATGTGATATGGTATATATGCATGCCTGTTTCGTATTCTTGATTTATATATCTGTTGGTTCAAATGCTTATTCGTTGCATAATACCTATGCTAGAGATAAGCGGTATTTGCGTATACCCTTAGTATAGGGGATCAAAAGGTGAACTTTTTCTAAACCCGGGAGGCGAGGCTCCCGAGTATAATATATATATATATATATATATGAATAGTTTTTAAAACTATTAATCGAATAAGGTTTATTCGATAATTTTATTTTATTTAATGAATATTATTTCGAATATTCATTCGGGGGCTTATGACTCCTTTTATTTTATTTAATGAATATTATTTCGAATATTCATTCGGGGGCTTATGACTCCTTTTATTTTATTTAATGAATATTATTTCGAATATTTATTCGGGGGCTTATGACTCCTTTTATTTTATTTAATGAATATTATTTTGAATATTCATTCGGGGGCTTATGACTCCTTTTATTTTATTTAATGAATATTATTTCGAATATTCATTCGGGGGCTTATAACTTATTTTATTTTATTTAATGAATATTATTTCGAATATTCATTCGGGGGCTTATGACTCCTTTTATTTTATTTAATGAATATTATTTCGAATATTCATTCGGGGGCTTATGACTCCTTTTATTTTATTAATTGAATATTATTTGAATATTCATTCGAGGGCTTATGACTCAGTTTATATTATTTAATGAATATTCATTTGAGGACCTATGACTCCGATTATTTGCTGAGATATATTCTTTATTTTATTAAAGAATAAGGTGTCGATAATCAAACTTATTTTTGATTATTCAAATAAAGATATTACTTTCGTATAAGTATATCTTTGGTTATTTACTATTCATTTCAAGTATAAGTTTTACAACTTCTACTTCAATTATTTTTATAAAGATTATTCTTTATGGGAATATTATTTAAATAATAATATTCAGATATTTTCTAATATATTGGGACTAATTTACTTTATTAAATCAGCATTACTCCAAACACTCTTTAAAGTGTTTTCGAGTCCTTAAAATGATTTTCAAAAGTTAGAGCGGATCCCAAAACTCAATTTTTTTATATATTTAAGATCTTCCTTTTTAAAGGGGATTTAAATACTCGCTCAAAACCATAGGGATCCGGCTCTGTGGTGTATTTTATATTCGCAACAAGGTTGCGGTTTTGGTAAACGAATTGATTACTTACCCAACGTTCGGGAAGTAAGTCCATCTATCGAGTTGGCATAAGCAACATGGGCTCAGTGGGCGTCCATGATAGTGTAAGTGGCTCAGTGGGAGTCCATCAAATGCGTAAGTGGCTGAGTGGCAGTCCAGCATAAGGTCCTATTGCGACCAGGGTGATGACCAGTGGGGAATTCGTCCATCTACTAGTAGAAAAGGTTACTTATTGGTATCTTTGCCTGATCAGCAAGATATCGGGTTTATTCCAAAATTCTTTTCCCTTTCAAAAATTTATTGGATGTTACAAACTCTGTTCATACTTTACATGACAGAGGTTTTCAGGAACTGTATAAAGAAGATATATATGTGGATATATATCGGAACTTAATGAAGTATATCATAACTTCATTTCCTTCAATAATACTTCAAAGATTTAATCTATTCAAATCTTGTCTCGTAGTCTCATCTATGTGATGAACTGTTGAAAGCTCATTATACTTTGAACAGTGGTAGTTCAAGTAGCTTTATAAAGTATAGTGAAGTATTTGGTAACTTCATCCCTTATTTTTGCTTATATCCAGTAAGTAATTATCTTACACTTGATAAAGGATTTTAGTAAGTTATCCATTTACATACTTGCATTATTGTTTACACTATATATTATCTTGCGAGATGTAATGCTCACTCTTGCTTTATTTCTTCATCACACAACAACAGTTAGGAAAGATGGTCAGACTCAAGCAGACCCAGCATAAGAGCGTGGTAAGCGCCCCGCGCCTTCCCGTTGAGATCATAGCTGCTATAGCTGCAGAGGTAGATCTATCTGTAGATCAGACCTTCTACTTTTGGGAATTCATTTATGTATAATTATAACTTGTGGCAGATAATGGCAATTAATTGTAAACTTATCAAGTAATTATTTTGGGTTGTAATAACTTTTAAATTGTGGATTCAAAGACTTGTACCTATTTCAATTTCATCTCTGAGACTATAACGGGTTGTGGTGTGTGTTAGTATGGGGTCACAACATAAGGTTAACTATTATTAATTAAGTGAAGTGATATTGTGGAAAGAAAGACCGTGACGACCCGGATCCCTGACCCCGGATCTGGGGGTGTTACAAGTTCCCACATTCCAGTCATGTATTTTGGAAGTTGATGAGCTTCACCAAAGAAGAGCACTTGCTACACAATTGAACAAATTAATACCACAACACTCAGATGGTACATTCTCAAGTAGAAATATCGAAACTGAACTGTCTGCCTTGTCCAAGGGCCTCCCTACTCCAAAAGCATGAGTAAGGTGCATTTTGCCCTTCTCGGACAGCTTTTGAGTAGAACATATGACTAGGTATATTTAATTTGGTTTACACAAGTTTAATGACAACAATGCAGTGTAAAAAAAAATAAAACAGAGTTCATTAATAGGTTATGTGATAGACATCAATCCACTATTCTACCAAGTTAGGGGACTAATGCTGCTTCGATGAACAAACATATTGTTTTCTGGTCAGAGATCAAAAACAATTTATGGCCGTTATTATGCCCCATAATTATGGAATGTAAATGAGACATGGGTTATCAAGTATCTACTATGAACCACATAAAGAAATCTTATGGCCATTACTTTATAACTTGGTGGCCATTCTTGAGTGTAATAATGATCCCATGTAGTCAAGTTCATGTGCTTGTATCTGTAGAACTTATCACATGTGTCTAAATTCTAAAGGCAAAAATAAGATTGTACTTCTTGAGTGCAAAGTAATCCAGTGGAATCTAATAGGATGGGAGCTTTATTTGAAATAAATTAAGTGAGAATTCTCCTTATTTATTTATTGATCTTCGCACAAGAAGAGTATCCTTTTACAGAAAAAGCAGCAAAGTGGAATCCCTCTTTGCATCAAAAAATAGAACATAATGAGTGATTCAAGGGCTAACAAAACCAATATCTAAGGCTTTAACCATACTCACATAGGAGTATCTATTAATTTAAATAAATCTTAATGCAAGAGAAGAGCTTATCTACAATCCAACTGCATTTGACATTTTATAGTCAGACTTAATGAAATGGACAGTCATACACATTTATTTTTTATATGAGTGTATTATAATACATCTTGAATCCCAAATCACATTTTCTTGAAATCTACAAAACTTTGAGCTAAGTAAATCATAAAGTCACAAGAATATATAAAGAATGAAAACTTACGAGTTATAAAGAATAATTCGCCCACATTTGGGCTGCTATAGAGTCTATGATATCCTCTCCTTTTTGAGTATCTTCTTCTTCTTTTCTAAGTTGTAGTTGTTCATTCGTACCACCATTTTCAATTTCTCGATCAACCTCAACAAGTATGATACAGTCTGGATCTTTCTTAATAAGATAATTGTGTAGAATAAATAAAGACAAGATAATTAGGTTTTGTGTCTTCATTCTATAATTTGGTTCAGTTCCACTTGCTATGATTGGAAACCTCTTCTTTAGTACACCAAATGCACGCTCTATCACGTTACGCAAAGAAGAATGTCTATGATTGAATAATTCGCGTGCATTTCTAGGTGGATTTCCAGAGTACTCTTTTAAGCGATAACGAACCCTTCTATAAGGCGTAATAAGTCCACTCTTTAGCATAAATCCAGCATCAACGAGGTAATACTTTCCTAAATAATGTAAAAGCATTTATTTGAGACAATGATTATATGAG
This sequence comes from Apium graveolens, assembly GCF_009905375.1. Classification (NCBI taxonomy): domain Eukaryota; kingdom Viridiplantae; phylum Streptophyta; class Magnoliopsida; order Apiales; family Apiaceae; genus Apium; species Apium graveolens. Next base: position 266,352,150 of record NC_133650.1, on the reverse strand, counting down.
CATCAACGAGATAGTATTTATGAGCATGTATAGGAGGTAGATGTAATTTAAATACCTTCGAGAATTTTGAGACAATGGTTCCTCGTCAAAGCATTTTTTATAATTCTGGAGTCTGAAGCAGTACCTTCCCATCTAGCCAAAACATATGAGAACTTCAAGTCAAATGTACAAGCTGCTTATATATTTTGAGTTGGATAGTCCTTCCTTCCACGATATTTAGGAGCTTCCGCAGATGAAACTTTTACACGAACATGAGTACCATCAATTACACCGATACAGTCCTGACATAAAAATTATATTAGCACATCATTCATACCATACAAAACGTCACTCTAACCCTAACTTTTAGTAATATGACATTTACCTTAAAATATGGGTAAAACCTAGTCTCAGTGAATATCTCCGAAGGAACTTGAGATCCATCTGGTTGAATGAGAAACTTGTTGTGTATATGTTGTGTACTTGATGATTTCATTAACAAAACACCTTGGTAGATTTTACTAGTGAAAAATGTAGTACTCGACGGATAACGATTATAGTCCCGACGGATGACTCAATATAGTCCTGACAGATGGTGATTTATTATCCATCGAGTGAGTAGCTTATGTAACAATAAGTCTGTAGCACATTTCTGCATACACATTGTTTAGATTCTATAAGTAGTACTCAAGTCATGTTGACTTTATCTAGATATGTAGAATAGGTTGATTAATTGTACATAGATGATGTCTTGTAATCCTGCATAAATGAAATGAAGTCAAGTGCCAGATTGCTACCCGACGGATAAACAACAATGCCATTCATAGGATGATCAACTAGACAACCCGACGGATAATCATGAACTCGACAGATGATCATGAACTCGACGGATAAGAAATTCAAACATCTGTTGACAGTGACAACACAGTCACATGCGTCGAATGTATGCAAATAGAATGTGGAAGCCTATTCAACTGGGTTTTCGAGAACAAAGAAGCATTGCCATTTCCATGCTATTATGAAGATATTCAAAGATGCTGGAATAGAGTAATGAAGTAGCATAGTATTAGACTTGATATTTTTATTTTATTATCTTGTTTTATTACTTTGTAATCTTGGTGATATTTAAACCAAGAAGAAGCAAATAGAATAACTAAATAAGCAACCAAGAGAGAAACATTTTGTAAGTTGTATTCTTAGCATTTCTCTGTATTTTTCGTTGTTCAACATTTGTAAGCAGCTGTGAGCTTTCTGCTACACAGAGTTTTCTCGATATATATTATATATCTCTGGTGGATACATTCAAATCCACCAGAAAGTTTTTAAAGACTTGTGTTTTAATTACTTGTGTTTTGATTCATTTGAAGTTATTATTTTGCACTCTGCAAATCAATTCACACTGATATATATATATATATATATATATATATTTAAGTTAGAACAATTTTATTTAAGAAAAAGTTTCAAGAATTCCATTCAACCCCCCTTTTGTAATTCTTGTTGAATTGTTAAGGGACTAACAATTGGTATCAGAGCAAGCTCTTGAAGAACAAAGAGTTTAAAGATCACAACACAGCAAGATAAACAAGAAGGATGTTGGAATCAAGATTCCTTTTCTGGATAAAGATAATTACCATCATTGGAAGGTAAAGATGCATCTTCATTTACTTTCTCAAGATGAGGCCTATGTGGATTGCATAGAAAGAGGCCCTCATGTACCAATGAGAGCTGCAACTGGAAATGAGCCATATGTCCCCAAGCCAAGGCATGAATGGTCTGATCCTGATATTGAACAAGTCAGGAAGGATAAAAAGGCCATAAATATCATGTTAAATGGAGTTGATGGTGATATGTTTGACAACATCATTAATTGCAAAACCGCCAAGGATGTTTGGGATACTATATAGGTCATCTGTGATGGCACTGAGCAAGTTAGAGAAAACAAGATGCAGCTACTAATTTAACAATATGAGCATTTTCATAGTGAAGAAAGTGAGTCTCTCACTGACATTTTTAGTAGGTTTCAAAAACTACTAAATACTCTGAAGCTGCATGGAAGGGTCTATCAGAAAAAGACTCCAATCTGAAATTCCTTAGATCTCTTCCAAATAAATGGAAACCAATGACAGTCTCATTAAGAAACTCTCAAAATTATAAGGAGTTTACTTTAGAGAGACTGTATGGCATCCTGAAGACTTATGAGCTTGAGATAGAGCAAGATGAGAGGATGGAGAGAGGAAAGAAGAAAGGAGGATCCATTGAACTAGTTGCTGAGTTAGAAAAAGAGAAGGAGATGAAGATGGAAGTTGTTGAATCAACTTCAAGGATCTGTGAAAACAAGGGCAAGGGGATGGTAGCTGAAAATGAAGATTCATTGAGCCAAGATGACATGGAGGATATTGATGAACATCTAGCATTTCTTTCCAGAAGATTTGCCAATCTCAAGTTCAAGAAAAACTTTGGAGCAGCCAAGTCAAATAGAAACATGGTGGATAAATCAAAATTGAAATGTTTCAAATGTGGCTTGGCAGGGCACTTTGCCAGTGAGTGTAGACAGTCAGATTCCAACAAAAAGAAGTTTGAGCCTGTGGATTATAAACAGAAATACTTTGAGTTGCTCAAATAAAAGGAAAGGGCTTTCATTACACAGGAAAATGACTGGGCAGCAGATGGTCTGGATGAAGATGAAGATGTCAGCTATGTCAATCTAGCCCTAATGGCCAAGTATGATGAAACAGAGACAAGTTCTTCAAGTAATCAGGTAATTACTACAAACCTTGCACATTTATCTAAAGCTTGGTGTAATGATGCTATAAATGACATGTCTATAGAGTTATATCATTTGCGTGTTACACTTAAGTCTCTTACTAAAGAAAATGCTAAAATCAAATAAAACAATTTGTTTTTAAGTGAGAGGAATAATGTGCTAGAGTCTCAGTTCATTGATTTTGAAAAATTAAGAATTGAGTGTAAGATTGCCAAGGAGGAATTAACTGAGTCCTTGAAGAAAGAAGAAATTTTGAAGAAGTGGCTTGATCGTGAACAGGAGGTGATTCAGGCATGGAAAACATCTAGAGTTGTTCATGCTCAAATCACCAAAGTTCAAGGGATCGAGTCATTTTGTGATGCAGCCTGGAAGAAGAACAAGGAGAAGCTAGATCCAAATTTGGTGGAAGGAGTGCTAACAGATGTAGACTCGATGGATGATGAGGGTCATCCGTCGGATAACAAAAAGGGTTATCCGTCGAGTGATGTAAATCCTCATCCGTCGACTGTGAGCAAGCCTATCAGTAAAGCCAAACTCGTTAAGTTAAATGAAAAGTATGGATCAGTTTCCAAGAATTTTGTTACAGGAGAATCGAGTCAAGTTAAGAAAGGGAAAAAGGCTAATGTTGGTCATATGGCCGTCAAGCAATTGAGTGACAGACTTGAAAAGATTGAGGTTAAAATAGAGGCTAAAAAGAAGAATAATAGAAATGGTAAAGTAGGGATTAACAAATACAATAACTACACACCTGATAAATATGCTCCAAGAAAAATCTGTGTCAAGTGTGGTAGTGTAAATCATTTGTTTGTTAATCAAAGTATGCATGATAATTCTGTTATAATGAATGGTTTCAAAGGCCCAACTCAAATGACTAAGGATGAATCTGATATCCCCAAGTCAAATGAGATAAAGCCTAAGAAACAGAAAAAGAAAGCTAACAAGGCAGGTGCCAAGGAGACTTGGGTACCAAAATCAACTTGATTTGATTTTGATGTGTACAGGGAAACAGAAAGAATCTATGGTACTTGGATAGTGGTTGTTCAAGACACATGACTGGTGATTCTACCCTGCTCACAGAGTTCAAGGAGAGAGTTAGCCCAAGTATTACTTTTGGAGATGATAGCAAGGGTTATACTGTGGGATATGGCTTGATTTCAAAAGACAATGTCATCATTGAGGAGGTTGCCTTAGTGGATGGTCTCAAGCACAACTTGTTGAGTATCAGCCAGCTTTGTGATAAAGGCAATTCAGTAACCTTCAACTCAGAAGCCTGTGTTGTGACTAACAAGAGGAGCAACAAAGTGGTTCTCACTGGTGGGAGAAAAGGAAATGTGTACCTAGCTGACTTCAACTCATTTAATGCAGAATCTGTTACTTATCTTCTCAGCAAAGCAAGTTAGGATAAAAGTTGGTTATGGCACAAGAAGCTATCCCATCTAAACTTCAAGACCATGAATGAGCTGGTAAAGAAAGAACTGGTTAGAGGCATTCCTCTAGTGGAGTTTTCTAAGGATGGATTGTGTGATGCCTGCCAAAAGGGAAAGCAGATTAAAGCATCATTCAGAAAGAAACTTGATTCAACAATTGAAGAACCTTTGCAACTGCTACACATGGATTTGTTTGGACCAGTCAATGTGTTGTCCATTTCAAGGAAAAGATTTTGCCTAGTAATTGTAGATGATTTCTCAAAGTTCTCTTGGACATATTTCTTAAAGTCTAAAGATGAGGCTAGTGAAATCATAATCAATCACATAAGGCAAGTCAATAATCATCTTGATTTCAAAGTTAGAAGAATCAGGAGTGACAATGGAACTGAGTTCAAGAATTCTGTCATGAGAGCATTTTATGAAGAAAATGGAATTTTGCATGAGTTTTTAGCAGCAAAAACCCCACAACAGAATGGAGTAGTGGAAAGGAAGAACAGATCACTTATTGAAGCTGCCAGGACAATACTTGAAGAATCTAAATTGCCAACATATTTTTGGGATAAAGCTGTAAATACTGCATGCTACACTCAGAATATTTCTCTTATCAATCAAGAAAAATGCATGACCCCTTATCAATTATTCAAGAACAAGAAACCAACTCTAAATTTCCTTCATGTCTTTGGATGCAAATGTTATATATTGAGAAATCAAACTGATCAAAATGGGAAGTTTGATGCTAAAGCAGATGAAGGAATTTTTGTTGGATATGTTGTTGGTAAAGCATATAGAGTCTACAATCTAAGAACCAACATTGTTATGGAATCAATACATGTTGTGTTTGATGATAAAAAGATTGAAGGACTGCAAGATGGAGATTACCATGAGAGCTTCAAATTTGATAATGTGGAGATGGTTAGTGATGATAGTGATGATGAAAGTGATCAAGAAATCGTATCAAAGGATAATGCAGAAAAATCCACTACAAATGAAACACAAAATTCAACATCTGTCAAGTTGCATAATGCTTCATCCGTCGGGAGGCAATCTGCGTTATCCGTCGGTAGACAACTAGCTTCATCCGTCGGAACTCAAAATTCACCATCCGTCGGGTTATCAAAAGAAGGTGGAAATCAGAATAGATCACCTATAGAAAGTTCCCTTTTCTCAAATCAAAGATCCATAAACTCAGGGGGGGTTTCTAATAATCAAAACTCAATCACACATCAAGACAACTATGAGGCATCTTCATCTAGAGCAAATCTACCTCAACAAAGGAAATGGACAAAGGATCACCCCTTTGAGCTCATCATTGGTGATGCTTCTTCTAAAGTTCAAACCAGGAGAGCAACTCAAGAAGAATGTCTATACAGCAACTTTCTTTCCAAGGAAGAACCAAAGAAGATAGAGGAAGCTTTGTTGGATCCTGATTGGATTTTAGCTATGCAGGAGGAGCTAAACCAATTTGAGAGGAATAATGTATGGAAGATGGTGCCCAAGCCTAAAGGAAAGAATCCAATAGACACCAAATGGGTATTCAGAAATAAGATGGATGAAAATGGCATAGTCGTCAGGAATAAAGCTAGATTGGTTGTTAAGGGCTATTGTCAACAAGAAGGAATAGATTTTGAAGAAACATTTGCTCCTGTTGTAAGACTTGAAGCCATCAGAATCTTCTTAGCCTATGCACCCCATGCGAATTTCAAGGTTTATCAAATGGATGTTAAAAGTGCTTTTCTGAATGGAGATTTGGAGGAGGAAGTATATGTCAGTCAACCTCCTGGTTTTGAAGATCCAAATTTTCCAGAACATGTCTATTATCTGTTGAAAGCACTTTATGGACTAAAGCAAGCACCTAGAGCCTGGTATGACACTTTATCAAAGTTCCTTTTAGAGAATCACTTCACAAGAGGTATTGTAGATAAAACTTTATTCTTTAAAAATGTTAATGGCTCTAGCATACTTGTTCAAATTTATGTAGATAATATTATTTTTGGCTCTACAGATGAGAAACTTTGCAAAATGTTTGCCAAATTGATGCAAAGTAAGTATGAAATGAGTATGATGGGAGAACCAACTTACTTTCTTGGCTTGCAAGTTAAGCAAGTTAGTGATGGAATATTCATTAGTCAAACTAAATACATTTTTTATCTTTTAAAGAAGTTTGATCTAATGGATTGCACATCTACAAAAACTCTCATGGCTACTGCAACTAAGCTTGAATTAAACACTACTGAGAAGTCTGTGGATATTTCAAGTTATAGGGGCATGGTTGGCTCACTTCTGTACTTAACAGCTAGTAGGCCAGATATAATGTTTGCTACATATTTATGTGCTAGATTTCAGGCTGATCCTAGAGAATCTCACTTAGTAGCTATTAAGAGAATTTTCAGATATCTCAAGGGAACACCAAAACTTGGCATTTGGTACCCTAAAGATTCTGGTTTTGATCTAACTGGTTATTCAGATGCAGATTATGCAGGTTGTAGAATTGATAGAAAAAGTACAACAGGAACCTGTCAATTTCTAGGAAACAAGCTTGTGTCCTGGTTCAGTAAAAAGCAAAATTCAGTTTCTACTTCAACAGTTGAAGCTGAATATATTGCTGCTGGCAGTTGCTGTGCACAGATTTTGTGGATGAAAAATCAACTGCTAGACTATGGTTTGCAAGTTGAAAGGATTCCTATTTTCTGTGATAACACAAGTGAAATTGCCATCATTGAAAATCCAGTACAATATTCAAGGACAAAGCACATAGACATCAAGTACCACTTCATAAGAGAATATGTAATGAATGGTACTGTGGAACTACATTTTGTTCCAAGTGAGAAGCAGCTTGCAGATATTTTTACCAAACCACTGGATGAATCCACCTTCTCAAGGTTGGTAAGTGAGTTAGGTATGCTCAATTATTCTTAAATCTTTATGAGATAATTTGCAAGTTGTAATGCAGCCAGAAATTTAATTATTTTTTCAGTCTTGGATGAAATTTTGACTAAGTCAAAATTTACATCTCGACGGATGATCGTTATCCATCGAGTTTGATCATCCGTCGGAATACATTTTGCTAATAAAAATCAATTATTTTTCTGGAATATTTTATGACTCGACGGATAACAGTTTACCCTCATCCGTCGAACTGTCTTAATCTTAGCCGTTGATTTCCTGAACATTATCCATCGAGTATACTTACAGTTAGTAAGTATAACACGACGAATAATGGGTGGAATTTTTACAGTTTATTTTTTAAACGGCTATTTTAGGCAATTCTAATTGGCTACTTTATTTTACTTTATTATTTTTGGCAGTTATTTTTGAGATGGTATAAAAGCTTATTTCATTTCCATTGCTTTTCTTTTATCATTCTCAAATTATCTGCTCCAATTTCTTTCTCTTTCAAAGCACTTACTCTCTCTCTGCAAGCTCTTATTCTCTAACCATGGTGCCTGTTGTCAAGATTATGTCTCAAACTGGGTTCATTTATGAGAAGAACAACTTCACGGCCTTAGTAAACAAGGGGACTCAACAATCTGGTGACTACCACAAAATGATGGATTTTGTGAAGAACTGCAAGCTTAGCTATGCCATGCTGAAATCACCTACCATCTTTTTTGAAGTTGTTGAAGAAATGTGGACCACGGCTACATATAACTCAATAGATAAGACCATCACACTCACCATTAAAGGTAAGGAATTATGTATTAATAGTGATGTTATCAAAGCATGTTTCAAAATTCCTGATAATAATGTGACCTCACCACACACAGACACTGATATAGTTAATATGCTTAATTCCATGAACTATGCCCTTTCTACTTCTAAGTTGAGTGACATTAGGAGATTGGGTCTTAGGAAGCAATGGAGTTTCTTGTGTGATATAGTGATCAAGGTCTTTTCTGGGAAAATCAGTAATTTTGATTCAGTTAATATTTCAATGCTTAACATGCTCTACATGCTAGTTACAAATAAGTACTTTAATTTTAGTGATCTTATTTTGTTTGAGTTGAAATTTAAATTAGGAGAGCTAAATATGAGAGGCAAAAATGTTTATTATGCTAGATTTTTCATGATGTTAGCTAACCACCTCTCTGAGGAAATTGTGCTTGAGAACCCAAATAAAAAATTAGATTGTTGGGTTCAAGAGAGAAGAACCATTGCAGATTTGAACAGGGCAAATCATCACAGAGAAGTACCACTTTTCTATTTCCCTGTAATGGATGCACCTCAGGTAAGTGAGGTAAGTTCATCTATCCCTACTACTATTCCAACCTCACTAGTTTCTTTGAGTTCTAGTGTAGCTATGGCAACTGTGTAAATGACCCAACAGTTGCCTACCCAAGCTACCAAATCAACAAAAATTTCAAAATCCAAATCAAAGAAAACCCCCTCTGGTATCTCTCAAAAGATGTCAGTTGCAAAATCCACCAAAACCAAAGAGGGGAGTGTGAAGGTGGGAAAGGTAGGTGAGGGAAAGGGTGAACATAAATGAAACCCTAAGGATAAGGATGGAGAGTTGAGTGGTTCCCAGCCTAGCCACACTGCAGTTTCCCAACAAACTGCAGTGCTTAAAAAGGATAAAAGCTCATTTCTAGTTGCCTCCTCCCAAAAGGATGTAACTATTGAACAAAGCTCTCAACCAAGAGCACAGGCCAAGAGGGTAAGGGACACAAGCTCACCCCAAACTTATGCCAGAAAGAAGAAATCCAAAACCCTTGGGGATGCACAGGGTACACACACTATGCAAACTAGTGCTAAAGACACAGTCACTGCACCTTCTCAAATTCAGCTTGATGTGGCTCCAATAAATGTGGAGTCACAGCCAAAATCTCTAGTAATAGAAGTACCTCACACACCAAATTCTCCCACAAATTCTCTGGATGTGGATATGATCAACACATCAATTCCTGATTCCCCTTCTTTAACTTTGTTGGGGAAGCCAAAATCTAATGCAAGTGAGCATCATCTTTTAGATGATTTGTTGGCTCACTTGCCAATTCTTTCAGGAACTGTTGAATTATCTGTGCCCAAAATATCATTAATCAGCACAGAGTCTATAATAGTTTATATTCCAAGTTCATTCATTTCTACTCTCTCGATGGATATTGCTCATCCGTCGAGTAGTGACTGTATCCCGACGGATAAGCTTAACAGCAGTTATCCGTCGGTTAGCAAAATCACTAACCCGATGGATATTACTCATCCGTCGAGTGTCTCTGCACAGCTACAAACTTCATTTATTTCAAGTGCAGAAGACTTAGTGGTTGTTCAGTCACTCTTAGGATTGAGGGAAGAGAGTGTTATAAGTGAGAGTCTGGGTTGCTCCCAGGAAAAAGAAGAGGAAAAGAGTGAAACTATGCAATCCATTTCTTCAGGATTGGCAAAAGAGAGTGAGAGGAGTCCCACCTTGGATGGTGAAGGTGAGGGTGTGAGGGTGGGGAGTCAGGGTGAGACCCTGATGCAACAAAAGAGAGAACACGAGAGAAATGCAGGTACAGGAGCTATAAGGATGGATGTCATTGCTAGTGAGTCAATGAATATCCAGGAAGCAGATATGGAGGGACTATCTCAGCAACCTCAAGCTGTTATAGATTCCACCTCCCTTGATGCTGAGGCATTTACTCATCCTGTTCCAGCTTATCAACTTCTACTTGAATAGGGCAATGACAATGCAGAAAGGATGCTCAATTCGGTGTATACCACTCAGTCAATGCTAAGAGCTAAGGATGCCATCACAGATTTGCCTTCTACAGCTGGTGATGTGGATTATGAGACTGGTGGTTCAGCAGATTTCTTTGGTGATGAAGGTGGAGATAGTGAAGAAGAGGCATTGGACATAGGGGAGAAGTAGGCTCTAGTTCAAGATTAGGCATGCCATCATGGGCATTTTCAAAGCACTGTGATGAGCACTACTTCAAGACAACTCTAATTCAACTAATCAATCAGAAAAATTCTGCACTTCAAACCACTACAAATGTCAACACCAAGAAGCTCCTTCAAGCACATCTTGCTTCTCTGCAACTACAATAGATTCAAGGCTTCCAACATACTAGAGATGTTAACACCATCAAGGGTGATATTGATGAGATGAAGAAGGCCATTTCAGACAAAATGGATTCTAAGCTTTCAGAAGCTACAATGCTTGACATCAAGAGGCAACTAAGGAAAAATTCTGATCTTACCACAAAGATAGATGCTTTGGATAAAAGAATGTCAGCTATGGAAGCATCTCTAACAGCCATTCATCTTCATCAAGCCCAATAGACAGATTTACTTCAGAAACTGGTGGTTGCTCAAACCTCCTCCTCTACTCAACTTGAAAATAACAAAAGGGGGGAGAAAGGACCAAGTGAGGGGGAGAAGCTTCAAATTCAAATCAGTAAAGTAATTGTGCCCACAATTACTTTCACCAAGCCACCAGTAATAGATAGTATAGATCTGAGAAGGAGCAGTTGAAGCCAATCAACTGGGAGAAATTGATGATGACATACAAAGAAAGTTTGGGCTAGTAAAGGAGCTAGTAAAGTCAGCCATTCATCACTCTGAAGTCAAAAAGATCTCTGTGAATGAAATGAACATGAACTATCTGGAAAGAGGACAGCCATCATGCATCAAACCTCCAAAAGCTGAAATTATTCTGAAGCCAAGGGTAAACTATCCAAAATCATCATTAAAGAACCCTTTGGACACAGTGTATGAGACACCTAAACCTGATGAGAAGAAGCTTCTGTCAAGGTCAATTGCCTTCTACAAGGATCTAGCTGATTCAGCTTTAAACAGAAGAATTGCTAAAGTTTTCAGGAATGGGAAAGAAATTTGTGTGGTGGTTGGACATCTCAATTTGCTCAAGCAAAGAGAGAAGAAAAGGCAAAATTGAAGCAGGAAAAGAAGCAAGCTATTCTAGATGCCAAAAAGGCTAAGCAAAAGAAAGAGCAAGCTGCTATCTTGGCCAAGCTACAAGCTGTGAAACCAACACAACAAATTCCTTCTCAGCCATCTGGAATCACTGAATCTCAAGATCCACAGAAGCAAGTTCAATCAGAACTGAAGAAATCTCCAAGATACAAGGAATTGGCCAAAAGAACCAAAAGGAAACTGGATTTTGTTGATAAGGAATTGAAGGATCAGTTTTCTAAGGAATCCACTTCAACCACAACTCAAGCATCAAAACCCACTGTGGTATTTGAAGACATCAAGGTGGTGGATCCTTACAGGAATATTCATGGTGAACCTATTGTGCCTAAGGATGAACCAATAGACTGGGAGAGCCTACCAATTCCTGACTTCAATTTGCCAATCCATAGCAAGCCAAAAAGAACAAAGTCAAGGGCAGTCAAGAAAGTGAAGTTGTCACCTCTCAAATCCAAATCTCTAGTCCAAGCTAAATCTAAAGTCAACAAGGGAGATTACATGTACTTGTGTGATATCAAGGAATTCTCTGATCTAAATCTCTATCTGGATGAACTAGAAGAAGTGAGAGGAATTGATGCATACAGAAATCTACCCGAAAGGTTAGTTTTCAAGTACAAGGGAGGAAAGGAGATTCAATGGCCACTTCACAGGATCCTTTAAGAAAGCCAAGTTGTGCTGATAAAGGTTTATTCATCTTTCAAGAAGAACTTTGGGTTCAATGTAACTGCAAGAAGATTGGTTCTAAAGAAGATTGAAGAACTGAGGAGTTTTAGAGCTAAAGATGCACTCCCAAAGTCTCTAATTATTCCTTTCACAGGGAAAAGAGTGCATCTAAGGCCCAGTGGCTGATGGAGTTCATGGATGACAAAGGGGTTAGAAGATTTTTCAGATTAGAAGACCAATTGAGCATCTCTAGCAATGAGACTCTCTTGGAAATGCAAGAAAAGCTAAATCTCTCATAATCTGATGAACAGGATATCCACAGACAGCTCCAAAATCAGATAGATGAAAACAACAGAAAGCTTGGAAAGAGATCCAGACCTTCAAGGAACTAGATAAATCTGCTCAGGCTAGAGTAGCACCTTAAAAATGACTGTGAGCTAAACTTTGTACATTTTGTTAATTGAAGCACTTTTCAGTATTATCAACTTTCTTTTAAAGTTGTATTTTTAGGGTGTTTTGTTATCATTAAGTTTCTCTTAATTTATGGCTACAATTCCAGTAGACATAAATTGGGGAAAATTGTTGTGTATATGTTGTGTACTTGATGATTTCATTAACAAAACACCTTGGTAGATTTTACTTAGTGAAAAATGTAGCACTCGATGGATAAGGATTATAGTCCCGATGGATGACTCAATATAGTCCCGACGGATGATGATTTATTATCTATCGAGTGAGTAGCTTATGTAACAATAAGTCTGTAGCACATTTCTACATACACATTGTTTAGATTCAGTAAGTGGTACTCAAGTCATGTTGACTTTATCTAGATATGCAGAATAGGTTGATTAATTGTACATAGATGATGTCTTGTAATCCTGCATAAATGAAATGAAGTCAAGTGCCAGATTACTACCCGACGGATAAACAACAATGCCATTCAACGGATGATCAACTAGACAACCCGACGGATAATCATGAACTCGACGGATGATCATGAACCTGACGGATAAATAATTGAAACAACTATTGACAGTGACAATACAGTCACATGCGTCGAGTGTATGCAAATGGAATGTGGAAGCCTATTCAACTGGGTTTTCGAGAACAATGAAGCATTTCCATTTCCATGCTATTATGAAGATATTCAAAGATGCTGGAATAGAGTAATGAAGTAGCATAGTATTAGACTTGATAGTTTTTGTTTTATTATCTTGTCTTATTACTTTGTTATCTTGGTGATATATAAACCAAGAAGCAGCAAATAGAATAACTAACTAAGCAACCAAGAGAGAAATATTTTGTAAGCTGTATTCTTAGCATTTCTAGTATTCTTAGTTGTTCAACATTTGTAAGCAGCTGTGAGCTTTCTGCTACATAGAGTTCTCTCGATATATATTATATATCTCTGGTGGATACATTCAAATCCAACAAAAAGTTTTTAAAGACTTGTGTTTTTAATTACTTGTGTTTTGATTCATTTGAAGTTATTATTCCGCACTCTGCAAATCAATTCACATTGATATATATATATACATATATTTAAGTTAGAACAATTTTATTTAAAAAAAAGTTTCAAGAATTCCATTCAACCACCCTTCTGTAATTCTTGTTGAATTGTTAAGGGACTAACAAAACTTATCCTCCAACTCTATGATTGCTTTAAGTACATTATGAAAATGACGACTCACTGTCTCACCAGAATGACGAAAAATACTGAAAGTTCACATACAGTAACATTATGTCCTAGTAAATAGAGAGACTTGACCACTTCTTCCTCAACCATTGCTCTTGTTGTTAGTCGAAGACCACCTTCTACAACCAATATTTTACACAAATCTAGAAATGCTTTGGGACTCATTCATATTATACTTCGACAATAATGTGCATTTGAAAACAAATAAGTCAAAATCTCATTTCTAACCTTTTCACTCTCAAGCCTTAAAGAACGACTAATAATGTCGTGTCTTCGCCGATTGACAATTGAGCAAGCCACAAGTATTGATGCATATATTCCCATTTTCTTATACTTTTTTCTTCCACTTTTTTCATCCATCTAAAAAATACCAACAAGTAAATAAATAAGAAGATAAGCAAAGAAGCCAAAAGACTAACTGCAGTTCTTAAGCCAAGTACGATATTGGGTTTAAGTAAAGAATCTGATTTGCTAAAGCAAAGACTGGAGGCTATCTACAGTTTACTTGGAACATGAAAAGACTATCTTACACATGAAAATTTTCAACTTAAGAGCCACCAAGGTAAATGCAATACATATCACTGAAATGTACATCAATTTCACAATTAACTCGCTCATTTTATTCCCATCAAAACTCATACAAGTAGTACTACAGTTTACTTAGAACTATATTTATTAGCCTCTTGAACTATATTTACCAAGACTTAATACTAATATTGGACAAGTTAACGATTCTAACTCCAACGATAAAAAAAATTCAACTACCACGATATATAACAATAATTCCAAATCCGATTCTGATTCAATCCAAACATGATCTTTTACTGTAGTTGATCTCAATATTTCATCTGCGACTACAGACCTCATAATGGGAACATTGTATATGTAAAAAACCAAATTGATTTGACATCGCTAAAAGACATTATAAATAGTAACCTTGCGGTTTAATAAAAACTTTTGCGACCACACCATATACGAGTTTTTAATTTAAGATTCCGAGTTGATATTATAATTATACGTACCAAATGAGTGTATGTAAACGCTACTAGTTTTCGAAGAAAACGAACTTTGAAAAATGACCATATTTACGAATCATCGAGGATTACCAGGATCACAATATAATTATGAATTTAAAACCCTACGGATTTATATCCAAGGACGATACTTCAAAACATGAGGAATAAATATGAAAGGATTTACGTCGCGAACCATTTGCGAGAAAGTATTACGAAAACGTTTAAGCGACCGAACGAACGCGTAAACGATTAAATAAATGTAACGCACTAACTAACCATGGTATAAAAGTAACCATGGTTACTTTATTAAATAGTGAGCTAAGGAAGTAGGATGATCAACTAGGGTTAGAGAATAGTGAAGCTAATGGCTAAGCTAATTAGCTTAGCTTGTAATCTAAAAAGCCTAGCTAGAATTGTCTAGAGATTTGGCAACAAAAATCAATCCTATGACTTATACTAGAAGAATAAAAAAGATATCACAACATTTTTTCAAGAAGCAACCAAGAAGCAACCAAGGAAGCAACATATTTTCTCTCTCACACACACACAAAACACCATGCTGATTTTCAAGAACACCATGGAGAGAAAAATTCATATCTCATCTTCTACTAATTCAAAAATCACCAAATTTTTACCAAACTTCTATCATATCATGGGTAAGTCAAGAACCAAATTTCATTCCCATCCATGAAGTTCTCAATTTTATAAAAATGTTTGAAGTTAAGGGTGAATAGTAACTCCAAAAATTACTAACTTGTTTTCTTAATTTTTCATGAAAGTTTAAGGCTCCTAAAGCTATACCAAGGCTTCATCAAGGATATTAAGACTTTAATAAGTATTAAAAATCTTCAATAAAGATATAAACATTCATCCAAACTTTTTTTAAGTTTTAAGTTTCAAGAAAAGTAAGGATCTTGGATATAAGTATGGTTTTGATGATTGATTTGATATTATCTTGATGTTTAGTTAATTAGTTTTAAGGTTGATGATTCTTGCCTAAAGAACATGATGTTCTTGAGAGAATTTAGTGTTTAGATGATGATTTGATGATTGTTGATGGTGGTATAATGATTTAAGACGTAAACAAAACTCGAGTCGTAATCGTAACCTCGTTAAAATGAACAAAACTTAGCTTAGGATTCTGCAGAAGTTCCCGAATGTATAAACTGTAGATTCCTGAAAATTGATACTTGATTATGATATAAAATGTTATGAGGATATTTTAGGCGCTTGAATCTCTCGATTCCGATTTACGGATCAAAAGTTTTGACCGTTTTAGTAAAAGGGATTTATGCGACAAAACTGCTACAAATTATGAACTTTGTAAATATAAATGATCGACTTAAAAATATTTAAAAATCATGAAATTTTTACAGAGAGTAAGAAATAGAGTTTTTAGCTTTCATAAAAATTTAAAGTAAAAATGTTAATTTTTAAAGTTTATAAAAATGTCGGAGCCGAGGTCGCGCGGAGTATTAATGTCAAAAACAACCCCCTGTTAGGAAACTGCCACTTCGGGATTTTCACCCCTGTTACCAGAAAACCATTTTCAAATTATGTGTTCTAAATTTTGTCTAGATCGCACACGCGAAAATGGTGCATCAATTGAGTTAATGGTTTGAGAGATATCAACGTTTTAGTGAAAGTTGTTTGAATAGTAAAACTCCATAGTTGACCGAACTTTTGAAATGCTTTTCACCTAATTAAATTCATTTTATCAAAATGAAACTTTTAGGATAAATATTAAAAGCACTCAAGAAACTCCTCGAGGTGGTTTCGTATTAAAATATTAAATTTACGATTTATTAAAAATGATGGAGTACGAGTCGCGTAATAGTAATATTCGTAAAGTCAAATCTAGAAGACCACTTTGACCGTCCGTTTCGACCAAGGAGTGATACTTATTTCGAGTTCGTCGAATGATAAAAGTTATGAAGTATTGAAATTATTAGAAATATAAGTTGGTGATGAGAGTAGAAATACTGATTAAGATTATGATGTTTGTTGATTAGAAAACCCGGAACGAGAGGAAGTCAGGAAACATATCTTGGACTCCAGACAAGTTTTCAAATCCTACATTTTAAAACTGTTGTATTGTGTTTGTTTTCAAATAAATGCTATATACATGATGTTTTATTATGATATTTTATGAATTGTGATATATAATATCATACGATATATTAATGATTTTGGTATATGAATATTACCGAATTTCAATCGATAACGCTAGATAGTAGCGTTGTATATATGAGGAGTATATTTTAGATCGAGGATCGGCCAGTATAATTTTATGAAAACCCGGAAGTATTTCGGAGGTATTTTATTTAAAAATACAAACACTATAGTAGAGCGTGATATATAAGTTATAAGACCGAGAATCGGTCAGTTTTTATATAGTATAAACTCAGGAATCATCTCGGAGATGTTTTGGACCATTAAAAGTCCGTACTTATTTTATTCCAAGGGACTCGATGTCCACTTGCGAAACATTAAATACCTTGAACTTTTATTAAAACGATTTTCAAAGATCGTATTCCCTCAACTATATTTTACTTGAACAACGAATATTATTTCGGTTATTAATTTAATATAGGAGAAGTATTCTCCGACGATTATTCATTTCAAACTCGACTAATTATTAAAGGTTACTTTAAATTTCTTAAACATAAATTAGTTGAGGAATATTATTTCAAATATTCTTTTAAAGTATAATTGTTCGAGGTTTAATTATTTAATGATTATTTTTTAATTATTAATTATTTATTAAATGATTTGGTATGATTTAAAAATCATAAAACCTGATTTAAAATACTTTCTGAATTTTAAAAAATCATTCGAATAATTCCAGATCGTCGAAGAATATTATCTCGACATATTTTAAATATTTTGAATATAGTTTCAAAAGAAACTCCCCCTCATTTATTTATCTGTTGACAACGGTCAACTCACATTATCCTAGTACTTCCTCCAAAAATTCTCGGAAATACATATATATATATATAAGACAAGCTGCTCCTACCAACAAGTAAAACATTTGGGGAACTTCGATATAGTTTGATGATTCCATGTATATGATAGGATTTCCTAAAGGACAAAGGAGGGGTAGGATCCAAGTACTTCGTGTATTGGATAGACTGACGGTACCGTACGAGACGGTACTATAAGTACCTAAGGACCTGCGAAGTGTGTGTATACCCGAAATTAGGACACATAGCCCGTATGCGGCAAGGGTGATAACCGAGATACGAAGGTGTCGTCCTGCTACTAGTAGAAAAGGTTACTATTTCCGTAGTACGACTGATCATCGTATGCGGTGGCTCTAGTGAATGTCCTATATTCTTCCAATTGGAATTGAGATGCAATACCGTAATACAAGCCTAGGTGCTGGGTTTACCATTAAGGTATTTGCAGACTAATAAGTCAATAAAATAATTGTTTTGAAAAGAGGTGTGTATCACCAAGAAAACTACTTAGAATAAATACGTATCCTTGTACGGAGTAATATAATTTCCTTTAACAGTCTTTTCATATTGTTGATTATTATGGCTGAGCATTATTGTTCACTCTTGCTTTTTTTTAAATGTGACAACACAACAGATTACCAGTATGCCGGCATGGGACTTAGTCACTTGAAATCGTGGGGAGAATCCCTTACAGCTTTGTCTCGGGTGGACCAGAGTATCCATATAGGTTTAAGATGTTAGTAGTAATTATTGTAACTTCATATAGAGGTTACGAATAATTGTTTAAGATCCTGTAAAGTACATTTGAGTTTTAATAACAGATGATACTTGTTGTACGTCATTTCTAAGGCTATAACTTGTGAGTGTGTGAGATTGGGGGTCTGTGATATGGAAATATTGGATTATTGAGTTAATACAGGTTACACCTGATTGAAGGATTGCGTGACGACCCAAATTCCTGACCCCGAATTTGGGGGAGTTACAGAAATGGTATCAGAGCAATAAGTTATAGTACTTAGAGACGAGAGTGTTAGGAATCTGTCTAAATGCGAGTTTGCGTAAGAGCTCATATAGAGTTCATCATTGGACTACCGGATGTAGCCTCAATGTGTAGGTTGGATTAAATGTATATTTGAGGTATTAAAGTGTGACTAATAGTACCATTAAAGATTATCAGAATGATGAGAAGAAAAATTATAATCATATATGATTTGGCAAGGATGTGGATGTAGAACTCGGAGCTGAGTCTCCGGGGCATTTGGGGTAAAGACGATATTACCAACACCATATGTAAATTTTGATGACACGAGCCTTGTTACTCGTAGTTCTTTATAGGTTACCCATGAAGGGGCATCACATGTGAGAACCATTAAGTCTAATTATTATACAGTTGAGGTTATTGACCCAAACTAGTTGAAGGTGTCATTTTACCAAGGAGGGTGTGAATATTGTATTAATCACGAATTCACCAGAGATAGTGTCCAATATACCCTTAAGGATATTTTCTATTAAGGAAGATTTGAATGTAATATAAGAATGTTAACGTAAGACGACTACACTACATGATATTATTAGTGTGCTTAACATGTAAGGTTATGATGGTTTAGCTCAGAGATCGAGAGCATCGAGAATTGATGGCATGACTACAATTGGATGGTGTAAGATTACAATGAGCGATAGTTCGATCTTAGAACCTTTTAAAAAGAATAGACCAGTGAGTCTAAAGCGGAATTCTTCGGTAGATATGATGTCAGAGGCTACGTATATATACTCGTAGACCTCTAATATATTCGGTAACGTATGTTCAATTACACACACATGTCACTGAACTTATGGACTGCATTGAGATCCCTAAGAGATCTCTTTGATCTGTTCCCAGGGGGAACTGGCCACTTATAGTTAGTAACGGATGCGTGTAGCAGGCAACTATCGGCTTAACAGATGTTTTTGGAATATTTCTGAGTAAGGTCTTCGAGATAAAACACCGGAATGACAGATATACGTGCGAAAGTCAAGTTAGTAAGTGATTTTAAAATGATGTTGAAAGAGAAACTATTTGAAACATGGAATTACGAAGAAGAAGAGGTGGGATCATCTTCAGATGGATAATGACGAGAGTTAGGATAATCAGTGAAATATTTTGGCACCTACTCACTGTCACGTTACTTTCTCCAAATTGTTGATCATTCGTATTACCTTGATTAGTTATATCAGGTTTCGTTCCCTACTTTGAACTTCTGATGTGACCATCTTGAATAGTCTTTCTCCGCATCAGGACTTGTTCAATTCTTTTAGTTAATCCATAAACTTTCATTCATAGATTATGATCTTCTTGTTCAACTCAGAGATATTTATACTTCATCTCAATTATCCAAGAGATTTTTTTTATATATAAATTTTCCCTCAATTCAACGATGAATATTCATAATGAGTATCTTTATTTGATTCTTCTTTCATACTTACTCTTCTCAGTCGAGATTGTAAATATCTAACAAATTGTTAAAAACATGGATGATCTAATATCCATATATTCCTCGGGAATCCTTTTCCTCTAATCGGGATGAAATTATATATTGAACTTTGAAATCATAGTAAGGGTATCAATTTGATATTGGTATTCCGAATTCAATTCTATTTAAAGATCTGATAAAGTATGTGAACTAGGGAACCTATGAGTGTACCCTTTATTTGGAAAGAAATATTTGATAAGAGGCTATCGATTGTTCCGATGCCAAGACCACTCGATTCAGATTTATAATTGTCTTTCTCGGCCCAAATTTAAAAACTCTTTATTTCAAAATTGTCATCCAGGTAGCCACAATTTCTTCAGTGGTTACGATGTTGAGATTTTTTTTTACAAACAAACTAAAATATGCCTAGTTGCATATGTTCTCATGAATGACTAGCTAATTGTCCTAACTAGTTAAAATTTTAATTAATACAATGAAAGCCTAGCTAATCGTCCTAGCTAGTTGCTATGGGCCAAACCAATTGTGCTGGCCATTTTCTTAGCCGGTTGATAATATTGCTTGATATGGACTAGCTATTATTTTGCTAGTTCTACTTCCAATCAAATTTTTATTATTCCATAGTGCATTACATATGCAAAATTTAATTGTTGATGAAATTTTCAAAGAATGATTTAATTGAGACCTAACTAGGTCGTCCACTCAAACGAGAATTCATATTCAGTTTTATGAAATATTTTGTTCATAAAATATTCTATTCTTTCGTTTATATAAAGAATAACCAATTAAAATCATAAAGTGATTGAAGAACAATATACTTCTTTATTTGTTAAATCATTGAGTAAAATTTCTTCCTTCAAAATAACATCATTTTGAAACCTGAATGATTAACCTTTGGTTGAGAATGTTATTTCAAATTTCCTTCATTATTCGAAAAGAAAAGTATTCTTTCAATGGGAAAATCTTACAAGTATCATTCGTATGATGTTATTATTCAGCAATCATTGCTTTCAATGGATATTCTCTATAATATCACAATATAAAATTCTAAGGACATGGAAGGATAATCCTTGTTGTATTCTTCCTTCCAAGTTATAAATTTTATGAGTATTGTGACTCTTTTATTCAGAGCTCATTATTTGTTCAGATGTTAGATTTTAAAATCTTGTTAAGATTGTCTAAATTTCATCGATATCGTGAAAATCATTTTTCCAAGGCTAATTGCCTTCCGAACAAAGAGAGGTATAATTGAGAACCGATTGTTGTAATATGAGACTGAAAGCTCAGTGCTATGATGGTGCAATCGGAGTATCGTGATGAGTAAGTTGTTTTAAAAAGGGAATACCATGTTTAGTTATTATCATAAGGATCTTTAACATGGTTATAGAAGAACGATAATAGAGATATAACGTGATTAGTGAGGTACGCTTCTGTGAAACACTATTGGGATAAGAACTAATGAATTCGGTAAAGACCAATTATGTATGAATTCGAGGAATAAGACTTTCAAAAAAGTGAACATAAGATTAGTAATAACCTCTTGTTAGAAATACTCGGTGATAAAAATAGGATTTTGTATGAAATGTAATGATAATCTACGCAGCTTAAGGACCGTGACATAATGCGTCCTAATAATGATCTAGAATAATTGCGATAAGGTTCAGACTGAAAGGGACAAGGAGTTTACTTATGAGAAAATTTTGGAATTTTTTTCTTACACTAAACACGAGATAGAGGCTATAGTCAAATTGATCAAAGGCTATGATTGAGAAATCTATTATCATCAAGGAAAGGCCAATGTGGTGGCCGACACTTTAAGTAGGAAAAGATATATTGAGGATGACAAATCTCAGAATAACTGATGAGAAGGATCGCATGAAAAGAACCCTTTATTACTTAACAGGAAGACTTAGAGATGCCTAAAAACGTAAATGGATATTAGTCATGACAGAATATGAAAAGGGATGTCATTGAGTAGGTAAGTAAGTATTCGACATGGTTGAAAATGAAAACGGAAAGGCGAGGATTACCATTTTGGCGATTACGACTTTAGATGACCCAAATAGGAGTAAGAGTTAATTATAATAAATTTTGAAGGAGGATTATCAAGAACCAAGTTAGCCGTCGTGCTATTTGAGGATTTTGAGTGATAGATTAAATAAGACCGCTTATTTTATTATGCAAATGATAGATGTCCACTCTACAAAATTGTTATGAACGTGGAAGAGATAATTAGTGATAGAGAGACCCCGTGATATCGCGCCACACAAGGACCCAGGATATTTCGCGAGAAGGGACGAACAGAGGCACGACTTAGAGTTCTCAAATCGACAAGTAGAATGAGAGGACTATCCGGGCCATTGAAGATACGTCTAGCGGCTTACCTTTTATTTGGAACGGTTAAGGGAATCGCTTATCATTGACAGAAAATTCGTGTAGATGTACTTACCACGCGAGCATACAAAAAATAGTTGACGATATCCCTTACGAAGGACAGCGTGAAAGAATGAAGGATGTTGTTGTCAGAGCTGATAGAAGGCAAAGAAGATCGTACACGCCCTATAAAGGCCACTGGTAGCAGGTACCAATAAATGTGAATACGTCTAAGGCGCTAGCGAGAATAACAAGTACGACCCAGAAGGTATCGTAGTACTATAGATATTATACGGGGAATGATTAAAGAAGTCCGACAGATGACGGAAGCTGAACGTTCCACGATCCTAAAACGTGTCAATCAATTGCGTATGAAATGGTGCTTCCTTCAAGATGGCAACAGGACGATGATGTGTCGTACGTTACTATAGGAAGAAATGTTAAATCTGACGCTAAGCGTGTAACATGAGACGAGCATGTAGAAATGCGACGAGAATTTCTTATATGAATTAATCGACAGAAATGATGCGCCAAAATGGGAAAATGTTAAGGAATGAAACTCTAGGCGATGTAGGGGGAAACGAATAAGTTGAAGGATGATTCCAAACACTAAAGGATGCGCTAATCGTCCATATTATTAATTTTAAGGGAAATGAAGTGACTAGATGACGTTAATCGAATTACCGACAATAACGAGTTATCATACGGGCATTGGAATGGCTACCAAGCTTTGTACGAAAGAAAGAATCGTTCTCTCTTAGGTTGGGAAGAAATTGATAAGCGGAGGATACTGGACCATAGTTGAGTCAACAGACCAAAGGAATTCTTAGAACTTATCAGAACTCGGCTAGTGGCAGCCTAAGATGAATAATAGAGATATGCGAACCAGAACTATAAAGACAGAAAGTACGAAGTAACAGACCAAGTATTGTTGAAAGTACCTCCCGAGGAGGGAGTGATGAGATTCGAAAGGGAAAGAAATGTTCAACCCAAGATTTATTGGACCGGTTGAAGAATTAAAGGACTAAAAAAGTTGACTTATAAATTAGCACCATCGTCGAACGGTCGCCAAGTTATAACGAATACCATGAATCGAGGTTAGGAAATTTAACCGTCAAAGCCAGACATACGGTTCAAAATGAGCTAATAAACTTGCAGCCAGACATAGCGTATGTGGAACAACGTGTAGAGATCATAGATCTACAATGACAAGTACTCTGAAATATATTTGACGGATGACTGGAAATTCGATGAAGAGATTCAATATTGCAAAGTCAATGTGCGAACTCGAGGTTGTCATTTGAGAAGCATATCCCTCCATATTTCTAGACTGATTCCGGGATGGAATCCTTTTAAGGGGGGAAGACTGTAAAAACCCAAATTGATTTGACATCGGTAAAAGACCTTATGAATAGTAACCTTGCGGTTTAATAAAAACTTTTGTGACCACACCATATACGAGTTTTTAATTTAAAAATCTGAGTTGATATTATGATTATACGTACCAAATGAGTGTATGTAAACCCTACTAGTTTTCGAAGAAAATGAACTTTGAAAAATGACCATATTTACGAATCATCGAGGATTACGAGGATCACAATATAATTATGATTTACGTCGTGAACCGTTTGCGAGAAAGTATTACGAAAATGTTTAAGCGACCGAACGAACGCGTAAACGATTAAATAAACGTAACGCACTAACTAACCATGGTAGAAAAGTAACCATGGTTACTTTATTAAATAGTGAGCTAAGGAAGTAGGATGATCAACTAGGGCTAGAGAATAGTGAAGCTAATGGCTAAGCTAATTAACTTTGCTTGTAATCTAAAAAGCCTAGCTATATTGTCTACAGATTTGGAAACAAAAATCAATCCTATGACTTATACTAGAAGAATAAACAAGATATCACAAAATTATTGCAAGAAGCAACCAAGGAAGCAACACATTTTCTCTCTCTCACAGACAAAACACCATGCTCATTTTCAAGAACACCGTGGAGAGAAAAATTCATAGCTCATGTTCTACTCATTCAAAAATCACCAAATTTTTATCAAACCTCTCTCATATCATGGGTAAGTCACGCACAAAATTTCATTCCCATCCATGAATTTCTCAATTTTATAAAAATACTTGAAGTTGAGGGTGATAGTAACTCCGAAAATCACTAACTTGTTTTCTTGATTTTTCATGAAAGTTTAAGGCTCCTAAAGCTAGACCAAGGCTTAATCAAGGATATTAGGACTTTACTAAGTATTAACAAGCTTCAAGAAAGGTATAAACATTCATCCAAACTTTGTTTAAGTTTTAAGTTTCAAGAAAAGTAAGGATCTTGGATATAAGTATGGTTTTGATGATTGATTTGATATTATCTTGATGTTTAGTTAATTAGTTTTATTATGGATTAAAAACTAATATATATAATCGCTGTATTTATTACTAAGTAACGTGAGCTTCGAGGCTCGATTTGACTGCTCTTGTCTTTCATGACTCAATCTGCCTTAACAAGATGCCTACGTACCTTGTTGATTGCCAAGGATCAAGTCAAAAAACGTAGTTCTGATTTGTGGGGTGAGGCCCCTTATATAGATGCTGGAGTCCTTGAATTGGACTTGGTATAGGAGACTTGGTGGGCAAGTCTCATAATTAGAATGGACTTTGGATTCCTAAATAGTAGGAAACTAATTCCTTATCCTTCTAGGTCCCTTTGAGGCTAATCTGCAAGGATTTATATCCTTATCGGGACTCTTCTCAACAGCTGATTTTTCCTCTATTAATTAATTACGAAATTAAATAATATCCAGGGTTTTTGGGCCTTCTTTATTCCATCAGGCCTGATCTGGTCCACCAGGCCTGATCAATGTGTTGACCTTTTTGGTCTTAATGTCATACATCTTCTTATTGGGCCTTGCAGCCCAAACCATTTATAATTACTGTAATATTTAATTGTGTAATCAGGATTTATTTATCCCTATCATTTGCCCCCCAACTTTTGGGAAACCGTATAAGATTTCGCGAAAGTTAAGTTCATTTATTCCCTTACAGGGTATCGTTTTGCATAAAGTATGGAGTGACCTACACGTTTACAATGATTTACCTTGTACGCGGCTCCAGGGTTTTTTAAAAACTTCCCTCCTTATTTCCTTACCTTCTCCCTATTTTTAGGAATTTTCTGGTATTTTTTCAGGAATTTTCCCTTTTTCTGGGTTTTTTCCAAATTTTCTGCAATTTTCCACAATTTTTTTCAAATTTCCAGCCCTTTTTCGACCAGGATCCTAGTCGAAACTTCGACCTGGATCCTAGTCGAATTTTTGAGCCAGCCTTGCATTCCTGGTTGAAGGACTTCGACTAGGATCCACGACCTGGAATTCGACCAAAATTCGTAGTCGAACCTTCGACCTGGATCTAGGTCGAAAATTTATCCTCATTGTGATTCCTGGTCAAAGGACTTCGACTAGGATCCACGACCTGGAATTCTACCAGGATCCTAGTCGAACCTTCGACCTGGATCTAGCTCGAAAATTTGTCCTCATTGTGATTCCTGGTCGTAAGGTTTCGACTAGGATTCACGACCTGGATTTCGACCAGGATCCTAGTCGAACCTTCGACCTGGATCTAGGTCGAAAATTTATCCTCATTGTGATTCCTGGTCGTAAGGTTTCGACTAGGATTCACGACCTGGATTTCGACCAGGATCCTAGTCGAACCTTTGACCTGGATTGAAGTCCAGGTTTCTGTACCCCATACTTGAAAAATGTTTTGATTGATTCGACCTCATTCCTGGTCCATGTTTCGACCTAAATCCAGTTCTGTTTGCCCGTAATTTTTGGGTGTCTGTTCGAAGGATTTCGAGCAGAATTTATGACCTGAAATTCGACCTGAATTCTGGTCTTTTATGCCCGTTATTTTCGGGTGCCTGCTCGAAAGATTTCGAGCAGGATTCACGACTTGAAATTCGATCTGAATTCTGGTCTTTTATACCCGTTATTTTCGGGTGCCTGCTCGAAAGATTTCGAGCAGGATTCATGACTTGAAATTTGACCTGAATCCTGGTCTTTTAGGACTTCCATCTAATCATTTTTGATTGGGCCTCAGTTTGGGCCTAGCCTTCTTTATTGGGCCTTACATCTTTTAGGGCTTTTATTAGGGCATTGTATTTTTCCAAATCCTAATTGGATTTGTGCCTTCTTAATTCTTACTGGCCTTCTCCCAAATCCTAATTTAATTTGGGCCTTTTAATTCTTATTGGGCCTCTCGGATTTGGGTCTTTCAACTCTTACTGGGCCTCTTATTGATGTGGGCTTAATATACCAAAATACCCTATTTAGAATTCTCTAGAATTCCTTGGAATATTCTGGAACATTCCTTTTTCTGGGCTTTTTTCTTTGGGCCTATATCCTTACTAGGCTTTTGTCCCTTCAACTTCACTTTTCCTCCTATATAAAGGAGTGAGGAGAGTCTACTGCTCCTCACTTTCTCATTTCTAAATTCTTCTTCTTTCTTCTCCTGCTAAGAATCTTAGAGCAATAACAGTAAGTCGGAGTATCAAAGCCTTTTTAGGAGCATTTCTTCAGGTAAAATTTCTCCATTTACTCCTTGTGCTTATTTTTGCATAGTGTGCGCTTTTTAAAATTGTCTCTTTATGTGCCCTTTTTCAGATGGCTGACAAGAAAATGACTCATTTTGCCAAGATGAACGTGGCTAGAAAGTCCAATGAATTCCCTATTCGATCAAGGTACACTTCCTTGATCGACATGATCAACACTCGAGGGGACGAGTACCCGTCGGATGCGCATCTGGACGCGCACGACCATATTAGTGCCTTGCGGGATCCAAAAGAGCTGGAAAAGTTGAGCAGCTGTTTCAAAATCAAGGAACCTTTCAAACTGGTTCTTGCAGGTCCGGCCGATAGGGCCTGCCAGTGGAAGAAGGATGCATTATGTGTCTACAGAGATACTTCAAGGGCAGGTATCAGACTCCCCTTTCACCCATTCATTCCTCTTTTGCTAGCTGATGTGGGTATCAGCCCTTGCCAACTCCCCCTAATTCTTGGAGGCTCGTTATGTGCTATCTATCACAATGCGCCAAGCACAACGTCCCCACTTCCGTTGCTGTCTTCAAAAAGATTTTTCAGTTCAAGAATAGCCCTGATAAGAATCCGGGTTGGGTTTCTTTAAACCAGCGCCCTACTATTCCTCACATTGTGAACGAGAAATCCATCCCTGACAACAATTTGGGGTGGAAGAAAGATTTTTTGTTCGTCGTTTGGGAGGGTGGCGATTGGGGCACCCTATTTCGATCGTCTTTTGGGCTTGCCGTTGATGGGAGCCCAAACGATATAACTTTATCTGAGGAGGAGGATAGAGCTTTCAACCTCCTGACGCAAGATAATGGGACTTCCCATTCTTGGGATCTTATCAGGGAGACCGTTCTTGTAGAACGCGGTCTTTCTCCTGTCCCTAAGAAAAGTAAGTTTCCTTCCTTATATATCTCCTTTTTATTTCCTTCATTTTCTATTTTGCTGATCCCTCAACTTACTTATCTCATTTGTTGCAGTGGCTGAGAAAATTGAGGAGGCTACCAAGCCTAAAGACCTGGAGACAACCAGGATGAAGCGTGCTGGAAAGGTCTTTAAAGACCCGCGCCTTGGGGATCGCTTCCCGGAGTTCCTACTCCAAGCAATGGAACCAGGCAAAAAAGGCCCCAGCCAAGTTTTACGCACCAAGCAGAAGCCAGGGTCTTACTTTCAACCTGCTTGGGGAATCCGGGGCAAGGATTCAATTGTTGGCAGCACAGCACTTGCCAAGGAATGGTCTAAGCATTCCATCTCCCCGGTCGATTATCAAGACTTTGTCCTTCAACAGGACTTGGAGGGGAACGAGCTTTTTGGAGCTCAGGCTTTGGCGACGGTACGTCTTTTTCCTTTGCCCTTCATAGTTGCCTTTTCGATTTTCCCGTCTCATACTTTTAGGGCGATTCACCAAGCCAAGGCTTGGAAGGTTGGCCTGGAGGACGCGAACAAGAAGTTGGAGGAGGCCAACCAAAGAATAGAGGCCCTTGAAGCCCAACTTGCCTCTTCCACTTCTGACCTGGAAATGGCCCGGGCCGAAAACGTTATCCTGAAGGCTCAAAAGAATAAAGCCTTTGACGGCTGGATGGACACTCAGGAGTTTAAGGACTTAATGGTGGAGCACGATGCCCTCCTACACCCAGTTAGCTATAAGGAAGGCTGGGACGCTGATGTGGAGGCCATTCAGGATGAATTTCCTGAAGTCTTCGAGCAGTCCTCTTTTCCTTGCCCTGTGCGAGTTCCAGAACTTGGGGGTGTTACCGACAAGCTCGTTGGCCTGATCAAGGACGGCCTGTCGGGGAGCCAAGGCCAACAGAGGAAGGAGCTTGAGTCCAGCTCTGGAGAGGAGGAAGCTTCTTTTGAAGAGGAGTCTGAGCCCGTTGCAAAGAAGGTCAGGGTGGAAGAGCCTCCAAGGGCAGCGCCTCAGCAACCAGCATCTCCCGCAGCATCCAAAGCGCCCGAAGGCAGTTCTGATGGAACCTCTACGGGGACTTCCGAGGGGATGACTGAGATGTCCGAGGGGACGACTGAGATGTCCGAGGGGACTTCGGATAGTGGTTCCGAAGAATCCCAGCCTTCCAAGGCCTAAGTTTTTTTATGTATTTCTCTTCTTTATTAGACAATATTTGAACTTCGTTTGTATCAGAACTTGTTACCCTTCGGGGTTATTTCATATGCTACTTTTCTTACTCGCATCTTTCTCCTTAATCTTTCCAATACTTAATGTGCATTTAAACTTGAACTAATTGGCCCTTTGAATTGTGCAACGTGCACTAAAAGAATCCTTGAATTCTTCCTTTTTTCAATGATCAAAGCATGATTTTTTGTTAAAACCACACAAGGTATTATCACAACTTAAACATCCATAGGTTGAAATAATTTCAAACTCTTTAACACGAAGTCTAGTTTTCCAAAACCTTACATAGTATGGGTCGACCCTTAACAATAATAACTCGACAATGTAAATTCTACTGGAATATAAAATCCTACGCAAGCAAAGATTCAAGGTGCTTTTCAACCTACTTGTCATCCTGACAAGTGAGAATCGTATTCAGTTGCCCTACACATAATAAACCTTCAGGTTTTGTGCATGCCAAGTTTTTGGGACTTCAAAACCATCCATTGTCTCCAGCTTGTAGGTTCCTCTACCTTGAATGCTCTTGATTTTGTACGGCCCTTCCCAATTCGGGGCAAGCTTCCCTTTCGGTCCTACACCAGAAGCTTCTATCTTCCTCAAGACTAGGTCACCTTGTTTGAAAAACCTTTCTTTAACCCTTAGGTTGTAGTAGAATGAAGCTTTTTTCTGATATTCTACTATCTTTGCATGTGCCTCATCTCGTACTTCATCGATTATGTCCAGAGCGAACCTTTGTCCTTCCTCATTTTCCTCAGTATTGAAAGCCTGAATCCTTGGAGAGGAATGTGATATCTCCACGGGAACTACTGCTTCTGCCCCATATGCCAACATGAAGGGAGTTGCTCCAGTCGTGACTCTACAGGTAGTCCATTAGGCCCATAATATTGGAAGTATTTCATCCACCCAATTATTTCTTGACTTCTCGATCCTCTTCTTTAGTCCATCCAGGATTATCCGATTTGCTATCTCCGCTTGCCCATTGGCTTGCGGGTGAGCCACAGAGGTGAACCGTAACTCAATTTCATTTTCTTCGCAGTACTTCTTGAATTCCTCGTTGTTGAATTGTGTTCCATTGTCGGTGACTAGGATGTGGGGAATTCCATACCGGCACATAATATTTTCCCACAGGAATTGTGCAACCTGCTTAGTTGTGATTTTGGCCAAGGGTTTGGCTTCAATCCACTTGGTGAAATAATCAATGGCTACAATCAGAAACTTTCTTTGTGCCGTGGCCATTGGGAAAGGCCCCAGGATATCCATTCCCCACATAGCAAAGGGGATGGGCGAGTTGATAGAGGTCAGCATCTCGGGAGGTTATCTAACAACAGGTGCATGCTTCTGACAGCGGTCACACTTCTTCACATATTCTTTGGCATCAGCCATCATTTCTGGCCAATAAAAGCCTAAACGGTTTATCTTATGAGCCAAGGCCCTGCCCCCCAAGTGTTGCCCACAAATACCTTCATGCACTTCTTCAAGAGCCAAGCGTGCCTCATCGGGCCTGAGACACCTTAAGTAAGGAACCACGAAAGATCTTTTGTACAAAATCCCATCTATCAAAGAGTACCTCAGTGCCGGAACAACTAACTTCCGTGCTTCAGTTGCATCGCTTGGAAACCAACCGGTTTGAATGTGAGCCTTAATGGGATCAATCCATGACGTCCCCAGGCCTATAGGAGCCACAAGCTTAACATCTATGCTTCGTGTCTTCAAAACACGGAAGTACACACTTCCTGAACTTTCTTCTATCTCGGATGAAGCAAACTTTGATAATGCATCTGCCTTAGCATTTTCCTCCCTTGGAATGTGCTCAATATGGCATTCATTAAATTGGGTCATCATAGCCCTTACTAGGCGGACATACTTGGCCATCGTATCATCCCTTGCCTCAAATTCTCCCTTTACCTGGGATATGATCAACTTCGAGTCTCCACAGACCTTTAAGTTTTTGACTCTAAGTGTTCCAGCTAGGCCAAGACCAGCTATCAGAGCTTCATATTCTGCCTCATTGTTTGTGGTTGGGAAGTCTAGCTTCATAGCATACTCAATTAAGAACCCATCAGGGCTTTGTAACACCAATCCTGCTCCACTGGAGTTTGTTTTTGATGCTCCATCAAAATAGAGAACCCAATATTCTTTCTCCTTATCATCCTTCTCTTTGTCCCCATTATCGACTCCCTTGTCTTGAGGTATGGTATCTTCCTGCCCCCCGACTTCTTGGTTGGGTATGGTACATTCCACCACGAAGTCAGCTAGTGCCTGGGCTTTTATTGCCGTTCGTGGCTTATACTTGAGATCGAACTCTCCCAGCTCTATTGCCCACTTAATCAATCTCCCACTTGCCTTGGGACTGTGAATGATATTTCTCAGGGGCTGATTTGTTAGCACCTCAATCTGATGAGCCTGAAAGTAAGGACACAGCTTTCTCGAAGCCATTACCAAGGCTAGAGCAAATTTCTCAATAGTGGAATAATTCAACTCAGCACCATGCAGGCTGACATAGTAAACGGGTTTCTGGATTTTCAAGTCCTCCTTAACCAACACAGCGCTCAAAGCACTTTCTGAAACGGCTAAGTACAAGAATAAAACTTCATTCAAAGTTGTCTTGGCCAACAACGGGGCCTGGGCCATATACTTCTTTAACTCTTCGAATGCCTTCTGGTTTTCCTCATTCCATACAAAGTCCTTAATATTCTTTAGTGACTTGAAGAATGACAAGCACTTGTCTCCTGACTTGGAGATGAATCGTCCTAGCGCAGCAACCCTTCCTGTGAGCTTCTGAACATCCTTGACGGTTTTTGGTGGCTCCATGTTCAGGATTGCCTTTATTTTATCGGGGTTAGCCTCTATCCCTCTCTTGGAGACCATCAATTCAAAAAATTTCCCTATCCTACTCCGAAAACACATTTTGTAGGATTTAACATAATCTTGTGGTACCTCAGGATCTCAAAAGCTTCCCTCAAATGGGTTATATGATCAGTCTTTATGAGACTCTTGACTAACATGTCATCAACATAAACTTCCATAGTCTTACCAATAAGATCCTTAAAATTTTATTTACCAACCTTTGATAGGTGGCTCATGCATTCTTAAGACCAAATGCCATAACAAGATAACAATAAACACCAAAGTCAGTGATAAATGATACATTTGGAATGTCATCCTTGTGCATCTTAATCTGATTGTATCCGCTAAATCCATCCATGAAACTCAGCATCTCATGCCCAGCAGTGGCATCAATCAAAGTATCAATCCTTGGCAACGGAAAACAGTCTTTAGGGCATGCATCATTCAGATCAGTGAAGTCTATACACATCCTTCACTTTCCATTCGCCTTCTTCACCATTACAGGGTTTGCTAACCATTCCGGAAATTGAATCTCCTCAATGAAACCAGCCTCTAAGAGCTTCGCTACTTCATGTTTTATAGCCTCTTGTCTTTCCGGGGCAAAGTTTCTTTTCTTTTGTTTCACTGTCTTTCGGCTTGGATCCACGTTTAACTTGTGAGTAATCAGCTCCGGGTCTATGCCTGGCATATCAGCTGCTGACCATGCAATAGGAAGAACCTGCCCCCCGACTCCATCTGCCCTCAAAGAGGCCACATAACAGCTTCTAGCCATTTTTTGATCTCCTCTCTCTTCTCCAATCCCGTTCCAGGTGGGAAACTTTATGACTGAATGGTAGGAAGAAGGGACTGCCTTGAAGGCATGTATCCCTGTTCTTCCCATGATAGCAATATAGGTTGAACTAGCTTTCACCACCACAAAGTCCAACATATGCGTTGCTTGCCTTGGTTCCGTACCTATGGTGGTTGGCAACTTGATTATCCCTTCCACAGGACATTCTACTCCCGCAAATCCATATATCGGCATGTCAGTTTGTGTCAACTGGGAGTCGTTATACCCCATCCTTAGGAAGGCGTCATGGAGCAAGATATCCACTGAAGCACCATTATCCACAAGGACCCTCTTGACCAGGTTATTTCCTATTACCGGTGTTATGACCAGCGGGTTGTCATGAGGAAACTTCACACCCTCTAGGTCAGAATCATCAAAAGCCAATGTTACTTCTGTCCTGGCATCTTCGGGGCTTCTCCAACAATATGCATAACCTCTCTAGTATATGCCTTTCTGGAATTTTTGGATAATCCAGCAGCAGTTGGACCTCCAAAGATCATGTTTATCACAGGCCCTCGAGGTCGCGGCCCTCCATAAATTGTGTTTATAACTGGTCCTCTAGGCTGGGGGTTTCGCCCCTGATCGTCTTGGTCCCTCCTACGATCTTCAAAGTTCTTCCTTCCATTATTATTCGTGTCCCCTCCTTTTCCAGTGTATTTGTTCAATCTTCCTTTTCGAATGAGGAACTCAATTTCATCTTTCAGCTGCCTACACTCATCGGTGTCGTGACCAACATCTTTGTGAAATCTGCAATACTTGCTCTTGTCTAGCTTGGCAGGATCAGCCTTCAGGGGCTTAGGCCAACGAATATCTCGATCTTTCTCGATTTCCATCAAGATCTGGCTTCTGGGAGCATTCAGCTTAGCGTATTCGATGAACTTTTGCCCAGGTCCTCCCTTTTTGGGGGTTGAATCAGGGTTTTTCTCAGTTTTAGGATACTTGTCCTTAGCGATATACTCCAGATCAGTCTTCCGCTTCTTGCCTACAGCGGGCTCATTACTCACTACGGTCTTCCTCATGCTTTCTTCGACTTTGATATACTTCCATGCCCTCTCCTGGAGCTGCAACATGCTTTCAGGGGGCGTTTGGCCAAGGACATCTTAAAAAACTCATCCCTAGTTCCTTGTTGCAGTGCTATCATGGCTAGCTTATCATCAAGGTCTGGGACTTTTAAAGCCTCCTTTGTGAAATGATTCAGGTAATCTCTCAAGGATTCTTTTGTCCCATGCACAATGCTCATAAGAGATGCAGAACTTTTCTCATGAACTCTCCCACTGTTGAATTACTTAATAAAAGCCTGGCTTAATTCTATGAACAACCCAATAGAATTTGGGGGCAAGCGACTGTACCACCTTTGAGCCATACCCGACAGGGTTTGAGGGAAGGCCCGACACTTTATAGCATCATTCACGGGCTGCAACAGCAGTGCATTAGAGAAAGTTCAAACATGATTAGCGGGATCTCCCGTGCCATCATAAGCTTTGATAGTTGGCATCTTGAACTTCCTTGAGATATGGGTATTCATTATTCCTTCAGTGAAGGGTGGAGTAGGATCATCAGGATCTCCAAGGGGAATAAGATTGCTTGGATCAGCCCTTGGGACAACAGCCCTTCTCTGCATCGGATCGTCCAGGTCTATGATGGGAGGTGGATTTCTCCCTCTAGGAGGTGCTTGGGGCCTGGTAGTCTGGTGCGCCTCCAAGTCACACCTCAGCCTTTGAATCTCAGCCTCATGAGCCCTGATCCTTTCCTGCACTTCTTGGGGATTCGCCCCTTGGGTGCTTGGAGGGCGTTGGCTTCCATCAGCCATCGGCTCTTTTCCAGCACGCCTCCTTCTTGGGGCTACTTCATCATCCGAAGATTCGGAGTCTCTCTCAGTGTAAGGACCAGAAAATTCCCGATCCTCGGGGATAGGAGCCAAACCTTGTATGTAGGGCTCCGATTGCCCTCGTGCTTCACTTCGCCCAGCATGTCCGCTTCCTCCAACCTCGGGGTAAAGGGGCATCCCATAAGGGGGGTTAGTAGTAACAATAGTTGAATATTCATACCCGACGGGTCGAGAATTCACAGGTATATGTACTTGTTAAACTTGAGGATTCGTACCTTGAATAGCCGGGGGGACCGTCCCTTGTGGCTGAGGTTGAGTTGCCCCTATCTGGGCTTCCCCTTGAGTAGATGCATAAGTTGAGTGAGGGGGTATCTCCACGGTTGACGAAATCACCTGGGTTGTCCCCGATGGTGTCCCTTCCTCCAGAGCTCTAATTGTTCTCCGTGTTCTCGCCATGGTTGTTGTTGTGCTTTCCCACAGACGGCGCCAAATGTTATGGATTAAAAACTAATATATATAATCGCTGTATTTATTGCTAAGTAACGTGAGCTTCGAGGCTCGATTTGACTGCTCTTGTCTTTCGTGACTCAATCTGCCTTAATAAGATGCCTACGTACCTTGCTGATTGCCAAGGATCAAGTCAAAAAACGTAGTTCTGATTTATGGGGTGAGGCCCCTTATATAGATGCTGGAGTCCTTGAATTGGACTTGGTATAGAAGACTTGGTGGGTAAGTCTCATAATTAGAATGGACTTTGGAGTCCTAAATAGTAGGAAACTGATTCCTTATCCTTCTAGGTCCCTTTGAGGCTAATCTGCAAGGATTTATATCCTTATCGGGACTCTTCTCAACAGCTGATTTTTCCTCTATTAATTAATTACGAAATTAATTAATATTCAGGGTTTTTGGGCCTTCTTTGTTCCATCAGGCCTGATTTGGTCCACCAGGCCTGATCAATGTGTTGACCTTTTTGGTCTTTATGTCATACATCTTCTTATTGGGCCTTGCAGCCCAAACCATTTATAATTACTGTAATATTTAATTGTGTAATCAGGATTTATTTATCCCTATCAAGTTTTAAGGTTGATTATTGTTGCCTCAATAACATGATCCTCTTGAGAGGATTTAGTGTTGAGATTATGATTTGATGATTGTTGATGGTGGTATAATGATTTAAGACGTAAACGAAACTCGAGTTGTAATCGTAACCTCATTAAAACGAACAAAACTCAGCTAAGTTTCTGCAGAGGTTTCCGAATGTATAAATTGTAGTTTCCTAAAAAGTGAGACTTGATTATTATAGACAATATTATGAGGATCTTTTAGGCGCTTGAATCTCTTGATTCCGATTTACGGATCAAAAGTTATGACAGTTTTAGTAAAAGGGATTTACGAGACAAAACTGCTACAAATTACGAACTTTGTAAATATAAATGATCGACATCAAAATCTTTAAAAATCATGAAATTTTTACAGAGAGTAAGAAATAGAGTTTATTATCTTTCATAAAAATTTCAAGTAAAACTGTTAATTTTTAAATTTTATAAAAATGTCGGAGCCGAGGTCGCGCGGAGTACGCATGTCAAAAACAACCCCTGTTAGGAAACTGCCACTTCGGGATTTTCACCCCTGTTACCAGAAAACCATTTTCAAATGATGTGTTCTAAATTTTATCTAGATCGCACACGCAAAAACGGTGCGTCAATTGAGTTAACGTTTTGAGAGATATCAATGTTTTAGTGAAAGCGGTTTGAATAGTAAAACTCCGTAGTTGACCGAACTTTTGATTAGCTTTTCACCTAATTAAATTCATTTTATCAAAATGAAAATTTTAGGATAAATATTACAAGCACTCAAGAAGATCCTCGAAGTGGTTTTGTATTAAAATATTAATTTTACGATTTATTAAAAATGATGGAGTGCGAGTCATGTAATAGTATTCGGTAAAGTCAAATCTAGAAGACCACTTTGACCGTCCGTTTCGACCAAGGAGTGATACTTATTTCGAGTCGGTCGAATGATGAAAGTTATGAAGTATTGAACTTATTAGAAATATAAGTTGGTGATGAGAGTAGGAATACTGATTAAGATTATGATGTTTGTTGATTAGAAAACCTGGAACGAGAGGAAGTCAGGAAACATATCTTGGACTTCAGGCAAGTTTTCAAACCCTACCTTTTAAAACTGTTGTGTTGTGTTTGTTTTCAAATAAATACTATATACATGATGTTGTATTATGATATTTTATGAATTCTGATATATAATATCATACGGTATATTAATGATTTTGGTATATGAATATTACAGAATTTCAATCGATAACGCTGGAGAGTAGCGTTGTATATATGAGGAGTATATTTTAGACCGAGGATCGGTCAGTATAATTTTATGAAAACCCGGAAGTATTTCGGAGGTGTTTTATTTAAGAATACAAACACTATAGTAGAGCGTGATATATAAGTTATAAGACCGAGAGTCGGTCAGTTTTTATAAAGTATAAACTCGGGAATCATCCCGGAGATGTTTTGGACCATTAAAAGTCCGTACTTATTTTATTCCAAGGGACACGATGTCCACTTGCGAAACATTAAATAC
This sequence comes from Apium graveolens, assembly GCF_009905375.1. Lineage (NCBI taxonomy): Eukaryota > Viridiplantae > Streptophyta > Magnoliopsida > Apiales > Apiaceae > Apium > Apium graveolens. The sequence goes on along the minus strand of NC_133650.1, from coordinate 266,315,087 downwards.
CTCGAAATTTTATTAAAACGATTTCCAAACATCGTATTCCCTCAACTATATTTTACTTGAACAACGAATATAATTTCGGTTTTTAATTTAATATAGGAGAAGTATTCTCCGACGATTATTCATTTCAAACTCGACTAATTATTAAAGGTTACTTTAATTTTCTTAAACATAAATTAGTTGAGGAATATTATTTCAAATATTCTTTATAAAGTATAATTGTTCGAGGTTTAATTATTTAATGATTATTTTTTAATTATTAATTATTTATCAAATGATTTAGTATGATTTAAAAATCATAAAACCTGATTTAAAATACTTTCTGAATTTCAGAAAATCATTCGAATAATTCCAGATCGTCGAAGAATATTATCTCGACATATTTTAAATATTTTGAATATAGTTTCAAAAGAAACTTCCCCTCATTTATTTATCTGTTGACAACGGTCAACTCATATTATCCTAGTACGTCCTCCGAAAATTCTCGGAAGTACATATATATATATATATACATATGAGACAAGCTGCTCCTATCAACAAGCAAAACGTTTGGGGAACTTCGATATAGTTCGATGATTCCAAGTATATGATAGGATTTCCTAAAGGACAAAGGAGGGGTAGGATCCAAGTACTTCGTGTATTGGATAGACTGTTAGTACCGTAGGAGACGGTACTATATGTGCCTAAGGACCTGCGAAGTGTGTGTATATCTGAAATTAGGACACATAGCCCGTATGCGGCAAGGGTGATAGCCGGGATACGAAGGTGTCGTCCTTCTACTAGTAGAAAAGGTTACTATTTCCGTAGTACGACTGATCATCGTATGCGGTGGCTCCAGTGAATGTCCTATATTCTTCCAATTGGAATTGAGATGCAATACCGTAACCCAAGCCTAGGTGCTGGGTTTACCATTAAGGTATTTGCAGACTAATAAGTCAATCAAAAAATTATTTTGAAAAGAGGTGTGTATCACCAAGAAAACTACTTTGAATAAATACATATCCTTGTACGGAGTAATATAATTTCCTTTAACAGTCTTTTCATACTGTTGATTATTATGGCTGAGCATTATTGTTCACTCTTGCTTTCTTTTAAATATTACGACACAACAGATTACCAGTATGCCGGCATGGGACTTAGTCACTTGAAATCGTGGGGAGAATCCCTTATAGCTTTGTCTCAGGTGGACCAGAGTATCCATATAGGTATAAGATGTTAGTAGTAATTATTGTAACTTCATATAGAGGTTACGAATAATTGTTTAAGATCCTGTAAAGTACATTTGAGTTTTAATAACAGATAATACTTATTGTACGTTGTTTCTAAGGCTATAACTTGTGAGTGTGTGAGATCGGGGGTCTGTGATATGGAAACATTGGATTATTGAGTTAATGCAAGTTACACATGATTGAAGGATTGCGTGACGACCCAGATTCCTGACCCCGAATTTGGGGGTGTTACAGTATAAACATGACAGCCATGTACAAGTTAAATTATTACTCCATTTTTTATATCCAAAGTCCCAAATCTGCATGTTTATACACATTTATATAATCACAAAATCTCAAGACACTAAATTTACAATTTATAAGACAAAAAAGTTATTTTACGGAATCTTACTTACTAGAACATTTGAAGAGAATCAGTACTATAGAATAACTATAAAATAAGAAGAATTCAGCTAGCTAGAACATAAAACTATAGAAATTATTTAAGAACAACACAGTTAGCTAGAACGCAAGAATTTAATTCTTTAAATTTATTTACTCTATAACTGAAAAAACTAACAAAACCCATCAAGTATTTCAAGAATCAAACACTGTTAAGTCACATATTTACATACATAAATAAGAAAGACACAAATAAAGAACAAGGGTAGACAGATAGTGGGTAGAGAGAAAAAGAGACAAAATAGGGGAGAGAGAGAGAGAGAGAGCGAGGGAGAGAAAAAGATAAGGAGAGAAAGGGAGAGAGTACCTTTGAGATGTTCATGTTGGGATGAGTGCGAGAGAGAGACTAGAGAGAGGGAGAGAGGAGATGAGCGGTTGAAAAGAAAGAAGGAAGCTAACACCCCGATTCGGGGTGTTGAAAATGTCGAGTTTAATTAAAAAAAATGAATCCTCACGGACCTTCAATAAATACCCCAAAACCCAACCCTCCTAAAAAATAAAATTCCCAAACATGGTTTTTTAGAACCCACCTCAACCCAGCCCAGCCCATCTCCCCTTAACCCCCCAACCAAATAGGGTCTAAGTTTCATAAACACAAACATTTATAAGACTAGTAAGAGAGAAGAATCAAATTAGTGAGATAAGGAGCAACTAGGGAATTTGGGTACAAAAAATTATCAAGGTGCAATTGGTTCTTGGAGGAAGATTTATTAGGTGGATTAAAAGAGGATCAAGGAAGCATATTTGATCATCATCTTTATTTTAAGGTAATGATCTTTTGATCATTTCTCATTTAGTTAAATATATAAGCTTCTTGGATTTTTATGCTAGTTTGCAATTGTGAATGATTTTTGGTGACTAATTAGTAGTCCATAATTAATGCGATATGAGTACTATATCGGTTACTATTTAAATCGATTAATTATGATATAAATGATCGTTATTATTAGTAAATAACACCCAAATTTTCTGTTGGGCTTCAACATTTTATTGGGCCACAAAATTGGGTTAACCCAATACACAAAAAATAAGGGTTATAGTTAAATTTGGGGTTTTGAATGATTGTTTAATTTTTGAAGAAATTTATGATGTGAAATTGATTAGGAGGGGGAGAAATAGTATAATAGGAGTTGATTTTTGTGATTGGTGGCCATGGGGAAGGAACCACCGCAACAGAGGCGGTGGCGGCGGCAGTTTTTGCCGAAAAAATGGAGAGGGGGAGTGTGTTCTCGGGTGTGTGTGTGTGTGCGTGTGTTGTGTTCGTGTGGGCGTGTGTGCTCGTATGTATTAATGTGTGTGTTCGTGTGTGTGTATTCGTGTGTATATGTTCGCGTGTGTGGTGTGTGTTTTGGTGGCCGGAAAAGGCGAAGCCACCACCGATGGTGGTGGCGGTGGTGTTGCAGAGAGAGAGAGAGGGAGAGAAAGGAAGGGAGAGGGGGGGAGAGAGAGAGAGAGAGAGAGGAGAAGAGAGAGAAGTAGCCGGCTTTTTGGCCGGAAATCGAGTTATAATTCGAGTTCTGAAAAATGGATTAGACAGAAGTATAGATTGGGGGATGGGTAATAAGAATCGAGTAAAAAATCGAGTTTTGGAGGTCGCCGAATTTTGGCTGGACCACCGCCGGCCGGCGGTCGTCGCCGGCAACCTCCATGGTTGTTGGTGGCGTGAGCAGAGTGAAGAAGAGGAGGGGTGAGGGCATAATAGTCTTTAATTAATTAATTAATTATTTTGTTAAATTAAAAAGAAAAGTGGGATCAAATAGAAAAAATAAATAAATAAATAAATAATAAAGTGAAGGGAGGAAATATATTGTAACTAGGTAATTTGTATTTTTTTATGAATAATGGTGAGAAAAGAAAGTGGATTACTAGGAAAAAATTTAATTGAATATTTATTTAAAAGTGATCAAATAATTAAATCGTAATGTAAAATTTATGAACGATATTATATATAAGAAAAATATTACATGGTGGATGATCGTTTTAATCGATGAGAGAAGTTGTTTATAACGAAAAGATGATGTTGTTTTTCCGAATCACACGCTAGCTAAATAATAGGAGTGCGGCGTAGTATCATATTAAATCGGATATTGTATTTATAAATAAATGAAATTATACAATTTGGGATATTTTCTGTACTTAAAAAGAAAGAATTGTTTTTATCAAATATAATTTAGGAAAAGTAACATTAGATTATTTAAATGATTAACTGAGTTACTCACGAGAGCCGAATAAATTCTCCGTTAGATTATAAATATTTTGATTGGAGATTATTATTTTAGAAAATAGTTATACTAAAATATTTTGGCGTGATTATTATTTTAAAAATTTCTGAGGTGGAATTAAATAAACTGAGAAGGTGGAATCTCGCTGCTATTGCGCTAAATACCGTAAACCAGGCAAGTTTTCTCTGCTCCCTTCCTATTTTTGACGAATATATATATTTTTGCTTATTGATGGTGAATATTACGAATTTAAATTCTGGAGACCTCATTGGTAATTGTTTTCTTTCGATGGAAATTCCTAATTAAAACCCCTAATTATAACAAAATAATAACTTATATTTATGTTCCTGATTGCTCCTATCATTCAGGACAGTTACTTTAGTTCCTTTCAGAGGAATATAAATTTTAATGTTCATTTAAATCATCCTTAAACGACCAGTTAATCTTGAATCAAGTGGTAGTGTTCCAGATACGAGCTTCTTTATTACATTCTTTATGTGTTGTTAATTTTCCTTTTGGCACTTAAAATTTTGTTGCTCCCTGTTTATTACATATGCAATAGAAACCTACTACAAGTGTGGATAGTAGCTTTACTTTATTACAGATTATAGTTACTATATAGAGATCCACTAGATGTTGTCACCACGAACATGTTCCTTCCCCTTCCTCTGCCTTGACTGTTCAAATGGTCTGTCAACCTCATTCTTCACTGCTTTGGAGAATACAAGAATAGCAAGAGTGAGCAACCGAGTGCTCAACAAGTACGATTATCAGATTAAAATAAAGACAATAGGTGCTAAGAGCAACAAAATTTTAAGTGCCAAAAGGAAAATTAACAACACATCACAAATGTAATAAAGAAGCTCGTATCTGGCACAATACCACTTGATTCAAGACAAACTGGTCATTTTCCATCCCTGGTACATCAACGATGCGATCAACTACCATAGTGTATCGTCCTCCTGCAAATCTTACGCTCACCCGATCACAGCTCATCGTAAGAACGCCTAACACACACTTGCTAGTATAATTAAATGACATTATATAATTTGGGATATTATCTGTACTTAAAAAGAAAAAAATTATTTTTATCAAATATAATTTAGGACAAGTAACATTAGATTATTTAAATGATTAACTGAGTTACTCACGAGAGCCGAATAAATTCTCCGTTAGTTAATAAATATTTTGATTGGAGATTTATATTTTAGAAAATAGTTATACTAAAATATTTTGGCGTGATTATTATTTTAGAAATTCCAGAGGTGGAATTCAATAAACTGAGAAGGTGGAATTTCGATGCTAGTGCGCTAAATACCGTAAACCAGGCAAGTTTTCGCTAGCAAGTGTGTGTTAGGCGTTCTTACGATGAGCCGTGATCGGGTGAGCGTAAGATTTGCAGGAGGACAGTACACTATGATAGTTGATCACATCGTTGATGTACCGGGGATGGAAAATGACTAGTTAGTCTTGTATCAAGTGGTATTGGGCCAGATACGAGCTTATTTATTACATTTGTGAAGTGTTGTTAATTTTCCTTTTGGCACTTAAAATTTTGTTGCTCTTGGCACCTATTGTCATTATTTTAATCTAATAATCATACTTGTTGAGCATTCGGTTGCTCACTCTTGTTGTTCTTGTATTCTCCAAAACAGTGAAGAATGAGGTTGACAGACCATCTGAACAGTCAAGGCAGAGGAAGGGGAAGGAACATGTTCCTAGTGACAGCATCTAGTGGATCTCTATATAATAACTATAATCTGTAATAAAGTAAAGCTACTATCCAGACTTGTTGTGGCGCCCTCCAAACCTGGGTCAGAATTTTGGGGTCCACACACACACCTTATTTATAACCTGCTTATAACAATAATAAAGATAATAATAATATACAGTGACCCTACTTACCAACTACCACGGACCGCAACAGGTTAAAGTATGCACACAAGCCACACACACACACTTATATTACAAACGCCCAAATTCCAATTATTCAAACTTACAACTGAATATTAAACATTATTACAAACTTCATAAACTTAAACTATTCCAAAAGCTGTCAGCTAGTTTAACTCGATCAACCTGGACCTCTAGCTCTCGCACTACATTGGGGATCCTCGCTACCAACAGGTTCCTTCTTAACTGGAAAAGAACATAAACACCATCGCACAAATGAGCTAACTAGCTCAGCAAGTCACATTGACAAGACTGAGAATAATGATCATCAAGTGAAAAAAGTTAAGGTATCAAGTGAACAATGATTAATGATTTAGAATTGGATATTATATTTTTATTTTAAAAACCAAGGTTAGGTTGTTGATCAGTCATGCACTAACCCCGAGCAAGGCACACATCTCTGCTCTAGTTACTGGATCCAAGGCACACATTGGCCTAACTTGACCATCAATCCGGTCTGACCACGAATCTGGTCCACAATTTTATAAAACAATCCAATTCTAACATAATAACAGAATAAACAATGCAAGGTAATAAACAAAATTATAAGGAACATTGGATGTCCAATAATAAGATGGTTTTAATCTTCACAAATAAAATATGGCTATCAAATCGTGAAAGAAATGGATAACAAAAGAATCAAAGTTTCAAGGTTATAAGGATTTGGTCTTTCAGAGCGTAAGGTACAATGGTTTGAATATGTAAGCAATCTGATTCAGTATTTGGTATTTAGTTTGTATGTATTTGTGGAGTAGTATCGTATATCTATGGTTCGTATTCGGGGATTTAACAATCAATGGTTCAGAAAGAATAAGGTTTAAGGCTCAAAGATCAATAGCTGGAATCAAGGTTTAGGGTTCAGTGCTTCAAAGCACTTGCAATATAAAACAGGACTATTAATTATCTACAATATGTCTCGAGAAAGTATAGAACACTTGCCTGGTACTAGCTTGTTATACTTCACCAATTTCCAATCACAATTCTCCTACTCCTCGATTATCTGTTTCTTTTTCCTACGCCTTGCCTATTCTACTCACATACCATAAGTATCTATCAATACTCAACTCATATGATTCTATTTAGTATACACTTCTATCTACCCTTCGTTTTACCCAAATCCGACTAACGGATTGAAAGTTATGCTCAAAACAAGTAAATACTGAACATATAGACCGACAGTCAAACAAACAAGTCACATATAGCACATAGCACATCAAACAATCAATGAAATTTCATTTATAAGGAAATCTCGGGTCTTGAACACTCTTTCAGGTATTTAATATGATTTTTAAAATATTTTTCGAAGTCAAAACGGGTCGTTGGGTCAATTTTAAAGCAATAGACAGGGTTCGGTTGGCCAAATCTGGCTTCAAAATAATTTTATAATAATTATCGAGCCTTGAAAATAATTTAAAATAATATTTTAAAGCTCAAAACTATTTTTCAGAATTTTTAAATCATTAATAAATAATTAAATCTAATTAAATAATTAATTAAAATAAACTAATAATTAATTAAATCAATTAATCAAATAATTTTTAAATTAATTGACCAATTAACTAATTAATTATTAACTAAAATTAATTGACTAATTAATTTAGATTTATTTTTAAATTAAAAATAATTTTTAGAATTAAAATAATAATTTTTGGAATTTTCAGTAATTAAAAATGAATTTTTATAATTAAAATAAATAAGAAATATAATTTTTAAATAATTTATAAACAGGAATCCCTTATTTTTAAAATTTACAAACTACAGGGACCAAACTGCATCGTTCTTAAAAGTATGGGTACTAAACTGTAATTTTCACAGGGTTCGCCGGAAAACACCCATGTCTCGCCGGAGAAGATGATCCAGGGATGCTCAGGCCACTACCACCTCCAGATCACATTTACACAACACCAGGAACACAACCATGCCATCAATTCATTCTAATAATCCCTGAGTTGGCCGGAAATTGGCAGAGAAGTTCGCCGGTTTCCGGCGAGCTAGACGTAAACTTCAAATGACAACTCCCTCCTCTACGGACCTTGTCGATTTGCAAGACTTATACGAATCGATTGCAAATTTCATAAGGAACACAACCCACCCCTCTAAAACATCTATCTATCCCGAAATAAGAAACCCCCAAATTCAATCAAGAACATTCAAACGAATTATAAACCCTAATTTCAAAATTCGAAAATCAAACTCAATTTTGAACATGTTATTGAACTCCAAATCAGTCATATGACATATCAAAATCATCAGGAAAACAAGCTCTACAACATGCAAGCATCAAATCATTCAAACAATCATCCGAACAAAAATTCATATTTTTAATCAAAATAATTCGAAAATAAATAAAATATATATAAAATCAACCTTTGATTCTGCAGTAAAACGAGTTCTGGAATCTGGTAGAACACTTCAAAACCTCTGTTTTGGTTACAAGAGCTTCCCGATCAGATTTCAATAACAGCTTGATTTTGCAGTTTGATTCTCAGAAAGGTTTATGAATATATGTATTTTCTCTGTAAAATTATATAATTACTGTTTGCAAATGATTTTCGGTACGAAATAAAATACGGTAAAGGCTATTTATAATTACAGAAAAAGTATCCCGTTGGATCATTCCGGATATAAAATAGTACGTTTATTTATAAAAACAGATCCAAACGGTACCGGTTTTCGGGATAATTATCCAAATCAGTACAATTTGTACTGCGGTCTTGGCCTCAGCGCCTAGTTACACGTATTACGAGGTGATAATTATAATAGTTTAATGAAAAGATCCCGTTTATCAAAAATACGAGTTTTATTGATTTACCAAAACGAATTTTGTATCGAAAATATTGCGCCGGGACCCGCACAGGACAAACAGTATGCCGGATCGAAAAAGTCGAAACATGGAATATGCTCGGAATATTGCAATTAGGTTAGGAAGGAGTTTTTGGAAGAGTTTTGGGTTATAAAAACGTAAAAACGGGTGAAGTCGGCTGGTTCCCGATTAAATTATATAGTTTATAAATACTCAGAAAAAGAATTTATAAAATCCATAAATTTCCTATAAAATCATAAATTAACATAAAAATAAATAGAAAGATATGACAATTATCTATATTTTATTTTGGACATATAAAAATTAAAATACTCAATTTATATTATTTTTAAACATCCAAACACATATACCACTTAACAAATAATTCTCAGAATAAATACTGAACATGTATAATATTTATTTATTTGCAAAAATAATTACACGATATATTCCAGATATTACATCCTCCCCCCTTAAAAGGATTCCGTCCTTAGAATTTCCTAAGAAAACAAATGAGGGTACTTTTCTCTCATATCACTTTCTAACTCCCAGGTTGACTCTTCAACCTTTGGGTTTCTCCACGGTACTCTGACTAACTTTACCACTTTATTTCTTAACACTTTCTCTCTTTTTTCTAGAATCTCTATCGGACTCTCTATATACGACAAATATGCTTGAAACTCTATAGGCTCGTATTCGATTACATGCCTGGAGTCTGGATTATACTTCTTAAGCATCGATACGTGAAAAATATTGTGAATGTGCTCCATGTGCGGGGGTAACGCCAACTCGTAAGCTACTTTCCCAACACGCTTTAGAATTTCAAAAGGTCCAACATATCTAGGGCTCAGTTTTCCTTTCTTCCCAAATCTTGTCTGTGGCACCCCAAAACCCGGGGTAAGGAGTCTCGGAAGCCACGCCATCTAAACTCACACAACTCACACTATAATATGTAAATACTCACACTTCACGACCCCACACTTATCACACACACACTTACAGGTTATTGTCTTGGAAACGAACCATCATAACTAGAGTAATTGTTAATCATCAAGTGATATTTATTACAACCCAAAAGTAATTAATCTTACCGGGGAGTGACCTTTAGGTAAGGCTAGTCCGCCGGCCAAATATACATTTCTTATTTCTTACCTTACATAAGTCATACTTATAAATAAGCCGAACTATAAACAACTGAAAACTAATTCAGCTTATTCTGACTACCTGTGGTACAGCACCAAACAATCTACGGAACAGCTGGCCATTTCCTACCCGTTTCCTGGCTGTGGTTCTCATGGCAGGCATCTTGATTCACTGTTGTGTTGTGTCAATTTAAGAAAACAAGTGTGAGCTATAATGCCCAGCATAATAATGTACAGTATGGAAATGACTGTATGATAACATCATATATGATAATTATGTTTTATTCGAAAATAGTTTTCCTTGGTGATACACACCTTCTTATGAAAACAATTCTTTAAAGGATTTTAATATCCTGCGAATACCTTAATAGTAATCCCAACACCTAGGCTTGGGTTACGGTATTGCATCATAATTCCAATTGGAAGAATTTGGACATTCACTGGAGCCACCGCATACGATGATCAGTCGTACTGCGATAAAAGTAACCTTTTCTACTAGTAGAAGGACGAAACCGTCATCTCTCGGGTATCACCCTTGCCGCATACGGGCTATGTGTCCTCAATTTGGGTATACACACACTTCGCAGGTCCATAGGTACATATTGTACCGTCTCCTACGGTACCCCCTTGTCCTTTAGGAAATCCTATCATATCTCGAGAACTCAAACCACATCGAAGTTCCTCCAAGCATTTTGCTTGTTGATAGGCATAGCTTTAATGTATATATATAGGTACTTCCGAAAGTTTCGGAGGAAGTACTAAGGATGTGAGTTGACCGTTGTCAACAGATTATCAATAAGGGGAAAAAGTTTCTCCTTGAAACTATATTCAATATATTAATAAGTCGGGATAATATTCATCGACGATCTGAAATTATTCGAATGATATTCCGAAATCAGTAAGTATGTTTTAAATCAGGATCTATGATTTTTAAATCAATAATAAACCCTTTAATAAATAATTAAATGATAATCGATAATAATCAAACCTCGAATGAGTTTACTCTCTAAAAGATTTATTTAAAATAATATTCCTCAACTAGTTTGTGTCTACATAATTAATAATCTATAAAGATTAATCGGGTTTGAAATAAATCAACGTTGGAGTATACTACTCCCATAATAAAGGAATAAGTATATTGTATTTATTATCCGAACGATAAAATATAGTTGAGGGAATATGATCGTTGGGAAATTGTTTTAATAAAAGTTTGAGGTGTTTTAATGTTTCGTAAGTGAACGATGAGTCCCTTTAAAACGTACTATCATGGACTTATATTCATCCTATAATATCGCGAGAATGATTCCCGGGTTTTATCTTAAATCTCGACCGACTCACGGTCTTATATAATATGTCACGCTTAAAGCGGAAAAAACATTTCACGATATATACTATATCGTACAACATCGCTATATTATGCGAAATTCAACAACTATATATCATGGCAAACATGGTATTTATGCGATGATAGTAAAACAATCCTTTCAGAATACAACAGTAAAAATGGAGTTGGGTTCGTAAACTTGCCTGGGTATCTCGAGGTGGAGGATGCTCTAGCTTCCGCTCAGAAATCTATAACCATAAACACATTTCATTTTGTTAGGTTCCATTTTAATTTACGGCAACTCGCACTCATGTGCTACTTATCATGCTCCTGCTCAACTTATATTACCCTTATTTATTCCTTTAAGTCATATTCACATTGTGGTCACTTCATTTTCCTAAGTATCCTGGGTTCATTCTCATTATCGTCGTTGGCTCCGCTTATGGATTCTTACGGTTTCTACTCGCGCGGTCTCGGATCTGACATTTTTATAAAATTGGGAAATCATTATTTTAACTTGAAATTTATATGGAAGTTATAAAACTCAATATGTTACTCTCTGTAAAAATTTCATGATTTATGAACACATTTAAGTCTATCCTTTTTATTTTCAAAGTTCGTAATTCATAGCAGTTTTTGTCGCGTAAATCACTTTTACTAAAACGGTCGTAACTTTTGATCCGTAAATCGGAATCAAGCGATTCAAGCACCTCAACGATCCTTATAACATTGTATATACTAAAAAAAGGTTATTTTTCAAGAATCTACAGTTTAAAACTTCCGGACTTTCTGCAAAAACTTAAAGTTACGATTTGTTGGTTTTAACGAAGTTACGTTTACGATCGGGGTTTCGTTTACGCCCTAACTATTAACACAATCACCAAAAACCACCATATCATCATCAACACACAAAATCCTCTCAATAACATCATGTTCTTGAGGTAACAACAACCAACTTTAAACCTACTTAACTTAAACACCAAGATTTCATCAATACTACTTATTAAGCTAGGTTTACTACCACATACTAAATGGATCTTAAAAATGAATCTTAATAAAGTTGGGCCAAAGATTTTTACCTTTCTTGAAAGCTTGGGATGAGTTCTTGATGATGGTGGAGTCTTGGAAGTGCTTGGTATGATTTTTAGAACCTAAAACCACCATTGAAATCAAGAAACCAAAGAGAGGTTACTATTCATACAATTTACTAGTGAGTTTCTTGAATTTATTCCACCCATCAAACCTTGATAAAAAGAGATGAAAGAATTTTCTTACCTTAGTTTAGTTGCTAGGAGGCTTGAGAATTAATTGGGTTATTTTACAAGAGCTTGAACTTGGAGTTTGGAATTTGAATTCCTCCTTTTTCTTCAATATAGCCGAATGAAAGCTTGTGTGGGGGGTATATACTACTTTGGTTGCTTCTCTTGGATGCTTTGGATAGGTTGATTCTAGGAAGGTGAGTTGATATCTTTGAAATTGATTTTATTCTCCTAGTATAGCATTCTAGGTTGATTCTTGGTTGCATATCTTAGGGACAAATCTTTGTAGCTTACTAGGTTACAAACTAAACTACAAGATTAGCTTCCTTAGCACACTATTTTGCTAGCTAGCTTGATCATCCTATGGTTAGCTCACTATTTGATGAAGTAACCATGGTTACTTCCTTACCATGGTTTAGTTAATGCGTTACGTTTATTTAATCGTTTACGCGTTCGCTCGGTTACTTAAACGTTCTTCGTAATACTTACTCGTAAATGGTTCGCGATGTAATTCCTTTCGTATTTATTCCTTATATTTTTATTTATCCTAATTGAATATAGATCCGTAGGATTTTAATCTCGTAATTATATTGTGATTCCCGTAATCCTCGATAAGTCGTAAATACGGTCATTTTTCAAAGTTCGTTTTCTTCGAAAACTAATAGCGTTTACATACACTCATTTGGTACGTATAGTCGTAATATCAATTCTGAAACTCATTTTCTCATGCACTACATAGTGTGGGCTCAAAAGTTTTTTCCCGTCTATCAGGATTACTATTCATTAAACGTTTTACAAGGTCTCAAAAATTCGAGTTATTACAGTCTTCCCTTCTAACAAGGATTCCGTCCCGGAATCAATTAGAAAATAAGTGGGGATATTTATTCCTCATTGCATCTTCAAGTTCCCAAGATTGATTCATCAACATTTCGATTTCTCGATAAGATCCTAACTAGCTTCACAGTTTTATTCCCCATCACTTGTTCTTTCTGGTCCATTATCCTTACTGGTTGCTCGATGTAGGTCAGGTCTGGTTCAGGTCTGGTTGTAAATCTACCTGCCTGTACTCTATTATATGACGTGCATCTGCATGGTACTTCTTTAACATGGACACGTGGAACATGTTATGTACTTGTTTCAAATTAGGGGGCAAGGCGAGCTCGTAAGCTAGAGGTCCTATTCTCCTCAAAATTTCAAAGGGTCCTATGAATCTAGGACTCAGCTTCCCTTTCTTTCCAAATCTCATCACTCCTTTCCACGGAGATACTTCAATAGCACAGAATCTCCTACTTCATATTCCCTATCTTTCCTGGTCTGGTCGGCGTACTTCTTTTGTCTGTCCTGGGCTGCTACCAGTCTTTTCCTGATGAGTCCTACCATTTCTCTGGTCTGCTGGACTAACTCTGGTCATAATATCTTGTGTTCTCCAACTTCATCCCAACACAGGGAAAGCGACATCTTCTTCCGTAAAGAGCTTCATACGGGGGCATTCCTATGCTAGCGTGATAGCTATTGTTGTAAGCAAATTCGATCAGGGGTAAGTGGTCATCCCAATTTCCTTTGAAATCAATGGCACATACTCGTAGCATATCTTCTAGGGTCTGAATAGTCCTTTCGCTTTGTCCATCAGTCTGGGGGTGGTAAGCGGTACTCATGTTTAGCCTGGTGCCTACGCATTCCTGGAAGCTTCTCCAAAATCGGGAATTAAACCTTGGGTCTCTATCTGACACTATGGCTACAGGAACTATAACGACACGTGTATTTTTATTTTATTTTATACTTGGAAGTGTAATAAAAGTTTAAGTAAATAAATAAAAGGTGTGTATTGATTTTGGCAGCGATTATTGGTTGTTATTTAATTAATTATGAGTTGTTGATATGTGGGATTGGAATTATGTGATTTATTGGTGAGTTATGTGATTTTATTTTTCTTGTAAGAGTGATTTTATTGTAATTTTAATTTCATAAATACTTGGGTTGTCTTTAAAATTGGTTTTCTAATTTTATAATTTCAATAATTATTTTTAGGACTTTATAAAATTGAGAAATCAATATTTCGTTAATTATTCATTTTTAAATGATTTTCTGAGTGTGTTAAATGCTAAAATCCATATTTAATTATGGGAATCTTTAAAAATTATGAAACTTATATTTTATTAAGTTCGTATTATTTTGAGAATTTTAAAATTATTTTGGAAATTTTCGGAAGTCGTTTTAACCGCGCGTTGATTCATTTATTTGTTAAAAACGGGTATAAATTGTGTTTTAAAAATTAGTTTAAAATTTTGAAAGTTATGTTTTAATTATTTCGGAGTATATCGAATCTTTTTGGATTGGTTGGAATCTATTCCAATATGTTATCAATATTACTTGGTTCGTTAAAAGTGTAATATCTAGATATAAACGGGGTTCCGGTGATTCAGAAGTCCGGATTAATAATAAACCAACACGTATCCCATTTTCACAGGACACGTGTTGGCTGCAGTTGTTTTCTTTTGTGTCATTTCAGTCTCTCTCTCTCGGTCTCAATCTCTCGCTCTCTCTCATCTCTGTCTCTCTCTCGCACTCCAACTCTCTCGTTCTCCCTCTTCTCTTCTCTCCTTCTCTTGATTATTTCCCTCCCCGTTTCCTGTTTTCTCTGTGTTTCGGCTGCCCTGTTCTGTCGCCGTTTCTATTTTCCGGCTTGTTACTCCGGTGAGCCGCCGCTTATTTTGGCTTGGCTGGTTCAATTCATATATATATGCATGTAAATGTGTACATGTTTATATGTGTGTTGTGTTGTTATGTGCTGTGTTGTGTTGTGTGTATATGTTTGTGTGTGTGTGTGCTCTGCGCGGTGGCGCGTGCGTGTTGGCGTGGTTGCAGCCGTGTGCTGTGGCCGTGTGCGGTGTTTCTCTGTGGACTGGGCTTGCAGTTGGGCCGGACATTTCGGGCCTTACTAATTGGGCCTGTTTTTGCAGTTGGGTTTTTGTTGTTGGGCCTTGTTGGGCTGTTTGGGTGTTGTTGGTTTGGACTGTGCAGATTTTTAATTTAATTCCTTTTATTACAGGGAATTATTAATTATTCGTGATATTAATTTTTCATGTTGGAATTAGTTTTAAAATAATCGGTATAATTTATTTGGGAACCCGTAATAAAATAAAATAATTATGTAAATTATGTTTGGATTTAAATAACTAAGTTTGATTGGTATTGGGTTGTGCGGAATAATGTTGTGGATTGTTGAGAATTGTTGACGTCGATTATAATCGACGGGTAGTCTTATAAATAAAGAAGTTGCTGCCAAAATTTTCTAAAATATATTTGTAATCGTACATAATTATGTTTTACGTGTTATCCCTATTTATGCTCGAGAAATGTGATTACATGATTATGTGTATAATAATAATACGAGTCGGGTTGTCGGATTTGGGTTATTAGGATTTGAGGATATCAAGCATGTCGGTATAACTAATTAGGGTATTCTTTAATTGTAGATTCCAGTCGAGTTGTTCCAGGATCAAAGTCAGCGTGAAAGCTATTTAGGGTTTGTAAAGCGTTGCAAGGCAAGTACCCCTGACCATTCTTTTATGGTTTAGTGCATATGAATAGCTAAATGTTTTATTTTCGTAATGGAATAGAAACATTTTAGGTTACGTATCCCCTATAGTTATAAAATTACTGTTTTCGAATTGTTTTGGGGAAAAATAACTTCGAAAGGTACCTGTCTCAAATGAAATGATTTGCGAAACGGATTTTATATGTGTGCTGGTTAATTAAATGATTTTGAAAATGAGATAGGTACAAGTGTTTTGAAAACTGGATAAAACGATCAGATATGGGATACATTGGGGCCAGAGTAGGCCTATTGAGGTGGCGAAAGAGGCTAACTCGGTTGCGCGCATTATAAAACCGATTAGTCCAGCAGGTCAGAGACCTAGCTAGTCTCTGAGTTCCGGAACAGGTAAATGGGATGGCAGTTAGAGCCATCTGGTGTTGATAGCCTGATCAGCTGTCTTCACATATCCGCTATGTATCTGATTGGGATTTGTGAATTATATGAAAGCATGATTGATTGATACAGTGGTTTTATAAAATGGTTAGCATGCTAAAATTGGACTCTGGTATTACGCAGCACAATACTATGTTGTTTTCACAAAGCATGCTAATTAGTTATATCCAGTTACTTTGATTATCATTATGAAATGTTGATATTATGATTATAGCTCTGTTCCCATTATTGTTACACTACTATTTTAATCTGTTATTCATATTTGGTACTGCTGAGCGATTATGCTCACCCTTGCAAACTGTTATGTATATTTCGCAGATGCCTAGAAGATCAGTCAGACCGACCCGTGTTCCCGCCCCTACTGGACCTGGCTCCTCTGAGGTAGTTTGTATCAGACCATGAGGTCTGAGGAGTTGCTGAATAAAGTTAGTGTGTCTTAGATATTAAATAAAGAGTTTGTAATAGTGAGAACCTGAATTATACTTGAACCTGGATCGGATCTTGGTTCGGGGTCAAGTTAGTATATTTTAATAATAATTCTGTTGTTTATATTTTTGGTAATTGTGTTTAGTGACATCAACTCCTGACCCCGGGGTTGAGGCCGTCACAGGAACGCCGTGTCTTACTACAATTTCCTTCAAGTAAATATCTACCAACTTGTCTACGGTGTATCTTTCGTTGATTGGTAGGAAGTGTGCGGACTTGGTCAATCTATCTATGATAACCCACATGGCATCGTGATTGGTCTTTGTTCTTGGTAAGCCTGTCACAAAATCCATGGCTATATGCTCCCATTTCCATTCCGGAATTTCTAGGGGTCGTAATAGTCCATTAGGTCGCTGATGCTCAGCCTTCACTCTCTGGCATATCAAGCACTTGCTGACCCACTCTGCAACTTCTCTCTTTATGTTAGGCCACCAATAATATTCCTTAAGGTCGCGGTACATTTTCGTACTTTCTGGGTGGATTGAATATCTAGAGTTGTGCCATTCGTGCAGCAGCTCATCCTTTAACTCTTGCACATTTGGAATCCAAATTCGGGACGCATACCTCATGATCCCTTTCTCGTCCTTCTCGCATCTTACTTCTTCACCGGTCAAGGTTCCTCTTTCTTCATTCATCTTCTTTTCCTGACATATTCGTATCTTTTCAGTCAGCTCTGGCACTAGCTTAATCTCAAATAATCCTTCTGTTCCCCTACCGGTCGTCCTCACGTCAATTTCCATCTTCTCAAATTCCTTAATCAACTCCTCCGATGTCATTATCATCTTGAGTCTTTCCTTCCTACTAAGGGTGTCAGCCACCACATTGGCTTTACCCGGGTGATATAAAATTTCACAGTTGTAGTCTTTTATCAACTCTAACCATCTCCTCTGTCTCATGTTCAGTTCCTTCTGAGTAAAAATATATTTGAGGCTTTTATGGTCAGTGTAGATCTTGCATTTCTCACCGTATAGGTAGTGTCTCCAAATTTTCAGGGAAAACACTATGGTTGCTAATTCTAGATCATGCGTAGGGTATCTGCTCTCATATTCCTTCAATTGTCGAGAGGCATACGCTATCACTTTGTCGTGCTGCATTAGTACACATCCTAATCCTTTAAGCGATGCGTCGCTGTATATCACAAACTCTCACTTTCCATCGGGAAGAGCGAGCACTGATGCTGACACCAGCCTCCGTTTCAGTTCTTGAAAACTATCCTCACATTTCTCTGTCCATACAAACTTTTCTTTCTTCCGGGTAAGTCTAGTCAGTGGACCGGCTATCTTAGCAAAATCTTGCACGAATCTTCGGTAATATCCTGCTAAACCCACAAAACTCCTAACCTCCATTGGGGTAGTTGGTCTTTCCCAATTGGATACCGCCTCTATCTTGGCAGGGTCAACTAAAACTCCTTTGTTACTTACCACATGTCCTAAAAACTGAACTTCTCTCAACCAAAATTCGCACTTCGAGAACTTGGCATACAATTTCTCATTCCTCAAGATTTCTAAGACTATCCTTAAATTTTCTGCGTGTTCTTGCTCTGTCTTTGAGTAGATCAGAATATCGTCTATAAAAACTATCACACATATATCCACGTACTTTTTGAACACTCTGTTCATCAAATCCATAAAGGTTGCGGGTGCATTGGTTAACCCAAATGACATAACTAAGAACTCATAGTGTCCATACCTAGTGCGAAAAGCAGTCTTCAGTATATCTTCCGGTTTGATTTTCAACTGGTGATATCCTGTTCTCAAATCTATTTTGGAAAAATGTACAGCTCCTTTGAGTTGGTCGAATAGGTCATCAATTCTGGGGAAAGAGTACTTATTCTTAATAGTTAGCTTTTTCAGCTCTCGATAGTCTATGCATAATCTCATGCTGCCATCCTTTTTCTTTACGAACAGTACTGGTGCTCCCCATGGCGACACACTGGACCTTATCATTCCATTATCTAATAACTCTTGCAGTTGAGAAGCTACTTCCTTCATCTCAACTGGGGCTAGCCTATATGGGGCCTTGGATACTGGCGCCGTTCCTGGTGCTAACTCTATAGAGAACTCTATTTCTCGGTCAGGTGGTAATCCTTGTAAGTTCTATGGGAATACATCCTCGAAATCGTTTACTACAGGTATGTCCTGTATATTAGGGACTTCCTTCTTGGTATCTATCACATAAGCCAAATAGGCCTCGTTACCTTTCCTTAACAATCTTTTTGCATGAAGCATGGTTAGAAATTTCTGGTTCTGTCATTGACCTTTAAACACTACTTCTTTTTCATTCTGCCCTCTTATCTTTACTTTCTTCCGTTCACAATCTATTTGCGCTCCATTACTGGATAACCAATCCATCCCTAAGATTACATCAAATTCTCCTAACGCGAATGGGATTAGGTCAACCTCGAAGATCTTCCCTTCTAATTTCAACTTGCACTTAGGGTGTACTTGATTTACAGGAATTATTTCTTTGTTTGTTATTTCCACTCGTAAGATCTCTCGTAAGGGTATGGAATTAAGTTTTAACTTTTTAGCAAAATCTTGGGATATAAAAGACTTGGTTGCTCTAGAATCAAATAGGACATTTGCATGTTCGGAATTTAACAAAAGGGTACCTGCTATCACGTCAGTGTTTCGGACAGCATCCTGAACAGTCATGTTAAAGGTCCTAGCAGCTGGGGGTCGGTTGGATGCAGCTTTGCTCATCCCTGAGGCTGGGGGCTTCAACGTTGGACAATCCTTCTTCATGTGTCCTACCTTTCCACATTGGAAACACGTTACATTAGGCCGGGTGCAGCTGTTGGCAATGTGTCTGATTTGGTCACACCGGTAACATCTCAGAGGGGTTCTTGTCTGGATACACATTCCAAGGTGTCTCTTCTTACAGGTTTGACATTCTGGTATTGGGGCACGTGGTTGGCTATGAAATGTTGTCCTAGATTGTCCGCCGCCCTGGCCAACGCTCTTACTCGGGGCCTTTCTGAATTCGGGGCCTCGTGCAGGTTGGGACACCGCTCCCCTGACGAACCTGATCGGAAGGCTCCTGTTCCCGGTTCCTATTCTTTGGCTTCCTATCTTCCTCTTCCTATCTGCTCACTGCCAGCTTCAATAATCGAGGCTTTCTGTACTAAAGTGGCATAGTCTGTCAGCTCTAACACTGCTACTCGATTCTGTATCCACTATTTCAGACCAAGCTGAAACCTTCGCGCTTTCTTTTCTTCGGTATTCACAAATTCAGGCACAAATCTCGACAACTCAGTGAATTTGGCCTTATATTCTGCCACAGTCATCTTATCCTGTTTCAACTCCAGAAACCTAATCTCCATCTGGGTTTCCATAAACCTAGGGAAATACTTGTCTAAGAACAGTCGGGTAAATCTATCCCATGGAATCACAACATCAGTTTCTAGGTTTCGTTTGGACTCCCACCAGTAGTTAGCTTCTCCTTTCAGCATATAAGAAGCGAAAATGGTCTTATGTCGTTCCTCAACACCTAGTATCTCGAAAGATTTTTCTATTTCTTTGAGCCAGGCCCGTGCTTCAACGGGGTCGGCAGATCCTAGAAACTCTGGGGGTTTGAGAGATTTGAAGGCTCTAAAGGCAGTAGCTGCAGTCTGTTGGGCAGCATGTGGTTGTGGTGGAATAGGCTGCTGGTTCAGATTTGCTCTTAGCAGTTCCATAAATTCATTCATGGGGTTCCCTCCCTGATGGGTGTCCTCAGTCTCTTCTTCTACATATTCTTCCTCATCATATTCATTATAGTCTAGGTTCACCGTGTTGTTGGTTAACAGATTTTGCGGGCTGTGCCCTGGTTCCTCTTCTACGGGGTGGCATTGTTCTGATAATTAAAATTGGTCAACATAATTGTAATTATAACAGTTGGGTTATTTTATTCATATGTAAGCATGTCGTTTATTATCTAGCAGGTTTTATAAAGTGCAATAATATAGACATCATTTCTTAATAACTGCTTAGATATATATTAATACGATCTCCCATTTATATCTTGGGGATGAAATAACTAGACGAATTCATACATGCCTGATTACAATCTATCATTACTAGTTCTGAATACTGAAATGAAAATACATAAGCCGTGTACCCTGAAGGGCTAGGAACGTTTTGTACTACTAGTTATCCTACCAAAATTGGTGACAAGTCACCCAGCCTTCTTCAAGGTCCATATCTAGTCACTAGTCTCTCAGTCACTATTATTGCGAGTGAGGTCACGCACCCTCCTCATCGCTCCTGCAATCATCAGCTCTGCATCAACTACCGGGATGTATCCTCCCACTGATGTCATCCTCATCTGAACCCTGCTACGGAGCTCGATCCCATCGATCTCTCAGTGGGCTATGGCTGGGGAAGCATCTCTGAAATCTCCTCGGTATCCTAGTCGGGTGGCTCTCTCAGCTGTTAGTGCCTGACGTAACTCTGCAATGCGAGCATATGCCGCAGTGATCTCAGCGTTAAGCTGACCCACTATCCAGTCGTGTACGGCTACATGCATGGTCACCGGTGGTGGTAGAGGTGAATCTGGGTCACTAGAGGATATGTTATGAACCTCGTGGAACTGTGTGCGTATCGCCTCCTCATCATCATCAGTATAGGACATAGGGCTCTGGATCCCTGGGGGTGGTGTAGGAGAGCGAATAGTCTGGTGAGGGTACATCTCTACATCTCTCCACACTACGCCATTAGCTATGGGGACAGGAAGCTCAGTCTCCTCCTCTAGGACATCCTCAGTAGGGTCATCATCCGAATCATCAACGGGTGGGCTCTCTGGCTCGGGAATAGGGTCACGCTCAGGAATCATGACATTATCAACCGGATCAACCTCCCTCCTAAGCTCCACTGGTACCTGACACAATAGGCAAGGTGTTACTAACTTAGAGTTGGAATTCCCTTGAGGGTAAAACGGTCAAGACTACCCGTGTAACCCGACGATAAACTCGACTTGTGCTCTAACTGATTATTTTATTATTCTTATGTCTACGTATTTTATGTCCTATCGTTTCCAAGATTTGATAACCTAAGGCTCTGATACCATTTCTGTGGCACCCCAAAACCCGGGGTCAGGAGTCTCAGAAGCCATGCCATCTAAACTCACACAACTCACACTACAATATGTAAATACTCACACTTCACGACCCCACACTTATCACACGCACACTTACAGGTTATTGTCTTGGAAACGAACCATCATAACTAGAGTAATTGTTAATCATCAAGTGATATTTATTACAACCCAAAAGTAATTAATCTTACCGGGGAGTGACCTTTAGGTAAGGCTAGTCCGCCGGCCAAATATACATTTCTTATTTCTTACCTTACATAAGTCATACTTATAAATAAGCCGAACTATAAACAACTGAAAATCCAGCTTATTCTGACTACCTGTGGTACAGCACCAAACAATCTACGGAACAGCTGGCCATTTCCTACCCGTTTATTGGCTATGGTTCTCATGGCAGGCATCTTGATTCACTGTTGTGTTGTGTCAATTTAAGAAAACAAGTGTGAGCTATAATGCCCAGCATAATAATGTACAGTATGGAAATGACTGTATGATAACATCATATATGATAATTATGTTTTATTCGAAAATAGTTTTCCTTGGTGATACACACCTCCTTATGAAAACAATTCTTTAAAGGATTTTAATATCCTACGAATACCTTAATAGTAATCCCAGCATCTAGGCTTGGGTTACGGTATTGCATCACAATTCCAATTGGAAGAATTTGGACATTCACTGGAGCCACCGCATATGATGATCAGTCGTACTGCGATAAAAGTAACCTTTTCTACTAGTAGAAGGACGAAACCATCATCTCTCGGGTATCACCCTTGCCGCATACGGGCTATGTGTCCTCAATTCGGGTATACACACACTTCGCAGGTCCATAGGTACATATTGTACCGTCTCCTACGGTACCAGTAGCCTATCCAATACACGAAGTACTTGGATTCTACCCCTTCCTTGTCCTTTAGGAAATCCTATCATATCTCGAGAACTCGAACCACATCGAAGTTCCTCCAAGCGTTTTGCTTGTTGATAGGCATAGCTTTAATGTATATATATATAGGTACTTCCGAAAGTTTCGGAGGAAGTACTAAGGATGTGAGTTGACCATTGTCAACAGATAATCAATAAGGGGAAAAAGTTTCTCCTTGAAACTATATTCAATATATTAATAAGTCAGGATAATATTCATCGACAATCTGAAATTATTCGAATGATATTCCGAAATCAGTAAGTATGTTTTAAATCAGGATCTATGATTTTTTAAATCAATAATAAACCCTTTAATAAATAATTAAATGATAATCGATAATAATCAAACCTCGAATGAGTTTACTCTCTAAAAGATTTATTTAAAATAATATTCCTCAACTAGTTTGTGTCTACATAATTAATAATCTATAAAGATTAATCGGGTTTGAAATAAATCAACGTTGGAGTATACTACTCCCATAATGAAGGAATAAGTATATTGTATTTATTATCCGAACGATAAAATATAGTTGAGGGAATATGTAATAACCCCAATTTTTGGAATTTTTGAAACCCTTATGAATAGTGTTATGCTGAATAAGAAAACTTTTCATGTCACACTATGTAGGGGTTCTTTTATTGATCTTCTGAGATATTATTAGTACTCTATGTGGTATATAAGTGTATGTAAAGATCGTCAGAATCCAAATTTGAACCTTTTGATTTTTCCCGAGAATCCACCAGATACCGAAAGAATTGAGTATAAGGTAACATGATTGAAAGGATTTAAATTTAAGGATTATAAGAGAGGATCATAAAAGGAATATAATGTATTGAGAAAGGTTAAGGGAACCCAAGTAATAAAATCCCGGGTATGATCCCTCAAACGATAAACGAGAACGAAAGTTAAGCGAACCATATAACAGATCAGCGGTCATTAGGCAAGCAATTAAGAGTTAATCAAGGAGGTTAGGGATGATGATGTCATCAAACCAACAAGATGACATAGGAAAGGTGACATAAGCATGACATAAGGGAAGGAGGTGTGGTTGATTTATAACCACACAAATTTTTTTCATGGTTAAAAATGATTAAAGCAAAACAAAAGTCAACCAACCAAGGCAAATTAAAACAAATCACAAAAAAACACAAAACACTCCATTTCTTCATCAAGCTCTCGGCTTTTCCATGGAAAAGCAAGGGAAATTTTTCAAAACTTAAGCTACACACCTTCATAATTCAAGAGGTTTGTTTCTTTAGCTCCTATAATTCATAACTTAGATGAGCCATAAGTTTAAGCTCAAGATTCCATGATTATCATAGCTAATCAATTCATCAAAGTTCTTGGTGAATAGTGTTTTTCAAGAACTTGAAATTTTGATCTTGTGTTTTTGTTTAGATATAGCTTTGGTAAGGATTTTCAAGGGTGATTCCAAGCTCCCTAGTACTTTTACTCACCAAGGAAGGTATAATCTCATACCCTAGCCCTACTTCTGTATAAATTAGAGTTAGTATGTTTGGTATGGTTCATGAGAGGCATGGTTATTGTGTATTTAGAGATTGGTTGGTTTTGTGATGTGTTTGGAGTTGTAAATCTTGTTAATTAGTTAAAGAACTTAAGTAAAGCTTTTAGTTCATGTGGGGAATAAGTCTAAATTGTTAATGTTGAGTTGTTGGGGCTGTTATGATGTAGTATGGATGGAGTTTTAATTGGGTTGTGATTGTGGATTGATTGTGGGTTGAATTGGAGTGTTTTAAATTTGGGTAATCGCGTAAACATAGCCGTCGTAATGTCCGATTTACTTTAGGCTATTTTTGTTCTTAACATTAGGACCCGTGAACTCACTGCTAGGTTTTGACCATTGCCATGATTAGATAGTTCATGTTACGAGCTTCGTTTTGATATGTAGTTCGTTTGATTCCGATGTACGGTTTAGGAGAAACGACTGTTTTAAGTAACGGCGTTTCGCGACCGAACCATTACCCCTCGCCTTACTTTGAAACCTTGGTTAAGGACCTTAAATGACTAATTGGGGTAAGAAACAATTATGTAAAGTGGATTAGGCAGTTGGTAAGGTACTCGCGAAAGAATTGCCTTAAAACCCTTAATGGTTAATTTATTAAAAATGGTGGAGCCGAGGGTACTCGAGCGACTTAAGTAAATCGTTAAGCGCGAAAGCGAACGTTAGGACTCTAAATGGTTAAAGTCTAGTTTCTTAAGCGACCGGGGTTTAATTCCGACTTATGTTGTTGTTCATAGGTTATCGGACCCACTCTAAGCTTAAGTCTATCTGGGAGCACTCAGGCAAGTTTTCTACCCGTTATACTGTTGTTGTGATGTATATGTGTATATGCATTATCTTGTGATAGATGCATGATTGTTATTAGCAAATTCTTGAGATATATTGGAGCATGTGATATGGTATATATGCATGTCTGTTTCGTAATCTTGATATATATCTGTTGGTTCAAATGCTTATTAGTTGCATAATATATATATATATATATATATATATATATTTATATATATATATATATTGATATAGTTTTCAAAACTATTAATCGAATAAGGTTTATTCGATAACCTTATTTTATTTATTTAATGAATATTATTTTGAATATTCATTCGAGGGCTTATGACTCCGTTTATTTTATTAATGAATATTATTTTGAATATTCATTCGAGGGCTTATGACTCCGTTTATTTTATTAATGAATATTATTTTGAATATTCATTCGAGGGCTTATGAATCCATTTATTTTATTAATGAATATTATTTTGAATATTCATTCGAGGGCTTATGACTCCGCTTATTTTTATTAAATTATATTCTTTATTTTGTTAAAGAATAATGTTTCGATAATCAAACTTACTTTTGATTATTCAAATAAAGATAGTACTTTCGTATAAGTATATCTTTGGTTATTTAATATTCATTTCAAGTATGAGTTTTAACACTTCTACTTCGATTATTTTTATAAGGATTATCTTTATGAGAATATTATTTAAATAATAATATTCAGATATTTCTAATATATTGGGACTGATTTACTTTAATAAATCAGCAGTACTCCAAACATTCTTAAAAATGTTTTCGAGTCTTCAAAATGATTTCTAAAAGTTAGGGCGGATCCAAAAACTCATTCTTTTATATTTAAGATCCTCCTTTCGAAGGGAATTTAAATACTCGCTCAAAACCTGGGGGATCCGGCTCTGTGGTGTATTTTACATTCGCAACGTGGTTGCTGTTTTGAGAAAACAATTTGATTACTTGCCCAACGTTCGGGAAGTAAGTCCATCTAATTGAGTCGGCATAAGCGACAGGCCGGGGTACGGTCTATCAAAGTATAAGTGGCTGGGTGGCAGTCCATCAACGCGTAAGAGGCCGGGTGGCGGTCCAGCATAAGGTCCTTATGTGGCCAGGGTGATGACCGGTGGGGGATTCGTCCATCTACTAGTAGAAAAGGTTACTTATTGGTATCTTTGCCTGATCAGCAAGATATCAGGTTTATGCCAAGGTTTTCTCCTTTCCAAAATTCATTGGATATTGCAACTCTGTTTATAATTTTCATAACAGAGGTTTTCAAGGAGTGTATGAAATGTATATATATATAGGTGTATATATATATCGGGACTTAATGAAATATCTCGTAACGTCATTATTTATAATGATATTTCAAGGATTGAATATATTCAAGTCTTATCTTGTAGTCTCATCTGGGTGATGAACTTTTGAAACTGATTATAACTTGAACGGTGGTAGTTCAAGTAGTATTTGGATATAAGTATATTGGAGTATCTTGTAACTTCATCTTTTAAACTGATATCTAGTAAATGATTATCTTGTGCATGTCAAAGATTTTCGAAAAAACGTTGAGACAAGGTTAGATATATGAGATCACCTTGCAACGATATTTTATACAGTTATAAACGGGAACTCTGTGTATATTATACATGTCAGGGGATTTCAAAGATTGTGAAAAGTATATATGTACATATATAATGAATATTTTGCGACTTGGTCGCGGTAAGATATCAAACTTGGTTCATTTCTTCTTAACCAAGGCTTTCATGAGTACTATGAGAATGCTCATATATTGTAAATCATTATACATATTATTTTGGTGGACTTGTTGCTCACCCTTACTTTCTTCTTTCATCACACAACATCAGATAGACAAGATGAACAGGACCAAGCTTCCAATTCGCAAGCGGTTAGAAAATGTTCCGCAGTTTTCTGGAAGCGTTGATGCCGCCGTAGCTGAGGTAGGAGCTACCAATAGGCTAGGTTTTCAACTATTGATGAACCAGATTTATGTATATTTATGAATTGTAATAATGGCAAAGAAATGTAAATTTATTCAGAAACCCTTTAAAGGTGTATTGGCATATAATTGTGGAATAAAACGACTTGTGATTATTTTTGGATATTCATCTCTGAGACTATAACTTGTGGTGTGTGTGTTTATGGTGGGGTCATAGTACTGAATAGTTGATTATTTATTAAGATTGGGTGTTATTAAAGGAAATGGAACTCGTGACAACCCGGATCCCCGACCCCGGATTTGGGGGTGTTACAGAATATGATCGTTGGGAAATCGTTTTAATAAAAGTTCGAGGTGTTTTAATGTTTCGTAAGTGGACGATGAGTCCTTTTAAAATGTACTATCATGGACTTATATCCATCCTATAATATCATCAGAATGATTCCCGGGTTTTATCTTAAATCTCGACCGACTCACGGTCTTATATAATATGTCACGCTTAAAGCGGAATAAACATTTCACGATATATACTATATCGTACAACATCGCTATATTATACGAAATTCAACAACTATGTATCATGGCAAACATGGTATTTATGCGATGATAGTAAAATAATCCTTTCACAACACAGTAGTAAAAATGGAGTTGGGTTCGTAAACTTGCCTGGGTATCTCGAGGTGGAGGATGCTCTAGGTTCCGCTCGGAAATCTATAACCATAAACACATTTCACTTTTGTTAAGTTCCGTTCTAATTTACGGCAACTCGCACTCATGCGCTACTTATCATGCTCCCGCTCAACTTATATTACCCTTATTTATTCCTTTACGTCATATTCACATAGTGGCCACTTCATTTTCCTAAGTATCTTGGGTTCATTCTCATTATCGTCGTCGGCTCCGCTTATGGATTCTTACGGTTTCTACTCGCGCGTTCTCGGCTCCGACATTTTTATAAAATTGGGAAATCATTATTTTCACTTGAAATTTTTATGACAGTTAGAAAACTCAATATTTTACTCTCTTTAAAAAATTCATGATTTATGAACACTTTTAAATATATCCTTTATATTTTCAAAGTTCATAATTTGTAGCAGTTTTTGTCGCGTAAATCACTTTTACTAAAACGGTTGTAACTTTTGATCCGTAAATTGGAATAAAGCGATTCAAGCGCCTAAACGATCCTGATAACATTTTATATCCTAAAAAAAGGTTATTTTTCAATAATCTACAGTTTACAACTTCGGGACGTTCTGAAGAAACTTAAAGTTACGATTTGTTGGTTTTAACGAAGTTACGTTTACGATCGGGGTTTCGTTTACGCCATAACTATTAACACAATCACCAACAACCATCATATCATAATCAACACACAAATTCCTCTCAATAACATCATTTTCTTGAGGAAACAACAACCAACTTTAAATCTACTTAACTTAAACACCAAGATTTCATCAATACTACTTATTAAGCTAGGTTTACTACCAAATACTAAATGGATCTTAAAAATGAACCTTAAATAAAGTTGGGCCAAATATTTTTACCTTTCTTGAAATCTTGGGATGTGTTCTTGAGGATGGTGGAGGCTTGGAAGTGCTTGGTATGATTTTTAGAACCTAAAACCACCATTGAAATCAAGAAACCAAAGAGAAGTTACTATTCATACTATTGACTAGTGAGTTTCTTGAATTTATTCCACCCATCAAACCTTGATAAAAAGAGATGAAAGAATTTTCTTACCTTAGTTTAGTTGCTAGGAGGCTTGGGAATTAATTGGGTGATTTTACAAGAGCTTGAACTTGGAGTTTGGAATTTGAATTCCTACTTTTTCTTCAATATAGCTGAATGGAAGATTGTGAGGGGGGGTATTTATACTACTTTGGTTGCTTCTCTTGGATGCTTTGGATAGGTTGCTTCTAGGAAGGTGAGTTGATATCTTTGCAATTAATTTTATTCTCCTAGTATAGCATTCTAGGTTGATTCTTGGTTGCATATCTTAGGGACAAATCTTTGTAGCTTACTAGGTTACAAGCTAAACTACAAGGTTAGCTTCCTTAGCACACTATTTTGCTAGCTAGCTTGATCATCCTATGGTTAGCTCACTATTTGATGAAGTAACCATGGTTACTTCCTTACCATGGTTTAGTTAATGCGTTACGTTTATTTAATCGTTTACGCGTTCGCTCAGTTACTTAAACGTTCTTCGTAATACTTACTCGTAAATGGTTCGCGATGTAATTCCTTTCGTATTTATTCCTTATATTTTTATTTATCCTACTTGAATATAAATCCGTAGGATTTTAATCTCGTAATTATATTGTGATTCCTGTAATCCGTGATAAGTAGTAAATACGGTCGTTTTTTAAAGTTCGTTTTCTTCGAAAACTAATAGCGTTTATATACACTCATTTGGTACGTATAGTCGTAATATCAATTCTGAAACTCATTTTCTCATGCACTACATAGAGTGGGCTCAAAAGTTTTTTCCCGTCTGTCAGGGTTACTATTCATTAAACGTTTTATAAGGTCTCAAAAGTTCGAGTTATTACATTGTCAATCCTTTCCACGACGATACTTTCAGTAATACCAGATTTCCTTCTTCGAATTCCATATCTTTCCTTGATTGATCTGTATACTTCCTTTGACGGTCTTGTGCTGCCATCAATCTCTTTTGAATAACTTCAATAACTTTCTTTGTCTGCTGCACCAATTCAGGTCCAAGTATTTTGCGCTCTCCTACTTCGTCCCAAAAACAGAAAATCGACATTTGCGTCCATAAAGAGCTTCGTAGGGTGGCATCCCAATATTGGTATGATAATTGTTGTTGTAAGCAATTCTACCAAGGGTAAATACTTATCCCAACTTCCTTTGAAATTAATGGCATAAACACGTAACATGTCTTCGATTGTCTGGATTGTTCTTTCAGTCTGGCCGTCCGTCTGTGGATGGTAAGCCGTACTCATGTTTAATCTCGTTCCCAAACATTCTTGAAAACTCTTCCAAAATCTTGAATTAAATCTCGGATCTCGATCGGATGCGATAGACACAGCAACTCCATGACGAATTATGATTTCTTTTAGGTACATATGGACTAACTTATCTAGTGAAAATCTTTCATTTATAGGGAGAAAATGAGCTGATTTAGTAAGTCTGTCCACTATAACCCAAATGGCATCATGATTAGCTTTCGTCCTTGGTAATCCAACTATGAAATCCATGGCAATATGCTCCCACTTCAACTCTGGAATCTCTAATGGCTGCAACAATCCACTTGGTCTCTGATGCTCTGCTTTAACTCTCTTACATGTGTAATATCTACTAACCCATTCCGCAATCTCCCTCTTCGTATCTGGCCACCAATAATTTTTCTTTAAATCTCTGTACATCTTGGTACTCCCTGGATGGATTGAATACCTTGAATTATGAGCTTCCTGTAAAATTTCATTCTTCAACTCCGTCACTGGTGTAATCCAAATTCTAGAAGAAAACCTAAGAATACCTTGATCGTCCTTTTGCGTGCACAATTCCTCACCTACCAAACGGTTAATGTCCTGATCCATTACCTCTTCTTGACACTTCCTTATCTTCTCTAATAAGCTAGAAAGTCATATTATACACTTTTGCTTCATCAGGCTTGCAAACTCTAATCTCCAATTCCAGTTTCTGAAATTCCTTGTATATCTCTGGGTACTGATAAAACATTCAACTTTTCTTTCCGACTTAACGCATCCGCCACAATGTTTGCTTTACCAGGATGATAGTTAATCGTGCAGTCGTAATCCTTAATCAACTCTAACCATCTTCTCTGTCTCATATTAAGCTCCTTCTGTGTGAATATGTACTTCAAGCTTTTGTGATCCGTATAAATTTCACATTTTTCTCCATATAGATAATGTCTCCAAATCTTCAAAGTGATATTATAGCTGCTAGCTCCAAATCATGAGTAGGATATTTTTGTTCGCGTGATTTCAATTGCCTTGACGCTAACGCAATAACCATATCGTGCTGCATTAGAACACATCTGAGTCCTTTATGAGAAGCATCGCTATAGATTACGAAATTTCCTTCATCGTCTGGAAGTGACAAAACAGGTGCTGTGATTAATCTTCACTTCAATTCCTGAAAACTTTCTTCACATTTATCGTTCCATATAAACTTTTCATTCTTCCGTGTAAGCTTTGTCAATGGTGTTACAATCCTTGAGAAATTTTAAACAAATTGGTGATAATATCTCGCTAATCCCAAGAAACTTCTTACCTATGTTGGTGTTCCCGGTCTTTCCCAATTTGTAATTGCTTCAATCTTCGATGGGTCCACTTTGATCCCTTCATTACTGACTATGTGTCCTAAGAACTGGACTTTCTGTAACCAAAACTCACACTTCGAGAATTTGGCATATAACTTCTTTTTCCTTAAAATCTCCAAATATGTTCTCAAATGTTCTGCATGATCCTCTTCTGTCTTTGAATAAATCAAAATATCATCTATAAACACAATAACAAACTTGTCAAGGTATTCCTTGTAAAATTCTGTTCATTGGGTCTATGAATGCTGTCGGGGCATTGGTCAATCCAAATGACATCACTAAGAATTCATAATGTTCGTACCTCGTTCTGAAAGCTGTCTTTGGTATATCCTCTGGCTTGATCTTTAGTTGGTGATATCCCGATCTCAAATCGATCTTGGAGAAGTACTTGGCTCATTTTAATTGGTCGAACAAATCATCAATCCATGGCAACGGATACTTGTTCTTGATTGTAAGCTTTTTAAGCTCTCGATAGTCGATGCACAGTCTCATGCTCACATCCTTCTTTTTGACAAATAGTACTGGTGCACCTCACGGGGATACATTGGGTCTGATTACTCCTTTCTCTAAAAACTCTTGTAATTGCTTTGCTAGTTCCTTCATTTCAACGGGCGTCATTCTGTACGGGGCCTTGGATACTGGTTACGTTCCAGGTGCTAAGTCGATCACAAACTTAATTTCTCTATCAGGAGGAGGTCCCGGTAACTCATCGGGAAACACGTCTAGAAATTCATTGACTACTGGAATAACTTCAAGTTTTGCTGGTTCCTGACTTCTATCAATCACATATGCAACGAAATGCTCACATCCCTGTTGTAGTAACCTTTTGGCTTGAATCATTGTTAAGAACTTCTTTACTTGCTTCTGGCCCTTAAATGTTACTATCCTTTCGTCTGGCGTCTTCACCATTACCTTCTTATTTCGACAATCTATCTGGGCATCGTGCTTAGATAACCAATCCATTCCTAAGATAACGTCAAACTCTCCTAACTTAAATGATATTAAATCCACACAAAACTTATTACCAAAAATCTCAATCTCACAATTCCCACAAACTTGTTTAACAGATATACGTTCTTGATTTGCTAATTCCACAGTCATTATTTCATTTAAATACTCAACTGGACAATTTAACTTATTAACAAAATCTTGTGAAATAAACGATCGAGTTGCCCCCGAATCTATTAACACTTTGGCACATAAAGAAGTCATATTAAGCGTACCTTCCACGACATCGGTATCCTGGATAGCGTCCTTCACAGACATATCAAAACTCTAGCCCTTGGAGTCTCATTTACTGCTGGAGTAGATCCCATTATCCTCAATGCATTACTGACTGGGGCTGGTGTCTTGCAATCCCTGGCTATATGTCCTGGCTTCCCATATTTAAAGCATGTAAATCCAATAGCTGGAACCTTAACCGCTGGATTCCGGGTAGGCTGATCCTTGTTTACTGGTTCTCTCGTTGGCTAATTGCGGCATTCCCTCGAATAGTTCCCTTTCTGATTACACTTGAAACAAACTACATTTAACTTATTACAAACTCCTCCATGTTTCTTCCCACATACCTGATAATTTGGAAAAGTTAACCTCAACTGATTTGGTTGATTCACATTGACTGGACGGTTGCCCTGGCCTCCGTCGCCTGCATTTTGCTTCTTGAAATTAAAATTTCTCCCTGGCTGAAACTTGCCCTTCTTAAAATTTGGAAACTTCCCTGGTTGTGACTGCCATTCATTTCCTTCAAACTTCCTCTTCTTACTTTCCTTTTCTTTATGTGACATCTCACTCTCAGTTTCTGCAATCATGGCCTTCTGTACAACTTCTGCGTAGGTATCCAATTCAAATATGGCTACCTTCCCTCTAATCCATGGCTTCAGACCTTGCTGGAATCTCTTGGCCTTCTTCCTATCAGTATCTACATATGATGGCACATACCTTGAAAATTCTTCAAACTTACTCTCATAATCAGCTATGATGGCACATACCTTGACAATTCTTCAAACTTACTCTCATAATCAGCTACCGATATATTTCCTTGCTTTAACTCTAAAAACTTCAACTCCATCTGATCCTGAACAAAATGGGGAAAATAATTTTCTAAAAACATTCTTTGAACCTCTCCCAAGTAATAACATCTGTACCTTCTAATGTCTTCACAGTCTCCCACCAATAGGTGGCCTCATTCTTTAAATAATAACTTGCAAACTCCACCTTCGGTTTTTCCTTCACTTTAACAAAAGCAAACGACTTCTCTATTTCCTTTAACCAAACATTCGCTTCAATCGGATCTAAGGAACCCTTGAATTCTGGTGGGTTTACCGCCTGAAAAGTTTTGAAAGTTACCTGGGGATTGGTTTGTCTTTGTTGCTGTTGAGTCAGGTGAACTGTTTGTTGAGCCAAAATTTGAAGAATCTGCTATATTGCTGGGTCTATGGGTCCTGAGTTTGCATTCTGGTTGGTATCATCTTGGTTGTTATTGTTGTTGTTAGTTTCTTCATTCTGGGTGTAAGTGCGGGTATTTCTTCTGGGAGGCATTTTCTGTAAAGAATCAAACAACTTATTTAGCCTTAATCAAATCCTTTGCATAAAAGAAAAGTTTTGTAAAACAGAAATATCTCTTTTTGAAAATAGTTGTAATAGTTGAACTAAGTAAATTGCATGCTTCATTATAGAATATAAACAGTTATGGGAATTGGGTATATGGTATCACAAGGGTATAATTGGTGCAATATATAAGGTAAAGTAAAACAGGTGCAGTAATGTAAATGACAATGCTGGAAAGGAAAAGGTACTGATATATATAGATCAAAAGTTTTAGGTAGTACAAGCGTTAAAATGCTTCGGAAGTAAAAGCAAAAGGGTACAACAAACCTACTCACTAGTCAGCAGATCTAGTCTATATATACAACCCAAAAGTCTACTGATACATACTACACACCACTGTACATACTAAACAACCACAACAGCACTGCTCAGCATCTCCATCTCTGTATCTCTGGCTCATGACAAGTTTGGACCTCCAATCTCCTCAAGCTCCTCTAGAACCCACTTAGCCCACTCCATAAGAAAATCAAGGGTGATATCCTCATGAGTAGCCTCAGCAATCCTCACAGCAGCTGCTCTCTGAAACACCTGGAACCTCTCTCTGAGTCGCCTCTCACCACTCCCAACCTCTCTGGTACGCATGATATGTAATAACTCCTGAATCTGACCCTGTAGGAATCGCTACTCCATAAGGCAAGCCTCGAACTGATGATATGGGACAGGATAGGAAGAGAACTGGAAAGTTACACCTGTAACTGAGTGACCAGTAAAGCCTGAATCAGCAGGTGGGGGTCCTCTGATAGGTGGCCTCATGCCTGGGGGTGGAATAGCCTGCAGTGGTACGGGCTGCAACACAGGTGGAGGTAAAATAGCCAACACTGGTGAAGCAACAGGACGTGGATCTGAAGATGGTCCTCCAACTGAGTGCTCTGAGTGATCAGCTGGTACGGGGATGAAAGAGTCGGTCATCGCTGCTATCTAAAATCATATTATAATATAAGAATCTCGAACCACAACGCGAATTATACTAATACCTGTTATACCGTCGCACTCAACCTCTCGACGTTCTATTTTCTTCTACTTCTTATTTCTAATCCTAACCCTCTACCCATTCCCGTCAACCTAGGCTTGTGTCACTGACTTTTAACCTGTAGCTCTGATACCAAACATGTGGCACCCTCCAGACCCGGGTCAGAAGTTTGGGGTCCACACACACACACCTTATTTATAACCTGCTTATAACAATAATAAAGATAATAATAATATGCAGTGACCCTACTTACCAACTACCACGGACCGCAACATGTTAAAGTATGCACACAAGCCACACACACACGCTTATATTACAAACGCCCAAATCCCAACTATTCAAACTTATAAATGAATATTAAATATTATTACAAACTTCATAAACTTAAACTATTCCAAAATATGTCAGCTAGCTTAACTCGATCAACCTGGACCCCTAGCTCTCGCACTGCATTGGGGATCCTCGCTACCAATAGGTTCCTTCTTAACTGGAAAAGAACATAAACAACATCGCACAAATGAGCTAACTAACTCAGCAAGTCACATTGACGAGACTGAGAATAATGATCATCAAGTGAAAAGAGTTAAGGTATCAAGTGAACAATGATTAATAATTTAGAATTGGATACTATATTTTTATTTTAAAAACCAAGGTTAGGCTGCTGATCAGTCACGCACTAACCCCGAGCAAGGCACACAACTCTGCTCTAATTACTGGATCCAAGGCACATATTGGCCTAACTTTACCACCAATCTGTTCTGACCACGAATCTAGTCCACAATTTTATAAAACAATCCAATTCTATCATAATAACAGAATAAACAATGCAAGGCAATAAACAAAATCATAAGCAACATTGGATGTCCAATAATAAGATGGTTTCAATCTTCACAAATGAAATATGGCTATCAAATGGTGAAAGAAATGAATAACAAAAGAATCAAAGTTTCAAGGTTATAAGGATTTGGTCTTTCAGAGCGTAAGGTACAATGGTTTGAATATGTAAGCAATCTGTATTTGTGGAGTAGTATCGTATATTTGTGGTTCGTATTCGGGGATTTAACAATCAATGGTACAGAAAGAATAAGGTTTACGGCTCAAATATCAATAGCTGGAATCAAGGTTTAGGGTTCAGTGATTCAAAGCACTTGCAATATAAAACAGGACTATTAATTATCTACAATATGTCTCGAGAAAGTTTAGAACACTTACCTGGTACTAGCTTGCTATACTTCACCAATTTCCAATCACAATTCTCTTACTCCTCGACTATCTGTTTCCCTTGCCTACGCCTTGCCTCTTCTGATCATATACCATAAGTATTTATCAATACTCAACTCATATGATTCTATTCAGTATACACTTCTATCTACCCTTCGTTTTACCCAAATCCGACTAACGGATTGAAAGTCATGCTAAAAATAAGTAAACACTGAACATATAGACCGACAGTCAAACAAACAAGTCACATATAGCACATAGCACGTCAAACAATCAATGAAATTTCATTTATATGGAAATCTCAGGTCTTGAATAGTCTTTCGGGTATTTAATATGATTTTTAAAACATTTTTCGGAGTCAAAACGGGTCGTTGGGTCAATTCTAAAGCAATAGACAGGGCTCCGTTGGCCAAATCTGGCTTCAAAATAATTTTATAATAATTATTGAGCCTTGAAAATAATTTAAAATAATATTTTAAGGCTCAAAGCTATTTTTCAGAATTTTTAAATCATTAATAAATAATTAAATCTAATTGAATAATTAATTAATAATTAATTAATAATTAATTAAATCAATTAATTTTCGAATTAATAGACCAATTACCTAATTAATTATTAACTAAAATTAATTAACTAATTAATTCAGATTTATTTTTGAATTAAAAATAATTTTTGGAATTAAAATAATAATTTTTTGGAATTTTCAGTAATTAAAAATGAATTTTTATAATTAAAATAAATCAGAAATATTATTTTTAAATAATTTATAAATAGGAATCTCTTATTTGTAAAATTTACAAACTACAGGGACCAAACTGCATCGTTCCTTAAAAGTATGGGTACTAAACTATAATTTTCACAGGGTTCGCCGGAAAACACCCATGTCTCGCCGGAGAAGACGATCCAGGGATGCTCAGGCCACCACCACCTCCAGATCACATCTACACAACACCAGGAACACAACCATGCCATCAATTCTTTCTAATAATCCCTGAGTTGGCCGGAAATTGGCCGAGAAGTTCGCCGGTTTCCGGCGAGCTCGACGTAAACTTCAAATGATAACTCCCTCCTCTACGGACCTCGTCAATTTGCAAAACTTATACGAATCGATTACAAATTTCATAAGGAACACAACTCACCCCTCCAGAATATCTATCTATCCCGAAATAAGAAACCCCCAAATTCAATCAAGAACATTCAAACGAATTATAAACCCTAATTTCAAAATTCGAAAATCAAACTCAATTTTGAACATGTTATTGAACTCCAAATCAGTCATATGACATATCAAAATCATCAGGAAAACAAGCTCTACAACATGCAAGCATCAAATCATTCAAACAATCATCCGAACAAAAATTCATATTTTTAATCAAAATAATTCAAAAATAAATAAAAATATATAAAATCAACCTTTGATTCTGTAGTAAACGAGTTCTGGAATCTGGTAGAACACTTCAAAACCTCCGTTTTGGTTACTAGAGCTTCCCGAGCAGATTTCAATAACACCTTCATTTTGCAGTTTGATTCTCAGAAAGGTTTATGAATATATGTATTTTCTCTGTAAAATTATATAATTGTTGTTTGCAAATGATTTTCGGTACGAAATAAAATACGGTAAAGGCTATTTATAATTACGGAAAAAGTATCCCGTTGGATCATTCCGGATATAAAATAGTACGTTTATTTATAAAAACAGATCCAAACGGTACCGGTTTTTGGGATAGTTATCCAAATTAGTACAATTTGTACTGCGGTCTTGGTCTCAGCGTCTGGTTACACGTATTACGAGGTGATAATTATAATATTTTAATGAAAAGATCCGGTTTATCAAAAAAACGAGTTTTATTGATTTACCGAAATAAATTTTGTATCGAAAATATTGCGCTGGGACCCGCACAGGAAAAACAGTACGCCGGATCGAAAAAGTCAAAACATGGAAAATGCTCAGAATATTGCAATTAGGTTAGGAAGGAGTTTTTGGAAGAGTTTCGGGTTATAAAAATGTAAAAACGGGTGAAGTCGGCTGGTTCCCGATTAAATTAAATAGTTTATAAATATTCGGAAAAAAAATATTATAAAATCCATAAATTTCCTATAAAATCATAAATCAACATATAAATAAATAGAAAGATATGACAATTATCTATATTTTATTTTGGACATATAAAAATTAAAATACTCAATTTATATTATATTTAAACATCCAAACACATATACTACTTAACAAATAATTCTCAGAATAAATACTGAACATGCATAATATTTATTTATTTATAAAAATAATTACACGATATATTTCAGATATTACACTTGTAGTAGGTTTCTATTGCATATGTAATAAACAGGTTTATGTGAGAGATTCGATCCTGAGATCTGTGGAGTGGTGTCCACAATGAATAATATATTTGGCTATGGTTTGTAATAATACAGGTGTGCGAAACTCGATATCATGGCGACCTGAATCTACAAAAGGGTGGATTTGGGGGTATCACAAAAATGAAACTCTGTTGGAAGAATGGATGTACTATATATTTAACACCAATACACTATCTGTAACACCCCCAAATCCGGGGTCGGGGATCCGGGTTGTCACGAGTTCCATTTCCCTTAATAACACCCAATCTTAATAAATAATCAACTACTCTGTACTGTGACCCCACAATAAACACACACACTGCAAGTTATAGTCTCAGAGATGAATACCCAAAAAAATAACACAAGTCATTTTATTCCACAATTTTAAACCATTTCACCTTAAAAAGAGTTTCTGAATAATTTACATATTCTTTGCCATTATTATAATTCATAAATATACATAAGTCTGGTACATCGAAATTTGAAAGCCTAGCCTATTGGTAGATCCTACCTCAGCTACACGACATCAACGCCTACAGGAAACTGCGGAGCGTTTCCTATCTGCTCGCGAATTGGGAGCTTGATCCTGTTCATCTTGTCTATCTGATGTTGTGTGATGAAAGAAGAAAGCAAGGGTGAGCAACAAGCCCACCAAAATAATATGTATAATGATTTACAATATATGAGCATTCTCATAGTACTCATGAAAGTCTTGGTCAAGAAGAAATGAACCAAGTTGATATCTTAACGCGACCAAGTCTCAAAATATTCAGTATATATATACATATATACTTTTCACAATCCTTGAAATCCTCTGACATGTATAATATACACAAAGTTCCAGTTTATAACTGTATAAAAATATCGTTGCAAGGTGATCTCATATATCTAACCTTGTCTCAACGTTTTTCTGAAAATCTTTGTCATGCATAAGATAATCATTAACCAGATATAAGTTGAAAAGATGAAGTTACAAGATACTCCAATATACTTATATCTTTTCCGAATACTACTTGAACTACCACCGTTCAAGTTATAATTAGTTTCAAAAGTTCATCACATAGATGAGACTACAAGACAAGATTTGAATAGATTCAATCTTTGAATATTATTATAAATAATGCAGTTACGAGATACTTCATTAAGTCCCGATATATATATACACCTATATATATACATTTCATACACTCCTTGAAAACCTCTGTTATGAAAATTATAAACAGAGTTGCAATATCCAATGAATTTGGAAAGGAGAAAACCTTGGCATAAACCTGATATCTTGCTGATAAGGCAAAGATACCAATAAGTAACCTTTTCTACTAGTAGACAGACGAATTCCCCACTGGTCATCACCCTGGTCGCAATAGGACCTTATGCTGGACTGCCACTCAGCCACTTACGCATTTGATGGACTCCCACTGAGCCACTTACACTTTTATGGACGCCCACTGAACCCATGTTGCTTATGCCGACTCAAATAGATGGACTTACTTCCCGAACGTTGGGTAAGTAATCAATTCATTTATCAAAACGGCAACCTCGTTGCGAATATAAAATACACCACAGAGCCGGATCCTTTAGATTTTTGAACGAGTATTCAAGTCCCCTTCAAAAAGGAAGATCTTAAATTTGAAAACGAGTTTTGGGATCCGCTCTAAACTTTAAAAATCATTTTGAAGACTCGAAAACATTTTTAAGAATGTTTGGAGTACTGCTGATTTATTAAAATAAATCAGTCCCAATATATTAGAAAATATCTGAATATTATTATTTAAATAATATTCTCAAAAAGGATAATCTCTATAAAAATAATCGAAGTAGAAGTGTTAAAACTCATACTTGAAATGGGGATTAAATAACCAAAGATATACTTATACCAAAGTACTATCTTTATTTGAATAATCAAAAATAAGTTTGATTATCGAAACATTATTCTTTAATAAAATAAAGAATATTACTTAGTAAATAATCGGAGTCATAAGTCCTCGAATGAATATTTAAAATAATATTCATTAATAAAATAAACGGAGTCATAAGCCCTCGAATGAATATTCACAATAATATTCATTAATAAAATAAACGGAGTCATAAGCCCTCGAATGAATATTCAAAATAATATTAATTAATAAAATAAACGGAGTCATAAGCCCTCGAATGAATATTCAAAATAATATTCATTAATAAAATAAACGGAGTCATAAGCCCTCGAATGAATATTCACAATAATATTCATTAATAAAATAAACGGAGTCATAAGCCCTCGAATTAATATTCAAAATAATATTCATTAATAAAATAAACGGAGTCATAAGCCCTCGAATGAATATTCAAAATAATATTCATTAATAAAATAAACGGAGTCATAAGCCTCCGAATGAATATTTAAAATAATATTCAGTAATAAAATAAACGGAGTCATAAGCCCTCGAATGAATATTCACAATAATATTCATTAATAAAATAAACGGAGTCATAAGCCCTCGAATGAATATTCAAAATAATATTCATTAATAAAATAAACGGAGTCATAAGCCCTCGAATGAATATTCAAAATAATATTCATTAATAAAATGAACGGAGTCATAAGCCTCCAAATGAATATTTAAAATAATATTCATTAATAAAATAAACGGAGTCATAAGCCTCCGAATGAATATTCAAAATTTTCATTAAGTAATATAAAGTTATCGAATAAACCTTATTCGATTAATAGTTTTAAAAACTATATCAATATATATATAACTATATATATATCATATACTCGGGAACATCTACTCCCGGTTTTAGAAAAGGGTTCACCTTTGGGTCCCCTATCCTCAGGGTATACGCAACTACTGCTTATCTCTAGCATAGGTATTATGCAACTAATAAGCATTTGAACCAACAGATATATAAATCAAGAATACGAAACAGGCATGCATATATACCATATCACATGCTACAATATATCGCAAGAATTTGCTAATAACAAATATGCATTTATCACAAGATCATGCATATACACATATACATCACAACAACAGTTATACGGGTAGAAAACTTGCCTGAGCGACTGGGGGTGGTAAAAGGCCTGGGACGAGTCTGGTAACCTATAAACAACATATAAGTTGGAATTAAACCAAAGTCGCTTAAGAATCTAGACTTTAACCAATTAGACTCTAACGCTTGCTTTTGCGCTTAACGATTCACTTACGTCGCTCGAGTACCCTCGGCTCCACCATTTTTAATAAATTAACCATTAAGAATTTTAAAGAGATTCTTTCGTGAGTACCTTACCAACTGCCTAATCCACTTAACATAATTGTTTCATACCCCAATTAGTCATTTAAAGTCCTTAACCAAGGTTTCAAAGTAAGGCGAGGGGTAATGGTTCGGTCGCGAAACGCCGTTACTTAAAACGGTCGTTTCTCCTAAACCGTACATCGGATTCAAACGAACCACATATCAAAACGAAGCTCGTAACATGAACTGTCTAATCATGATAATGGTCAAAACCTAACAGTGAGTTCACGGGTCCTGATTGTTAAGAACAAAACAGTCTTAAAGTAAATCGGACATTACGACGGCTATGTTTACGCGATTACCAAATTTTAAACTACTCCAATCAACCACAAATCAACCACAAACTAACCCATAACCACCAATACCACCAAACTTCATCCAAACCTTACTAACTCAGTCCATAACCTCATGATTTTTCCAACTTATTCAATCTCAAACAAGAGCTACTAATTATACTTAAGGTTCATCGACCAACAACCAAGATTTATAACCCTAAATCATTATAATTCCATCCAAACTCTAAACATACAAGAATCATGCTCTCATGAACTATAACAAACAAAACCAAACCTAATACTCAAAGTAAAGTTAGGGTTTGGAGGGGTTATACCTTCCTTGGAGAGTGGAGAATCACTTAGGAAGCCTTAAATAACCACTAACTATCTTTACTAAGCTTGGATCTTGAAGAAAACATAAGAAAACACAAAGTTAGTTTCTTGAAAACACTATTCACCAAGAACTTTGATGAATTGATTAGCTATGTTAAACATGGAATCTTGAGCTTAAACTTATGGCTCATCTTAGTTATGAATTATGGAAGCTAGAGAAACAAACCTCTTGAATTATGAAGGTGTGTAGCTTGATTTTTGAAATTTTCTCCTTTGCTTTTCATGGAAAAGCCGAGAGCAAAGAGTGGGGGAAGAAGAAAATGTTTTTGTTTTGGTTGCTTTTGATTTTTTTGTGTTTGTTTTGCTTGTTAATTAGGTTGTTACCATGGTAAATATTATGTGGCTCACAATCATCCAACAATTCCTTCCCTTATGTCATGCTTATATCACCATGTGATGTCACCCTCCCTCCTTTGTCCTCTTTTCATTGGTTTGATGACATCATCCCCACTAGTCTCTTTGATTAGCTTTTAATTATTGGCTAATGACCGCTGATCTGTTATACGGTTCGCTTAACTTTCGTTTTCATTTATCGTTTGAGGGATCATACCCGGGATCTTATTACTTAGGTTCCCTTAACCTTTCTCAATACATTATATTCCTTTTATGATCCTCTATTAAAATCCTTGAATTTAAATCCTTTTTATTCTGTTACCTTATACTCAATTCTTTCGATATCTGGTGGATTTTCGGGAAAAATCAAAGTGTTCGGATTTGGATCTTGACGATCTTTACATACACTTATATACCACATAGATTACTAATAATATCCCAGAAGATCAATAAAAGAACCCCTACATAGTGTGGCATGAAAAGTTTTCTTATTCAGCATAATCAGCAAAACACTATTCATAAGGGTTTCAAAAATTCCAAAAATTGGGGTTATTACACTATCACTTAGAAGTGGTGGAATCTTCTTGAGAAAATACTAATTCTAAAGAGGTTATTTTAGTAAAATGAATATACTTGGCCCAATGAATGAATAAAATGATGGGTCAAGCTTCATTATCAAGTAGTGCTTATCTTGAGAGGGCAGGGGAAGGATTCTGCTTCAAGAGTTTCTGGGTACTCATCCTGAATGGCCTCAACTGCGGCATCCCAGTCCTCTTTATAGATCACGGGGTGTGTAAGCGCGTCATGCTCCACCATCAGGTCTTGGAACTCCTGAGTGTCCATCCAGGCGTCAAAAGCTTTATCTTTTTGATTTTTGAGAATCATAATCTCAGCCCGAGCCGTTTCCTAGTCGGAGGTTGAGGAGGCAAGTTGGGCCTTGAGGTTTTCAATTTCTTGGTTGGCCTCTTCCAATTTCTTGGTCGTATCTTCTAAGCCAACCTTCCAAGCTTTAGCTTGGTGAAGCGCCCTTTGAAAATGGACGTTCGCCTACAAGAGATAAAGAAAAAGTGAGAAATAAGGAAAATCACGACAAAAGGTAATAGTAATAAAAAAATACCGTTG
Source organism: Apium graveolens (assembly GCF_009905375.1). Lineage (NCBI taxonomy): Eukaryota > Viridiplantae > Streptophyta > Magnoliopsida > Apiales > Apiaceae > Apium > Apium graveolens. Next base: position 266,271,113 of record NC_133650.1, on the reverse strand, counting down.
CTAGAGCCTGAGCACCATGTTAGGTCACACACACTGTAGAAGGGGGTTGAATACAGTGTATAGCACAATCAAATCGAATTTAAATAACACAAGTAACAGAAAACAGACTTTATTCAAAGCAATAAACTCTGTTACAATATGGAACTGTCCTCTCTCAGTGATGAACAAATATCACGAGAGCTGCTAGGGTTACAATGAATAATATTCTCGATAATGATAACACATATAGTGTAAACCCTATGTCTGTGTTTATATACTACACAGTTATAAGATAATTGATAATTGATATGGAATATAATTCTGCTTCCTAAAATATAGCAATCAGATATCTTTTCTTCCAAGTATTTCATTCTTCATAGAATTCCTTCTTCATGCATATCTCTTCTTACATTTGTCTCGATCTTCTTTCCTTTCAATCAGCCACCTTCCTTATCTGAAAGTTTCCTTTAAGTCCTGATATTATCTCCTGATAAATATCTCCTGAACCTTAAGTACTAATAACTTAAGTTCTGACTTCAGTATAAGTGCTGATTTCAGTTAAGTACTGATTTGTCCTGTTTAAGTAAGATCTGAAAACTAAACATAAATCATATTAGTCATGACATTATCAAATATATCTAACAATCTCCCCCAACTTGTAAATTAGCATAATATACAAGTTTAACAGATATTTGATGATGTCAAAAACATTAAGTACAAATGCATGAGAAATTTACTAGATAACTACAACTTAGAGTCCTTAAAGCTTTACCAATTTTAACTTCTGATAACAACTTCAGTCTGTATACATATCAGAATTTGAGCAGTTATAGATCTTGACTTGGCTTCACTTTCTGATCTCTCTGATGTCAGGAGTTATTCTGAGATAGTTCTTTAACAAACATCTTTCAGCATATCTGAGTTCATCAATCATCCTCCTTTTAGCATCTTTGAGTTCTGCAGAATCTTCACCAGTTTGGAAGATAGCAGTCCTGAGATCATTAATTCTAGCTTTCCTTATGTCTTGATCCAGTCTGATCAAATACACCTTGTCAGACTCAAGATTTAATTCTACAGCCTTATAACCCAGAAAGGTAGTTATAATCTTAGCAGAGTTAGGCTTCATCTCAACAATATCACCCTTGTGATCTCTGTACTTTGGAAGATATGTGCTGCCAGACTTTACATAATAAAGCCTTTTCTGTCTCTGAATTTGAGTCTTCAAATAATTTGCAGCACTTTCTGTTATTCTGTCATTCACTTGAAGTAAGAATAATACATGTTCCAGTTCTTCAAAATACTTCAGTGGAATAGCATTTTCCCTTATATGGTAAACCCTACCATCTGTCATGAAATATAACAAGATGTGTTCTTTCAAGTAAGTATGGTAAACCATTTGTACAGATTCCAGTTGATTCAATCTTTCAGGAGTTGCTCCAACACCTGGTTCACTTAAGGAAGTTGGATCATTGGTTGTGTTATGTACTCTTCTTTCATCAGCACTACCCAATCCAGATTTATCTCTTGCTTCCTTTCCAGTAACCACTCTTGCTTCAAAACCACTTGCTGCAGTCTTCAAAGGTTGAGTCTGTTTGGCTTTGGTGAATCCTGGTAGGAGTAACTTTGAGGATTTAACATGAGCAATATCAGAGGTTTCCTTTGATTTATCTTCTGATATCAAGTCAACTTGAGCTATGTCAGAGGTTACTTGCTTCTTGGTTATATCAGAACTAACTATATCTTGACTCTGAACAACTTGAGCCATGTCAGAGGTTGTCTTAGAAATCTTTCTTGAAGTCAGAGTAAGATCAACATCTTCAACAGAAATTTCTTCATCCACAGGAGGCACATAAACCTTTATAGGTTCACCAACTTTTTCTTTGCCCTTGGACCTTGGATCTATCTGCAATTGTGATTTAGCCTTGGTTACCTCAAGATTTGTCCTTTCTTTTATCACAACGCTTTTGGCCTTAGGAAGTTTCTTTTTACCGACAGAAGCTTCAGATTTAGAATTTACTTTTTCTGACTTAAGTCTAGCTTCTTCTTCCATTAGACTCTTAAAGTCCATTCCTGGATTTTCTTTCAGAAATAACTGTCTTGAAATTTCTTCATCAAGATCCAAAAGTTCATCAGAACTTATCCTTTTACCAGAATCAGAGGTTATTCTTCTCCCAGTAACAGAACTTGTTCTATGACTTGTAGTTCCAGCTCTTCTTGATGAGAAACTTCTACCTTGACCATGACCTCCACCCATTCCACAGTTTCCCTGGTCATCCTTTTCATCATCCTTCCCCTTCAGTGTCTTAACAGGTTTGCATTTGGACTTAATTACTTTCTCCCCCTTTTTGGCATCAGCAGGTAAGAGAAGAGAGACAAGCAATTCCACTGAGGATTGGATCTCATCTAGTTGAGATTGCTGAGAAGCTTGATTTTTCATAATTTTATCAATCTGAGATTGTTGCTTCTCTTGGATCTTCTCAATGTAGGCAACTCTGTTAAAGGTAGGCTTGAAAAAGCTCTTCTTTTCAAGTTTTATAGTCATTTCTTGCTTGAGCAAAGCTTCTTGAATTTTATGCAACTCAGCTTGAGTTGTTGAGTGTTGACCTTGAAGATGTCTTGTACTCAATGCAGTAACTCTCAGATGTGTCTTGAAATCATCATTAGCTAGCATCTCATCAGCTTTAGCCAAGTGCTCAGCAAGAATATTGTCAAATGGAATAAAGGTAACTGTGTTCCACTCCTTAGTCCACTCCTGTCCTCTACGAGTTTCACTCCAAGGTACTGGTGCATCTCCTCGAACAAACTTTTTGACTAGTTCAGATTTAGGAACAGTTTGTTGAGGTGCATGTCCTGAAGGACCAGCTTCATCAGCATCTGCATTTGTAGCAGCATCACCAGTATCATCAGCATTTGCAGCATCAGAACTTACAGATTCAGCATCCTCTGATAAAAGAACAGTATGAGATGTTATGGAGGCTTCAACATCATCCTCTAAGGGCTGATCTACTTCCAAGTTCTGATCAACAGCCATATTATGATGCTCACCTATAATCTGATCATCAATGTCTAGATTCAGAGAAGGTGTTGTAGACAATTCTGGAGTTTTAATAGCATCAGGAATTGGCGTTGTTAATGGATTGGTTTGAGCTGGTGGAGCTTCTAAATAGAGAACCTCAGGCACAACCTGGTTGTGAATATCAATTTCAGCACTTGTGCCTGGGTCTGCAGTAGATACTGGTTCATGTATAGGAGACACGGGTGATGTAGATGCTTTATCTGTAGCAGCTTCCTGAGTTGGTGACAATGGAGGTGGAGATGCAGTAGCTTCAGCAAATTCTGGCTCTTTTGAGATCAGAGATTCCTGATCTCCTTCCTTAGCTGCTTCATCCTCATCCTCTGAAACTGGCCTGTGAGCTCTCTGTTTCTTTCTTTTCTTTGAAGATGAAGATTCCTTGGGAGTTTCAGTATAAGACATTCTTCTAAGCCTTTTGAGAAGCTTAGATCCCCCAATTCCAGTATCCTTCTGAGAAGGGACCTTCTCAGCTTCTTTAACAACAGGTTCTAATGCAGGAACCTGTTCCTCACTGTCTGACTCATCTCTCAGAACAATCCTCCTTCTCTTCTGTGGTGTCTGAGGTACAGTCTTTGTCCTCTTGGGCTTGGAAGATGAAGGCTTCACAGTATGTGCTGATGATGAAGGTTGAGTTATCTGTGAAGGTTTGAGATGTGTTCTGATAGAGGGTTGAGTAGGTTGAGGTGTATGTGTGGTATGTTCTGATGGTTGTTGTGGTGTCTGGGATATGCTGGTGGGTAAATGATATATGTGTTGGCTGGAATGAAGTGTTGGTTTTTATAGCCAATGGAATGTCAGGAGACGCAAGGAAAAGTTAATGATTATAGGTAGAAATAATTCTACCTCGTCTCCCTAGACTTAGGAGAAGAAAAACAGTCAATGGAAGTGTAAAACAGGATTTAATGCGCACATGAAACAAGTAAAAATTATTGTGCATAGTCGTGTACCACTAATCCAAATTATATTAACTGTTAATATCTCACCTAAACATATTCTGAATTTAAACAAGACTGTTTCAGATTATAACCACAAATAAGTCAAGTAAAGAACCAGGTTTTAATATTAGAACTTAGACTTATATCAGAACTTAACAGTCATCAGAACATGATTTCTTAACTCGAAAATTGAATGCCTATCTCTGTAATTCTTTACACAAAGTCTGATTTCGGTTCTTCAGAACTTAATCATCAGAACCTGTCCTCAGAATGTATATAATCTGACACATAAACTGTTCATCTAAAACATCATTTATCAGCACAGTAATTTTAATCATTCATATGGAATGTATGTGTGTGCAGTAAGCTAAATATCAGATAAAGATGAAAGTCTGATTCACTTCAGTACATCTTAGAAATAAGGCATAACTAAGAACTTTGCTCAAAATCTGTCAAAATTCTGAAGTCTACTTTAGAATGAGTTTATGCATGAGTCTACCTCAACTGTTTTGTGCTTATTTTATGCATCTTTTAAAATTCCATTTTACAGTGGCTTCTCAGTGTAAGTGAGTCACGACTGCTTATCAGAATTTATGCTATTATCAGAGTATTTCTCCAGTAATCATAGAGTGTGAAAAGTCACCAAGAAAAATAATTATTTTTGCTTTTCTGATGCATATTACTTAATACCAGCAATGCACTTGGGTCATCCCTTTCACATTTTTACTCTAGATCTCAAAGAAGTACTTGATTTTATTCATTTTTCTTTTGATAAGAGAGGTTTATCAGCACTTAGTACATCCATTAGATTTACTAACATTAGAACTTAACAGATGAGAAGCATTATTCTAGTTTTTGACTTAGTAATAAGATAGACAAAGTAAACTTAACTAAGCTCAATATCAGAATATGCTTATGTCAATTGATTTTCACATAAATAATTACTTCAAACATGGGATCTTTAGTATATTAAAGACTACAAGGTCAGCATCTAGCACAGTTATCTTTATAGGAGTGAATAGTCACAGAAACAGTCATATCACTATCAGAGTTTAGAAATTCACATCAGATAATAATCAGTACTTTAAGCAATTTTCAATTAAGCACAGAATACACAAAGATAGTAATATCTGTAAATACTGATCATAAGGTCTGATGCATCAGAACAAAAGCTAAGCAGATTTAGAGAAAGAACCTGAAACAATTCCAAGTTCATTTACCAATCTTGTAAAAGTAGCTTCACATAGTGGTTTGGTGAAGATATCTGCTAGTTGTTGATCTGTTGGAACAAAGTGCAGTTCCACTGTACCTTCATCCACATGTTACCTTATGAAGTGGTACCTAATGCTGATGTGCTTTGTCATTGAGTGTTGAATTGGATTACCTGTCATAGCAATAGCACTTTGATTATCACAGTAAATAGGGATTTTAAAATATGTTAACCCATAATCGAGTAACTGATTCTTCATCCAAAGAATCTGTGCACAACAGCTTCCTGCAGCAATGTACTCTGCTTCTGCAGTTGATGTGGAAATTGACTTTTGTTTCTTGCTAAACCAAGAAACCAATCTGCCTCCAAGAAATTGGCAGCTTCCACTTATGCTCTTCCTGCCAATTTTGCAACCTGCAAAATCTGCATCTGAGTAACCTATTAGTTTAAAATTTGATTCTCTGGGATACCACAATCCCAGATCAGTTGTTCCCTTAAGATACTTGAATATTCTTTTCACAGCTGTTAAGTGAGGTTCTCTTGGATCTGCTTGAAATCTTGCACAAAGACAGGTAGCATACATGATATCAGGTCTACTAGCAGTTAGATAGAGTAAAGAGTCAATCATACCTCTGTAATCAGTAATATCTACTGATTTACCAGTATCCTTATCCAATTTTGTTGCAGTGGCCATGGGAGTGGATGCACTTGAACAATCTTGCATTCCAAATTTCTTCAGCAAGTTTCTGGTGTACTTGGTTTGACAAATAAAAGTGCCTTCTTCATTCTGCTTGACTTGAAGGCCCAGAAAATAGTTGAGTTCCCCATCATACTCATTTGATATCTTGACTGCATCAGTTTGGCAAACTTCTTGCAAAGTCTGTCATTTGTAGAACCAAAGATGATATCATCAACATATATCTGAACCAAAAGTAAGTCCTTTCCATGGTTGAGGTAGAACAATGTTTTATCTATAGTTCCTCTGTTAAATCCACTTTCCAGAAGAAACTGAGCTAAAGTCTCATACCATGCTCTTGGAGCTTGCTTAAGGCCATAAAGTGCTTTATCAAGCCTGTAGACATGATTTGGATATTCGGGATCCACAAAGCCTGGAGGTTGTTCAACATATACTTCCTCCTCTAATTCTCCATTGTAAAAAGCACTTTTCACATCCATTTGAAAGACAGTAAACTTTTTGTGAGCAGCATAAGCCAAAAATATTCTTATGGCTTCCAATCTTACAACTGGTGTAAAAGTTTCATCATAATCAATTCCCTCTTGTTGAGAATATCCTTTTGCAACCAACCTTGCTTTATTCCTTGTAATTATGCCATCACTATCAGTTTTGTTTCTGAACACCCATTTTGTACCAACAACAGATCTGTTCTTTGGTCTTGGCACTAGGGTCCAGACTTTGTTTCTTTCAAATTCATTTAACTCTTCCTGCATTGCTTGCACCCAATCAGCATCTTGAAGAGCTTCTTCCACTTTCTTTGGTTCAGTCTGAGAAAGAAAAGAATTATAAAGACATTCACTTGAAGTAGCTGTTCTAGTTCTGATACCTGCATCAGGATTTCCAATTATTAAATCAGGTGTATGTGATTTAGTCCACTTCCTTGCAGATGGAAGGTTTTCTCTAGAAATGGATGCTCCCCCATGATTTATGCTATCTTCATCAACATTTTCTGATGCTCCCCCTGAAACTGTGCTCTCTGAGTTGAATCCTTCAGAATTTAAGTTTTCAGAACTATCAGAACTTGGCTTATCAGAACTTGATGAATCAGAACTTGAAGAGCCAGTTATATGTTCTGATGCTTCTTGAGATGTGGTTATATCTTCAGTATACTCCCCCTGCACAGGTGCATTTTCCTTTGATGTAGTCACCACAGTTTTAATGACATCAGAGTTTAATCCATCAGAGTTTGCAGTATCAGGACTTAGACTGTCAGGGTTTTCAGTATCAGAATTTAATTCTTCATTTTCGAATCTCAGCTGATCATGATCATTGAAATCTTCAAGTCCAGTAATCTTCTTATCATCAAAAGAGACATTGATAGATTCCATGACCACCCTTGTTCTCAAGTTGTAGACTTTGAAGGCTTTTGTGGAAAGTGGATATCCAACAAAGAATCCTTCATCAGCTTTTAGATCAAATTTGGATAGCTGTTCAGGATAAGTCTTAAGAACAAAACACTTGCATCCAAATACATGAAAATACTTCAGATTTAGCTTCTTTTTCTTCACCATCTCATATGGTGTCTTTCCTTGCTTGTTAATGAGTGTTGCATTCTAAGTAAAACAAGCAGTCTGCACAGCTTCAGGCCAAAAATAGGTTGGAAGCTTTGCTTCATCAAGCATAGTTCGTGCAGCTTCAATGAGAGTTCTATTCTTTCTTTCAACAACTCCATTTTGCTGTGGAGTTCCAGGAGCAGAAAATTCCTGCTTGATTCCATGGTCTTTGCAGAACTCTTCCATTGTCAAATTCTTGAACTCAGTGCCATTATCACTTCTTATTATCTTCACAGAATCTTTGACCAATTTATCCAGTTGCTTGACATGATCAATCAAGATAGATGCAGTTTCACTTTTTGTGTGCAAGAAATACACCCATGTGTATCTGGTGAACTCATCCATGATGACCATATCATATTTCTTCTTTGCAATAGACATGACATTCACTGGACCAAATAGATCAACATGTAGTAGGTGATAAGGCTCAAGAATTGATGATTCAGTCTTGCTCTTGAATGAAGATTTTCTTTGTTTAGCCTTCTGACAAGAATCACAAAGGCCATCAGGAGCAAATACTGACTTTGGCAGTCCTCTCACAAGATCTTTCTTGACTAGTTCATTTATATTGTTGAAATTTAAATGAGAGAGTTTCTTGTGCCAGTTCCAGGTTTCTTCAATTGATGCTCTACTCATCAGACAGATTGCAGAACCATCAGTACTTGTTGAAAGCTTAGCTTCATAAATGTTACCATGCATGTATCCTTTCAGATCAACTTTGCATGTAGATTTGCTTATAATTTCACAGTGTTCTTTAAAGAAATCCACATGATAACCTCTGTCACAGATTTGACTAACACTCAGCAGATTGTGTTTAAGTCCTGAGACCAGAGCTACTTCTTTAATGATGACATTCCCAAGATTGATATTGACATATCCCAATGTTTTTCCAATATTGCCATCTCCATAAGAAATACTTGGGCCAGCCTTCTCCACAAAGTCTGATAGCAGGGCTTTATTTCCAGTCATATGTCCTGAACATCCACTGTCCAGAACTAGGATGTTTTTCCTGTTGCCCTGCAATCACAAAGACCACTAATGATTAGTTTTAAGGACCCAGACTTGCTTGGATCCTTTGGCCTTATTAAGTTTGTTAACATTTGCAGCGGTTTTAGCATCAGAGTTTATGTTAACATTTTTCTTATCAGAATTTACATTATCAGACTTACACTAGAAGGAACAATGCTAACTTTCTTTAAAGAAGGTTTTATTTGATAATAATCATAGTACAAACTATGATATTCCTTACAAGTATAAATGGAATGCCATAAACTACCACAATGAAAACAAGGATTTTGTGGCTTATATCTAACAGACTGACTCTTAACTCCTGACTTTGTAGGTAAGGAGTTTATATTCTTATTCTTCCTGTAAAAAGAAGCCAGATGGTTAGAACTTCCACAGTTATGACACGTTTTTCTAGGAGCATCAGGAACAGGCTTATAATCATTGCCTTTATTCACACCTTCCTTTCCATTCCTATTTTTCCTAGGTGAATTTACCTTTTTTGCATTCTTAACATCTTTCAGCTTATGCTTAAGCTGCTTCTTAGTCATTAAGCCTACGTTTACTTCAGTTGTCTTTTCCTATTTTAGTTTGTCAGAAGTTAATTCCTTTTTAACTTCTGATTTCTCAGTATCAGACTTTACAGCTACAAACTTAACAGGTTTTAACTTTGGCTTTTATTTTACAACTATAGGCTTAATATCTACAGTTCCTTTATCATTCTTATCATCTCTATAACCTAAGCCCTCTTTCCAGTTTCCACTACTTAACAAATTCTGAGTTGTTCTGTCAGAGTTGGTCCAAGTTTTGATTATCTCTCTTTCCTTTTCTAACTCAGCTTTTAGAGATTCATTCAATTTAAGTACTTCATCCCTAACATAGAAAGCATCATCTCTATCTTTCTGAGTTTGATGAAACATGACTAACTCTTTTTCTAAATAATTATTCCTCTTTTTACAAGCAAGATTTTCAGAAGTTAATCTTTCACATGTTAAAGTTTGATCTCTATAGCTAATGAACATGGTTTTAAGATATCTTCTCAATTCATTAATATCATCAGTAAGAAAGACATAAGTAATTTGAGGTACCTTTAACTCAGCAGCTTCAAGACTGCTATCAGCATTTACAATCAAGGCATAGTTCTCCTCACTTTCAGAATCTGAAGTGTCTGTCCAGCTTTTCTTCTTTGGGACAAGAGCCTTGCCTTTGTCACTCTTCACTTTCTTGCAATCAGGAGATATGTGGCCTTTCTCACCACAGTTGTAGCATTTGACATTTGTGTAATCTCCTCTGTCAGACTTCCCTCCTTTGCCTTCAGATTTTCTAAAATTCTTCTTATCAGAACTTGCACCTTTTCTGGAAAACTTCTTTCCCTTCTTGAGCTTCCTGTATGTAATCCTTGTGATTCCTTTCACCATAAGACCACACAGCTTCATCATCTCTTCATCAGTATCCATCTCAGATGAGCTTTCAGTTTCTGAGTCACCATCACTATCAGAACTTGATGACTCAGTATCAGACTTTGTGAAGAGCGCTTTAGCCTTGCCTTTCCTTGAGGTAGCTGCCTTGGGGGATTCTTCTTCAGCCTTAAGAGCAACTGTCCTTGACTTTCCTCCTTTCCTCTTGCTTCTTTGTTCCATCTCAAGTTCATGAGTCTTGAGCATCCCATAGATTTCATCAAGAGTTGTTTCTTCAAGACTATAGTTGTCTCTTATGATTGTGGCCTTCAAATCTCAGTTTTCAGGAAGAGCTAACAGGAATTTAAGGTTTGAATCTTCAAGATCATACTCCTTATCAACCAGTGACAGATCATTCAAGAGTTTGACAAATCTATCATATAAATCAGTCAATGACTCATTAGCCTTTGAGTCAAAATGTTCATACTCTTGAGTGAGTATTATCTTCCTGTTCTTCTTAATCGAATCAGTTCCCTGACATCTTGTTTCCAAGGCATCCCATATCTCCTTTGAAGTTTTGCAGTTTATTACCATGTTTGACATTACATTATCAATGGCACTATGCAGTAAGTGTCGTACCTTAGCATCCTTAGCAATTGATGCGATATCTTCAGCAGTGTAATCACTCTTCTCTTTTGGCACAGACTTTGCTGCTTCACCTGCAACTGCAACAACGAGTTTTGTTGGATTGTGAGGTCCTTCCTTGATTCTATCAAGATATTCTGGATCTGTAGCTTCCAGAAACATAGTCATCCTCACCTTCTATATGGTATATTCAGATGGTTTCAATATGGGAACTCTAATAGCCTCATATCGACTATGGATTTGTGTCTTTGGAGGTTCTTCAGTTTTGGTGGGTTTAGTTGGAGTTTCAACTTCAGACATGATTGTTTTTGGATCTTAAATTGTTTGTGTGTTAACAGATCGGATCTGATACCACTTGTTAGGTCACACACACTGTAGAAGGGGGTTGAATACAGTGTATAGCACAATCAAATCGAATTTAAATAACACAAGTAACAAAAAACATACTTTATTCAAAGCAATAAACTCTGTTATAATATGGAACTGTCCTCTCTCAGTGATGAACAAATATCACGAGAGCTGCTAGGGTTACAATAAATAATATTCTCGATAATGATAACACTTATAGTGTAAACCCTATGTCTGTGTTTATATACTACACAGTTACAAGATAATCGCTAATTGATATGGAATATAATTCTGCTTCCTAAAATATATCAATCAGATATCTTTTCTTCCAAGTATTTCATTCTTCATAGAATTCCTTCTTCATGCATATCTCTTCTTACATTTGTCTCGATCTTCTTTTCTTTCAATCAGCCACCTTCCTTATCTGAAAGTTTCCTTTAAGTCCTGATATTATCTCCTGATAAATATCTCCTGAACCTTAAGTACTGATAACTTAAGTTCTGACTTCAGTATAAGTGCTGATTTCAGTTAAGTACTGATTTGTCCTGTTTAAGTAAGATCTGAAAACTAAACATAAATCATATTAGTCATGACATTATCAAATATATCTAACACACCAAAAAGCTCGTTAGCCTCCAAGTCTTGTTGGATGACAAAGTCTTGGTAGTCTACCGGGGAAATAGACTGAATTGACCATTTTTTGGCGTGTTTAGTATTGCCAATGATCGTGTCTTTTCCCCGAATTCCCCAGGCAAGTTGAAAGAAGACCCCTGGCTTCTGTTTGGTACGCAGGGGTTGGTTGGAGCCTTCTTCGTCCCCGTATCTTGTTTGAAGTAAAAACTCAGGGAAGCGATCCCCAAGGAGCGGGTCCTTGAAGACCTTTCCAGCGCGCTTTATCCTGGTTATTTCCAGGTCCTTAGGCTTGGTAGCCTCTTCGATCTTCTCAGCCACTGCACAAATTAAAGGAAAAGGGATTGGAAAGATAATAAAAGGCAAGGGCAATAGAAAATAACTAAAGTGAAGGAAACATACATTGCTTAGAAATAAGAGAAAAATCACGTTCAACAAGAATTGTCTCTGTAATGAGGTCCCAGGAATGTGATGCCCCAATATCCTGGGTAAGGAGGTTGAAGGCCTTAGTCTCCTCCTTAGCCAAAATGATATCATTTGGGCTACCATCGACAACTTGCCCAAAAGACGTGCGGAAAAACGTCCCCCAATCACCGCCTTCCCAATGAACATAGAGAAACTTTTTTTTTCACCCCAAGTTGTTGTCAGGGATGGACTTCCCATTCACTATGTGAGGAATGGTGGGGCGTTGATTCAGAGAAACCCACCCTGGGTTCTTATCAGGGCTATTTTTGAATTGAAAAATCTTTATAAATACGACGCCGTGGGAGATACATCGTGTTTGGCACATTGTGACAAAAAGCAGAGAATCAACCTCCAGGAGTTTGGAGGAAGTTGGTAAGGGCTAATGCCCACATAAGCTAGCAAAATTGGAATAAAAGGAAGTCTGAACTTTCCCTTAAAGTGACCCTAAAGACACATAAGGAGTCCTTCTTCCAGTGGCAGGCCCTGTCGGCTGGACCTGCGGGAACCAGTTTGTACGGCTCCTTGATCTTGAAGAAAGATTTCATTTTGTCCAACTCCTTTGGATCCCGAAAAATGTTGACATGATCAAACGCGTTTAGATGGGCGTTGGATGGATACTCGTCCCCTCGGGTATTGATCATATCAATCAAGGAAGTATACCTTGATCGAATGGGGTACTCGTTCGACTTTTGGCCACGTTCATCTTGGCCAAACGAGCTAATTTCTTATCCGCCATCTAAGAAAGTAGAAAATAAAATAGTTTTTAGACACAAACTTTATACATAAAGAGTGCATAAAAACGAATAAAGTAAAGAAAGTATCTATCTTACCTGAAATGTTGGAAAAGGGGGTTGATTTGCTAGAAAGAAAGCTTTGTGGAACTAGAACTCCGACCTACAGTGATCCTTAAGCCTCCAAGATTTTTGAGAGAAGAAGAGAGGAAGAGAATTGATAAATGAGAAGTGTGGAGTGTACAACTCAACTCACTCCTTTATATATGGAAAAGAGGGAAGACGAAGGGACAAAAAGCCCAATAAGTTGGAAGCCCAAAGAAGGAGCCCAATATCTGGAACATTCCAGAATATCCCCGGGCATTCTGAAGAAATCTAAAGGAAATATATATATATATATATATATATGTAAATCCAAATTGAATTGGGAAAAGGCCCAATTCAAGGCCCAAATCCAAATTGAATTTGGAAAAGGCCCAATTCAAGGCCCAAATCCAATTTGAATTTGGAAATGACCTAATTAAAAGTCCAATTAGGAGAAGACAAAGCCCGAATCCAAGTTGGATTAAGAAAAGTCCAACCCCATACAATTAACTCGTCCAAATAGGCCGGGATTAAGGTCGTGTACGAGGTCGTGAATCATGTTCGAAATCTTTCGAACAGAAGCCAGAAAAATACCCACCATACAGGCCAGGATTAAGGTCGTGTACGAGGTCATGAATCCTATTCGAAATCTTTCGAACAGAAGCCAGAAAAATACCGACCATACAGACCAGGATTGAGGTCGTGTATGAGGTCGTAAATCCTGGTCGAATTTATTCGAACAAGAGCCAAAAAATTACCAAAATTTCGACAAAGATCCACATCGTCAAAACAATTAGGATCCATGTCGAGGTCAAGGTCGTGAATCCTAGTCGAATTTATTCGAACAAGAGCCAAAAAATGACCAAAATTTCGACCAAGATCCAGGTCGTCAAAACGACTAGGATCCAAGTCGAGGTCAAGGTCGTGAATTCTGGTCGAATTTATACGAAGAGGAGCCAAAAAGTGACCAAAATTTCGACCAAGATCCAGGTCGTCAAAATGACTAGGATCCAGGTCGAAATCCTGGTCAAGGATCCTGGTCGTATGCGTTCGACCAAGCATCAGGAGTTGGCCATAATTTCGACTAGGATCCAGGTCGAAATTTCGACTAGAATCCTGGTCGAAAAAGGGCTTAAATTAAAGAAATATTCCTAATAATTAGAGAAAATTATTGGAAATTTCTATAAATTAAAGAAAAATCTTAGAAATTAGGAATAAATCCTGTAAATTAAGGGAATTCCTTGAAAAAATCCTGAAAATTATGGACGTATTCCGAAATTTATAGAAAAAATTCCTGTAAAACCCAGAAATTAAGGGAAAAATACCAGATAATTCCTAAATAACAGGAATATAGGTAAAAGAAAAGTGATAAAAGGGATTCCAAAATATCCCTGAAGCCGTGTACAAGGCAAATCGTTGTAAATGTGTAGGTCGCTCCACACTTTACGCAAAAACGATACCCTATAAGGGAACGAATGAACTTAACTTCTGCGAAATCTTTTTACGATTTCCCAGAAGTTGGGGGGGGGAATGATAGGGAATAAAATAAACCCTGATTGTGTAATTAATATCGCATTAGTTATATCAGAACTGGGCTGACAGCTAAACCCATTAGAAAGGGCCCAAAACCCTGAATATTAATTAATTTCGTAATTAATTAATATGGGATAAATTAGCTGATAAATAAAGTCCGATTAAGGATACAATTTCTTGGAGATTGGTATCCAAGAAACCTCATAGGATAACAAGTCAATTTCCTACTTCCTAAGACTCCAAAGTCCATTCTAATTCAGAGACTTGCTCACCCTAGTCCAATTTAAGGACTCCCAAACATCTATATAAGGGGCCTCACCCCACAGATCAGAACTACATTTTGACTTGATCATTGGCAATCAACAAGGTACGTAGGCATCTTGTTAAGACAGATCGAGTCGCGAGATATAAGATCAGTCAAATCGAGTCTCGAAACTCACGTACCCTAATAGTAAATACAACAATTAATATACCTTTGTTCAATCCATAACAACGATTTATGTCATATGAGTCTGACTATTATTATACATTTTGTAACGATGTACCTAATCAAATGGATCTTGTTCATTCATATTTTATATCGTATCTTTTAAAATATCATATTAAATACTTTGAAACTTATTTTCTTTTTATTTTTTGATTTCATGTCTCTTTGGTGGATATATGTGTTCTCTCCCCTATATTTCATCAACCATATAATATTATTTTAGGAAATTATTTACAAATATTTCAGGAGGGATTCAATTAGCTTTTTATGTTTTATTTTTAGAGAAATAGACCAAAATATCACTTTGTGGGAAAAAATAATTCAAAATGTCACTTTTGAAATTAAGGCCCAAAATCTTATTTTAACACGGAGTATCGTGTAGCGTTTGGAAAATAGACCAAAACGCTACACGATGTAGCATTTTTTTAATATTTTAAGAAGCTTAACGGTACATCAAGAAGCATCTTGTCATCATTTTTTTTTATTATTTTGAGCATATTTTTGTGTACCATTTTGGAGGCCGAAAACACCACATAATGTTACATTTTCGACATTCCTTTTCAATTTAATATTTTTAAAATTTAAGAGTGCACCCGAGTTTAACAAATTTAAATTCTTTAAGGTTCAACAATCACTTTTGGGTTTTAGAAATTTATAATTTAAATAAAAGACATATCTAATTTAACAATTTTTAACATTTTTGGTTTCACCAATCCTTTTTTAGTTTTAGAAATATTTTAAAAAAATTAATAAAAGTTACATCAATTTAGGTACGGTTTAAACTTTAAACCCTGCGAACCAAAGATGTAAACTTTAAATTAAACAATTTTAATATTTAAGGGTGTAACTTAATTTAATAAATTTTAATATTTTAGGACTCACCAATCCTCTTTTGGATTTTAAAAACAATTTAAATAATTTTTTTAGTAATTTAGGATTTATTTATTTTTATTTGGATTGAAAAATATTTTTTTGAAAAACAATATATATAAAACGCTAGATTAAGTAGTGTTTTGGCACCATGTCACGTTTTGCTCATTTTTTTAAAGAAGAAGAATGGGCATAACGCTACACGATATAGCGTTTCGGGCTTTTTGTCAAACGCTACACGATGTAACGTCTTGAAATAATATTTTTAGTCTTAATTTTGAAAAATAATATTTTAAATCATTTTTAACTTTAAATAATATTTAGTACCCTAATATTTTGGAGCATAATTTTCAGAAATGACATTTTGATAACATTTTGGACCATTTTTTTATCCGACTTTCGGGCCCAACCCTTGTCAGGCGCTGCTTAGACATACATACCCATATATATATATAAATATATATATATACACCCAGCACATATACATACATTAATACACACATACATCACAACTCATTCCAAGGCGGTGAAGAGCGATACCATAGCTATCAGCGAGAATGATTTCACTACAAGAAACCCAGACGCTATACTCGCTTCTCAGTTCCGGTGAACACCGGCCGTTGGATCAAATCGCCGCCGATTTCATCTCCAATTTTGCGACTTCACTTCACTTCAGAGTCTGCTGCTCGCTCGCTATCTTAGTCGAGGTAATTATCGATTCTCTCTATCAATTTTGTATTGCAGCTGTTTTTTTTATTGCTGTTGTGTAGGTTTTTTTAGGGTTTTACATTTTTAGATTTTAGGTCTTTTTTGCGGCTTGTGTATTGTTGAATGTTTAATTACCCAGTGACATTTAGATTATACCTGTTTGTTTTTTTGGTAAAGATAAATGTGCGAGATTATCAGGCTCTGTAGGTTTAGCCGTTTAGGTAACTGCAGTTATAAGATTAGATTGGGGATTACGTTATAGACTAGGGATTTCAAAATTATTTTCCTTTATCTATGATTTTTGTTATTTAGGAAATGATGGGTTGCTTCTTTCTTGTTGTATTTTGCAGGATAAACCACTGCTCAGATCTTCACAGCGCTTGGTTGCATTCACTATTCTATTTCAGGCTTACTCCTCTCAAAAGCCTTCATCTAACCCATTCATTTCTTTACTTGTAGATGTAAGCGATTAATTCTTGATCTGTAGAAAAAGTGCATGTTTTGATGGGCGACCATGTATGTAATCTTTGAAATTTAAAATTCCAGTACATTTTGTGATCTAGTGTTTGAAATGGAGGTTGGTATAATGTAGAAAAATGTGCATCATGATACTGATGTCATTTTTTTAACGGTATATCCTTGTTTTGTAAATTTGGGCATTGCAGGCAGCAACTGATCATGATGCTGAGAAATTTGAGAGGGCATTTATACTCCAGTTACTAGGGTCCTCTAGCTCTACAAGTAGCAAAGAGGTTTTGTTCACCTGCCATATCTATTCAGTTGTGCTATTATTTCGTGAAGAATGTGATTAAATACCAATTGATGAACTATCCCACCCCCCAAAAAAAACTGTTAAAAGAATCTCTTTAGGATTCAAGATATATCCTTCCCTACATGCATATACATATGGCACAGTTACCTGATTCCTCCTCAAATCACCAACTAATGATTCCTTGGTTAGCTTTTTATTTTTCAAAGAACAGCTTATACATAGCAATTTTGACACAAAATCACTAATTATTATTTTCAGGTAACAAAAGCATGCCTCTTTATTCAACCTGCCTAATTACTGATTCTTGCAACGAGTACAGGCCTTTTATCCCATTTCGTCAGCCCATTTGACTCCTGCGTTATGTTGGGTGTCACTATTAGCTATTAGGCTAAGATTCTTGTGGCATTTTTTAAAATTATTAAAACTTTGTTTCAGACTAAAACTGTTATTTTCCTTTTATTTTTTTGCTGGACTTCATGAAATTTGCATGTCAAGCTCTTCTTCTTTTTGTCTGAATATTATTAGCTATATATACATTACGTCCTGTTGTTTCTTTTCATTTTCCCAATTTTCTTTTTCCCCTGAACATGTTTCTAATCAGTTAAGTCTTATTTATACAGGTTCTCAAGCAATCTGCTGCGGACTACATAAAAAGTTTTGATATTGCATCACATGTAAGTTATGTGCAATGTATTGAACTGTGGAATTTGTTTTATAGGCATTTTACGTCCGGACATGTTAATAAATTTATCTGGATGGTCTTGAACATCAAAATAGTTAGGGGTTTAGCTCATGGCTGAGTGACTATGCTTATGTCTAAATATCTAAATTTTGGACACCCCAATTATCGCTTTTCATTCCATAATTACAACTTACATGGGACGGGATTCGATATGAAAAGGGAAACAAATTTGGATACATGGAAGGTTACATTAGGTGAATATTGAACGGTGGATTGTTAGGGTACGAAGGAACGCGGGGGCACGATAAGCCTTTATATTATTATATAATTTTATAATAATATTTTGATTTTAATTGATATTTTATACCATTAATGGACAGCAAAAAACATTAATTTAAGAATACTGAATTGGTAAAACATTTTAAGTGTAAAAATTAAAAGGTTTTCAAATTAAATTTATTAATAATAATTTTAAACTTAACTTTTACAGTTATGTAGTAATGTAGTAATTTTTTATTGTCAAGGACCTGTGTATTGATTTACTATGGTCAAAGGATATGGACTCAAATATTAAAAGATAAACACACAAATTGATGTAGGACAAGGGTTAAAAACAAGTAAAAGGATAGATAAATGTGGATTAATGGCAGAAAACCCATGCTTAACTGCCTAAGGTGCTCCAACTGAAGAAGAATCACTACCCCTAGTCAACCGCAAAAGAGAGATTTTTTAGGATCGCAACCCATAACAATTCTCAATTTCAATAATAATCAGCTCCCCTTGTAACAAAAGATTGCATCAGCTTATATAGCCACATAAGATAAGAATAAATCCCTAAATTTAGTCGCTAAGTGACAATTTTCATATAAAGGAAACAAATTCTTATTTTCTATCATAATATAAAATATTCCTAAATGTATATAATATAATACTAAAACAAAATACATTAAATCTAATCCCAACTAATAACATAAAATATATACAAACTAATGTTTTATTCTTTGTTCTGCATCACGAATAATATGTATGGTAAATATCGGGAACTTTAATTACAATATACACACACTGACACACATTTACATATATACAGCTGTTTTACTTAAACGAGATTCAAGCCATCGTCTTCTTCCTTTTATCTCTTTCTTGTATTTTTACATCTGCATCTTTTTACTCTTCCCTTGCTCCCTATCAGGATTCAAGTATGATTTTCTTCCCTTTGTTCTTCCTGGTTTTTTTTGTTCTTTGTTTTTTCTTCTTAAAAACCCGTGTCGCTGTGGGTTGCCAAATGTAGCGATCTGGGTTGGAATCAATGTGCGTTCTGTTTAAACGAACTGGTTCGGGTTACTCTGTCACGTCCCGCATTCCCTGTAACTATGTTTCATTCACAGTGTCATGATTATAAAGTTATGAATAGAAAGACTCAGTAGAATAACTAGAACTGTGTTCATCAATTTTAAATGCGAATAATATCTTTTCCTATTACCTTTGTACTTGTGATAGATAAAGTATTTATTTCCACAATAATCCAAGATACGCCCAATATGTGATGGTACTTACCACATTTTTAGATAGCGCTGCACATCCAAAATTAGCTTTGGAGCTATCGGATCAGTTTAATTTTTTTCGACATCAAGATTGTATTTCTAGGAAATGGATTGGATCTTGATATGCAGTTGCTGTTTGCTAGTGAAATTTTGGGTCAATCTGAGTTCCATCCTTAACACGGTATTTAACATCGAGTAATAAAGAAACCTAAAGTTAATAGCATGCTCAAAACATAGTTGCTCAAAGCATAGCTGTGAGCTAGTTATGAAGCTTGTGACGAGACTCCTAAACAAGTCTGCTCGCAGACCATCAAGCTGAACTCTTTTTTATGATCAAATTGGACTCAATTATGAAAGAAACCTTAGATCATAGCTTTCCTAGATACAACTGTAACAAACTTAAAATCATTATCTATGGACCAAAACCACCGTCACAAATGTTACGTGGATGAATCATAGCGAGCAATCCAAAAGTTATTCGTCGCTATATTCAGATGGCGAGTCTGGGCTTTGGTTTTAATCCCACATATAATGATTTTAAGGTTGTTAGGGTTTCCCATTGGTAATCATTTTTTTTGCATTTGCATTTCAGTCTTCAGAATGTAATGCTGTAAAAAATGCTATTAATATCTTGTTTTTGGCCTGCTAAAGTAATACACACATATGATGGTATCGGCCTGCATTAATGCAAAGGACATTTAAATCATTCAAATTGTGGTCTGATCATTGTTTATCTCTTGTTTTCAGGCATTCCCGCTACGTGAGCAGTTGCAGCAGCAATTTTGTGATAAAATTAATCCGGAACCACATTACTGCTTATTTAAGAGCACCTCCGTTAAAAATGTGATTCCAGACCCTGATTTACCCCGTGGTTGTGATTTTGACTCATCCGAGTATGACTTTTATTTTGTTCACACGGCATGATTGTGTTTTAAATATTTTAGATAGCATCCCAACTAAGATATGCATTTGCATGCTCCAAGAAAATCTATCTTGTCTGATTGTTACTTATTTTTATATCATTTGAAACCCAATTTAGGTTTGATCTGCAGCCTGGAGTTCAGCCAAAGTTTGGAGCTGGTAATAGAGATGAAACTGTAACTGGGCTGCTGGAGAATTTATCATTTCAAGGATTGGGTCCTCAGTGGATTAGGCCTCTTCCACCAAGGCTTCCAGTACAGTATGATGAAGTAAGATGTTAGTCGCCTATAGTTTTAAAATTTAATCTGCTTGATGGAGCAAGTAAGCTTACACTTGTCAACTTTCTTTCAGCTAGTTTGGCTCAACCCCGATAATCATCATGAGCTTTTATGGGATAATGGAATGTGTGCTGATACCAGCAAAGGGGCGGCTGTACGCGAATTAATTGCAAAAGCGTTGAAGGGGCCACTTGCCCCTACTCAACAAGAGGTGCCCTCACTCACATGCACACGCGCACACATTATTATGCTCTACTATTTTACTAAATCTTATTCTGGACTCATGATTCTATCTTCACATTGACATTGAGATATTTTATTTATAATTTGAAGCGAGTGCTGTATGAGTTGGTTAGCGATCCAAAGATTGTATATCACTCGGGATTGACACCAAGAAAGTTACCGGTATGTCTTACTGTATATTGCTTAGATTTTATCATACTAGTAAATGACACTCCTTGGTTTAGTAAGACCAATCATTTTGCTAACAGGAATTGGTGGAGAATAATCCTTTAATTGCGGTTGAAGTCCTGACCAAGATGATTCATTCAAATGAAATTTCAGAGTATGTTCCTGAACCATTTTGGTCCTAATAATATATGTACTGTAATGTTGTATACTAGTTGCTTAATATATGTTTAATTAGCACAGGTACTTCACAGTTCTGGTGAACATGGACATGAGTCTTCATTCGATGGAAGTTGTCAACCGACTTACTACAACAGTTGATCTCCCAACAGAATTTGTACACATGTACATAACTAATTGTATCTCTTCCTGTGAGAACATTAAGGTAATTGCAAAATTTATATTTATATTTTTTTATTTAATTTTCACTGTCGTGTACTGTCCTGTGGCATAATAGCTCTTGGTAGGACCTTTTTATACTATTAACTTTAGTATTGAGCTGATCAAAGATATATACCAGGACTCCAGAACTTTCTAAAAACTTTATGCCTCATCCATTTGTTAACAAACTTTCCACTTTGAGGTAAAGGCTTCATTGTGTGTCCATGGGAATATACCGTATTAACATGGGACAGCTCTCATGTTTTTGTCCTTTATAATCTGCCAGTCTTTATAAACTGTTGATAGGAAAAGAAAAAAATAGTTTGAAATTGTATTTTCAAAACCAGTACATCTGCAATGGCTTTCAAGGTTTTTGATATTATATCTATATTATACTATAACAACCGGAATGGGGTATAATTTGGTATATCTTTTTTTGGTTGGTTTGGTTATCCCCAATTTTGACCATCGATTTTTTAATCAAGTGATCAGGACCGTTAGATTCAAATACTAAAAGAACATACATTACTCAAGCTCCCAGATTCGAACCCCGCCAACAACAAATATTTATATCATTATATATACACTACTAAAACTCTCAGGTTCGAACCTCACCAACAACAAATATTTATATTATTATTTATACACTACCCATGATTCATGTTCGAATCCCGGCAACAACTAATATTTATATTATTATTTATAAATATACTAATAAGGTAATGATCCAATTTTTTTTAATTATAATTTTAAATAATATAAAAGTATTAATGAAGAATATAAAAGTATTAATGAAGACCTGTGCCTCGCATGAGTTGTAAAGCTAGTTTAAAATAATTACCTTACACAGTTTAAATCGGAACTTTGTTTAATTGATAATTAAATTATAGCTGGAGGGATGATACCAACAGATGCAAATTTAAGGAGAATGCAAGTAAAGAATTAGAACTTTGGAGGAAGTGTGGAGTTTCTAATACTTTCTACTTGGATATTTCTCTTTTTTTATGATTACTCTGTTTTTTGTCTCTCTTCAGTCGTGCTGTCTTTAAGCACCGAAACTTTCTGTATTTAAAGATATAAACCCAAGGGAACTACCCAGTATTTCCACTAAAAATATTGGAGGCCAGATGTATGCACTATTTATGTAAATGAAAGCCACAACTGAGACATGCATGGTGTATCCATTTTATACTTGTTATTTACTCTGTTTTTAACTTCTCTTCCCTTTCCCGTCTTTCTCTATTCTTGTTTGTTAATTGTTTTTCTTTCGTTTTCTCTTCGTGTTACTATTTTTCACTAGATTGCTTAACGAATTTCCGGCTGCCATTCGGTAACTAAAAAAAAAAAATCTTTTCTCAGGACAAGTACATGCAGAACAGACTTGTAAGACTTGTATGTGTTTTCTTGCAAAGCCTGATACGGAATAAAATTATCAATGGTAAGGCACCCCGATCTGTTGCTTTCTGTTCATTATATATATAATTATATACCTTTCATGTACAGTACATGCAAGCAGAAAGCTTGATGTTCCTAGCACTGTACATGGAAGAGTACAGTGTTAACTAGAAAAAAGAAAGGAGGGAGTATATTGTTATATATCCAAACAAAACAAGTATAAGCTTTTGGTTTTATGTAGGGTGAATTAGTTCAGAACTTATCTGAATATTATAATTAATTGATGACGCCCAAGCAATTTTCTTCTTCCAACAGTGTGATGAACAGTTATGCTGGGTCTGTGTTGGTTAAAGAACTAGCAAGCAGTTTGTAATTTTTTCATACCATGACCTTTTAATTAATAAAAACATTGGATGCAGTTGTTTTTGTTTAATGACATGACTTGGATACCTATTTGACTTATCGAGGACATTTAGTTATTTTGTATTGAAGATATCAAGTTGCTATAATCTTATGGGGAAGGTAAACAAAACTACTTGAAGTCGATGATGTGATTTTTATTCTAAAATTTTTGTTGATATGATTGGCTTTGTACTCTCTTGGCCCGAGGAAAAAGAACTATTTCATAATAATAGTAGTAAAGATTCCTCTTTTGGAAGGCTCATTATAATGACAACTTTAAAGCTACTTACAATTCAAATGGTTATGCATTGCAGTTCATGATCTTTTCATGGAAGTACAAGCTTTTTGTATCGAGTTCTCGCGGATCAGGGAGGCAGCTGGTTTGTTCAGGCTTCTTAAAAGCTTGGAATGACTCGTCTTTTCCTTGGCGACCTTTACATGATGTACATTTTGTTGTTTTGGATAGCCACCATAGCTCAGTGTTGGTTGTGTACAATAGAGATTTCACCCTGTATCAGCCTATATTAAATTTAGGACTTGTATCAGCCTATATTAAATTGGGTCCTCTTCCATGACAATCGTGTGTTAGATAAATTTTATCTAACATACTACTCCAGGGGCGTCAGATCTATATTTCAAGGGCCCAGATTTAAAGAATTTTTTTTTTGCGCGGAAAATATCCGCGGAACGCTAAATAAATTTCCTTGCATCTGGACCCTTAAAATATTGATCTAAGGGTTCTTAGATATGTCTTATCTGACACATGATTATTAGGGATTACCACCCAATTAAATTTAGGATATTCAGTCATTCAGTGTAAGCAATAAGGTGTTCTGAACAAAATTTATAATATACGAAAGGTGATATGTTACTGAAAACTGCCATCATCCGAACGGGATACAAATCTGAATATCATCTGTTCCAAAATTATAAAAAAATATATAAAGCAGTAGATTTTTCTGAAGCGTGTTTCATAATGGCTGTTAAAACGGTGAAGATTTTTAAAAAATGGATGTAAATGTCACCATTTTAATAAAAAAATGTTCTAAATGTTATTTTTGAGAATTATGACCCAAAATATAAAAATGTGTCAAAATGCTACACTAAGTAGTGTTTAAGGCACCTTCTCTTTATTTAAAAAAATACACCCCAAGCTACTTTATTTTTTTTAAGTTTTTATTGTGTATTGATTTGGGGTCGGAAACATCAATTAATATTACGGTTTCAATAATAATTTTTAAATTAATATATTTAAATTTAATGATGTGCCATAATTTAACAAATTTTAATTTTGTAGGGTTCAATAATCTCCTTTTGAATTTTAGAAATATTAAAAAAATAAATAAAAGATATATTTAATTTAACAATTTTTAACATTTTAGAGTTCAACAATCCATTTTTGGGTTTAAAAATATTTATTTATTTTTATAAAAGTAACATTGATTTAGGTTTTAGGGCCTTTAGGCCTAAATCATAAAGCCTAAACCCTAATATAATCTAGGTTTTAGGACCTTACCAAAAATGTAAATTTTAAATTAAACAATTTTAAAATTTAAGATTGTGACTTATTTTAATATTTTTTAACATTTTATAGTTCATCAATACCCTTTTAGGTTTTAGAGATAATTTATTTATTTTATTAATTTAGGGTTTAATATTTTTTATTAGAATTAAAAAAATATATTTATTTTAAAAAAATATATGTAAAACGTCAAATGAAATCATGTTAAACATTACATTATGTCGCGTTTTATATATCAAAAATAAAAAATATAAGAACACAACGCTACACTAAGTAACGTGTGGGAATTGAAAATTAAAAAAAAAAATTACAAAACGCTGCATCATATAACGTTTTGGGTCTGTTACCTGAACATTAGATAATGTAGTGGTATGAATTACTATTTTGAATCATAATTTTCAAAAATAACATTTTAAACCATTTTGTGTTCCAAAATAACACATTGGGCCACCACCTCGGAGCCTTCATATCTCAATTGTTCATTAACTTGCGAATAAGGCTCTACAAAGCATTGAGAGACATTATAAGACTTGTGGAGAGTGAAAAGCTGAACATTAGTTCTCTTTATTCCGAAAAAAATGAAAGAGGCAATTTTCTTTTGGCTGAAACAAATATGTGATATTTTTAATATTATTCGTTTTTTAACAATGATTTATATATTGTTTCAAAAAAACATTATTAAATTACAGACTTGTCTTTATTGGAAAGAATATAGTTAATGTAAATACTCCCACTTTATTTTGATTAATTAAAGATATTTCAAAAAAATATCTTAAAATTGAAACAAATTTTCAATAATAATGTTAAAATTTCAAAAAATTTAAAATAAAAAACTCATTTATCTCGTTCAATGCAAGATTGTTTCAAAAAATAAACAGTGACTGAAGCAGCGCCGCCGTGAGAGAAAACACACACCCGAATTCGCCGGAGAATCGTCGGAAGGTATACATACACAAACACACATATAAATTGTACATACACGTTATTTATTTTTGCTGCTGCACTGTTCAGTTCACTTTTGCTAAATATAATTGATTTAATTTCTAGGGTTTCATCGCTTTTTTTTTTCGTTTCTATGTACAAAACAAATATACATGTAATGTGTGATGAAATACACTATTTTATTTATACGATGTTTCTATTTATATAATGTCTGTTTTGCAGGTTTGTATACATTCTAGTTGAAAATTTTGAGTAGAACTTTCCGTGTATGCTTTCTAGTCTATTATTTGTGGTTTGGAGGTAATTTGATAACCGACAAATTTTAATTAATTGACGTAGATAAGACGTTTAATGGAGCTAAGACTAGATGATTATGTAGTGTTTTCAGCTAAACAATGTTGCGGGAAGTACCTTTTAGAGAGGTCGTCTAGGGCCGAAAGAACAACTAGTTTCTCTTTCCGAGCATTTGATTAGTTGTTTCTCTTTCCGAGCATTTGATTCGCTTCTAGAACCAAATTCGGCTTCTCAGTTGCCATTGTTGTTCAATATCTCTTTCGAATGTAATGGTAATAGATGTCGTTTTTTTAAGTATTAGGAGACTGGAAATGGGAAGGCGTCCTGACTGCATGCATTGAGTAGGTTAGGTGTGAAGATATAGAAAATATTTGGGAAATAATATTGTTTTGTTGAAATTATATATTTTCATCGTTTGTTTCAAACACTGTTCTCGTGCCGATCTCTTTCCTTTTTTCACCATTTTTCATTGTTATTATTATCTTTGCTATGATAAACCACCAAACTCAGTGTAACTCGAACTTGATTATTATTATCTTGCGACTATAAACCACCAAATTCAGTGTAACTCAGACGATTATTATTATTATCTTTGCTACTATAAACCACCAAACTCAGTGTATCTCGGACGTGATTAATCCAAAGTTGCAGAGCAAATGAGAGGCCTATCTTGCTATGAGAGGTTGGTCTAATGAGGTTTAAAGCCTAGGGGGTGGTAGGCTCTTTTTTTCCTATGATGCGCGATTGGTATACAAGCTTTATCTTATCCACTTATGCACCAAGGTGACGCAGCGGTACGCAAAGAGTATGCAAAGAGTCGCGAATCAACAACGTGATCGACTAAAACCTTAATATATATAAGGAGTGATTTTTGAATCCTAAAAAACAGAAGATGTAAACATACTGAAAATCTATTGAATAAAACTGACCCCCCTATGTTGTACACGCAAGTGCCTTAATATACAGACACAACAAAAGGATTACAATAACTACCTCCACAAATAACCACCTGCACACCTGGCAACCTTTTAGAGGTTAATTCCTACAAACTGTTAAAACACAATATAACTACTAATAACTAAATAATAAACAAACACATAACTGCTTAAAATCATAACTACTTGGAACCATTTATTGGCAGTTACTTTCTTTTCTTTCTATCCTCCTTTTCCAAGTATTCAATAGCTAGCTGTTCTGTATCAGTCCTCTCATCTTTAGAAAAACTCGCCCTCGAGTTTAATGAAGAAGAATCAACGAAAGCCTTGTCATGGTGAAGTAAAGAGATCTTTGACATTAAAGCTCTTGGAGATGGCAAGATCATCTGGTAAATCAACCACATATGCATTGTCATTTATTTTCTGAAGAACACGAACTGGTCCAATCTTCTTAGCTTTGAGTTTGTTGTAAGTTCCAGCTGGCAACCGTTCTTTTCGCACATGAACCATGACCAGATCCCCCTCTTTAAACACCTTGTACTTGCGATGTCGATCTGCTGATTCTTTGTACTTCTCATTTGCTGCTTCTATACGTGATCTGATTTCGTCATGAAATTGATGGATTTTATCCACCATGTGGTCTGCTGCAATGCTCATTCCAGGTTTCTTTGGTAAAGGAACAAGGTCAACATGTTGTGGCACAACTGTGTACACAATTTGAAAAGGTGACTTCTTAGTAGACCTGTTGGTCGAATTGTTGTAAGCAAATTCTGCTTGTGCAAGTGCAAGATCCCATTGTTTTGGTCTGTCTTTGACAATGCATCTTAGAAGGTTCCCTAGTGTGCGATTTACAACCTCAGTTTGCCCGTCAGTTTGAGGGTGACAAGTAGTGCTGTATTTAAGTGTGGAATTAAATCTAGTCCACAAAGTTTTTCAGAAGTGGCTCAGGAATTTAGTATCACGATCAAAGGTAATGGACTTTGGAATGCCGTGGAGACGCACAATTTCCCGAAAGAATAAATGAGCAATTTTAGAAGCATCTGCGATTTTCTTACATGGAACAAAATGGGCCATCTTAGAGAACCTATCCACGATGACAAAAATAGAATCCATACCTCGCTGCGTCCTTGGGAGACCTAACACAAAATCCATTTAAATGTCGACCCAAGGCATGTTTGGCACTGGTAATGGGGTGTAAAGACCAGAATTGTCAGAATGACCTTTTGCTGTTTGACATTTATAACATCTTCGCACATAAAACTCCATATCTCATTTCAATTGTGTCCAGAAATATCTTTCTTCTGCCATAACAATGCTTTTATCTCTTCCAAGATGTCCACCTAACCCCCCTCCATGAATTTCACGCAAAATATGATCCCCAAAGAAGATGAGGAATACAAAATCTGCTTCCTTTAAAAAGAAACCCATCTTGAAGATTAAAATCAGCATCATGCTCTCCTTTAATAACCTTACACCAAGTACCACCAAAATCTTCGTCATCCGCATATAAATCCTTGAGGTACTCAAATCCTACTACCTGATGCAGGACAAGGGCTAAAAACAAGTAAAACGATAAATATTTGTGGATTAACCGCAGAAAACCCACGCCTAAGGTGATCCAACCGAAGAAGAATCACTATCCCTAGAGTTTCTCAACCACAGAAGAGATGTTTGTTAGGATCGCAACCCATAACAAGAGAGAAACAATTCTCAATTCAATAATAATCGATCAATTCTATTTCATAATGAAAGATTACATAAGTTTATATAAATAACTATTACTTGGATGCCAAGTAATTTCCTTAAAACTAAATACTTATATATATAAACTACCATAACTCATCAAAGGAATCCTTTATTTTATTCTACTAATATTATCTAGAATGGTCTTAATAGAATATATATTAATAACAAAACACACTTATATCTAAATATTAATATATAATAAATACAAACTAGTATTTTAATTCTTCGTTTGGCATCATTCTCCTCGCCTTTGAAAAAAACTCGTCTTTGAAAAAAACTTGTCCACGAGTTTTATAAAATTTGAGTATTAACGAACAAAGAGATGTGTCATGGCACTTGAAGACCTCGAATTCCAACTCCATAAGCCAGATCTTCGGTAACAACACACACAAAATAAAAAAATTTGATGTGTTAGTCGTTGCCAAAAATTTGAGTATTAACTACCTCCTCTACCTCTCCTTCAATGTTAAAACACTGAATGGACGACTTCTCAACCTCTTGTTTTTCCATGTTGATGCACTGAACTTTAGAAGTTCCAAGAATATTGGTTTTTTCACCTGGAGATGGAGGTTTTACGGGTGGAGGCGGAGGATTATGTTGCACACCAAGTTGTTCCATAATTATTTTCAGTGTTGCTCGCACATCTTGCATTTGCAAACTCAAAACTTCAAGCTTATTCTCCAATTTTTGTAGCCCTAGATTGTTTTGATCCATAAATTTATCAAGACGGTTGTTTACTTTGCTAGCAGTATCCATTCTGTCATAATAAGGATTGGGGTTGTTTTGCATGTTTCCTGAAATATTCAGGGGCTTCTGGTGGCTGATGGTGGCTGTTGGAAGCTGTTTGGTGGCTGGCGGAGGCTGTCTAGTGGCTGTCGGCGGCTGGTGGTGGCTGCTGGTGGCCGTCGGAGGCTGCTGAGCAGTTTCTAGTAGTTGCTTGGACTGTTGGTAGTTTTTTTCTTTTTCCTTTTTTTTGTAGGGAAGGTGTTTGATAAAAGATTTGTGAACGAAAGGTGGCTCTTGATACCACTTTGATGCATGACAAGGGCTAAAAACAAGTAAAACGATAAATATTTGTGGATTAACCGCAGAAAACCCACGCCTAAGGTGATACAACCGAAGAAGAATCACCATCCCTAGAGTTTCTCAACCGCAGAAGAGATGTTTGTTATGATCGCAACCCATAACAAGAGAGAAATAATTCTCAATTCAATAATAATCGATCAATTCTATTTCATAATGAAAGATTACATGAGTTCATATAAATAACTATTACTTGGATGCCAAGTAATTTCCTTAAAACTAAATACTTATATATATAAACTACCATAATTCATCAAAGGAAACAAATCCTTTATTTTATTCTACTAATATAATCTAGAATGGTCTTAATAGAATATATATTAATAACAAAACACATTTATATCTAAATATTAATATATAATAAATACAAACTAGTATTTTAATTCTTCGTTTGGCATCACCACCTCATTGTGCATAGTAACAAGCATACAAGCACGACGACTCAACGCATCTGCTACTTTGTTGTGTTTACCAGATTTATGCTTAATCACAAATGTGAACTTCTGAATATCACTAATCCACCTTAGATGCATTCGGTTTGAAGTGGCAGTGTTGTTGATAGTCTTTAAAGCTTGGTGATCATTTAAAGCTTGTACAACAACATACAATTCAAGTTCATAAGTTGTCCACTTTTTTCTTGCTTCACTGAGTTTTTCACTATAATATGCAAAATAGGCTTTTCTTCTTGTGACTCCTATTCCCATGATAGATGCATCACAGTCAAGTTCAAATAACTTGTCAAAACTAGGTAATGCAAGTACTGGTGCATCTGTTAATCTCTCTTTTAGTAGAGCAAAACTTTTTACAGCTTCATCAGTCCACTTAAAGACTTTCCCTTTCATGCATTTTGTCAACGGGGCTGCAATAGAACTTAATTTTTTCACAAATCGACGATAAAAGGATGCTAGACCATGAAAACTCCTCACATCAGCTACAGATTGCGGAGTAGGCCATTTCCTAATTGCCTTGACTTTCTCTTCATCAACATGTATTCCTTCGGCAGAAACCACATACCCCAAAAATACTAACTTATCTGTTAGGAAGCTACACTTCTTAATGTTGACATAAAGTGAGTTCTCTTTAAGCACATTGAAAACTTCCCATAAGTGATATAAATGGGCCTCATCATTGTGACTATAAATCAATATATCGTCAAAATATACAACAACAAACTTTCCAATAAATGGTTTGAGAACCTGATTCATTAGTCTCATGAAAGTGCTTGGTGCATTTGAAAGACCAAATGGCATTACGTACCATTCGTAGAGTCCGTCCTTTGTCTTGAATGTTGTTTTCCATTCATCTGGCCTGATCCTTATTTGATGATAACCGCTCTTCAAGTCAATTTTAGAGAACACTTTCGATCCATCCAACATATCAAGCATATTATCCAAACGTGGTATTGGGAAACGATAACGAATAGTAATCTTGTTAATGGCACGACTGTCGATACACATTCACCAACTCCCATCTTTCTTTGGAGTAAGTAACGCGGGGACTGCACATGAACTCATACTTGGCTTAAGAAAACCTTTCTTAGCAAATCATCAACTTGTTCTTGTAATATAGCATGCTCTTTAGGACTCATTCTATAGTGAGGTAAATTTGGCAAACTTACACCAGGCTACAAATCTATATGGTGCTGAATATCTCTCACAGGTGGTAGAGATTCTGGTAACTCATCTGGAACCAGGGAAGCAAACTCATCTATTATGGGTTGTACTTTTGAAGGATATTTTGCTGAACCTGGGGTCTCTCCTTTAATCACCAACGCATAGAGTTTTCCAGTTTCTTTTGCCTCCTTTATAATGTTATTTGAAATAAGAAAATTATGTTTTACCCTTGGTGAAGTCTTTTGACGTCTTTCTCCTTTGTTTGGACCCAATATAATTTTGACTCCATCTTTAAAGAAAGTGTATGTATTTTCTCTGCCATTGTGAACAACATCAACATCATATTGCCAAGGACGTCCGAGTAACATATGACAAGCATTCATATCAACCACGTCGCAATAAACAACATCCTTGTAATATTTTCCGATTGAAAAGGAAACTTGACACCTTTGAGTTACCTTGACTTCTCCGACATCTCGGATCCATCCAAGAGAATAAGGATTAGGATGATTTTCTGTAGGGAGATTCAAGTTTTTTACCATCAGACTTGAAACTATGTTATCACTATTCCCACTGTCAATGATTAAATCACATACACGATCTTTCACAGTGCACTTGGTTGTGAATATGTTGTGCTTCTGATTATACAATTCATGTTGAGGAGTGTACAACAACTTTCTCGATACCAATGATATTCCTTGATCTTCATAAGTTATTTCATCTTCATCCTCATCAACTTCGTTTGGAATGTCATAATTGTCATCTTCATCATGTGTAGCTAAACCAACTCGAGCCCTTCTTGGACATTGATTGGATTTATGGCCTGGTTCTCCACAACGGTAGCATTTATCAACTCCAGATGGTGCGTATGGATTCACATTGGCTGACTTTGACGTTCCAATCCCATTTATGTTCCTAGGATGATAAGGCTTGGCAGGCTGTTGGTTTCGTATTATGACCTTTTCTTTAGAACAAGATGTGAGTGTAGGTTCAGATTCTTCAGATGGTGTAGAAATGGAATTTCTTTTGTAAGGTACATTTCGTGTAGTAGGTCGTTGTAACTGAGTTTCAATTCACATGGCCAGTTGTAAAGCATCACTAAGAGTATGTACTGCAATAAGTGAAATTTTGTCTTGAATGGCCAATTTTAACCCATTGATAAACCTTGCAACTTGTTGTGATTCTGTTTCAACAAGATCATTTCGGGTTGATAAGCGAAATAATTCAGTAGCATATTCTATCACACTCCTATAGTTTTGGCAACAATTTTGATATTGCTGAAGTAATATTTGGTCATAATCTAATGGCAGGAACCTACCACGTAACAACCTTTTCATCTTTAGCCATGAGCGAATAGGAGGATTACCTTGTCTAGTCCTCGAAACTTGTAATTGTTCCCACCAAGCAGATGCTGCACCCTTCAATTTATAAGCAACTAATTTCACTTGCTTATCAACTGGAATTTCCATGTAATCAAAGAACCGTTCCACTTCAATTAGCCAATCAAGAAAATCTTCAATGTGTAATTGACCATTAAATTGTGGAAGATCCTCTCTGTAAAACCAAATCCTCAAGTTCTTCATCGCTAGAATTTTCAACAAAACCTTGTTGTCTTTGTGTAGTTCGAACATTTGTTCCTTGCTGCCTTTGTGCACCACGAAGAGGAAGTTCATGATCCCGTGTCCGATTCTGAACCATTGTCTCCGTCAAACGAGTAACAACGTTCACTAACGACTCCACAGATCTTCTTGTCATTTCTGCTTGAGTGTTAGCTATTTGCCTCAACATCGTAGAGCTCTCCTGATTGTCATCAGTCGAGGGATTGCTACCGTTTCCACCACTTGGAGCCATGAAACCAAGAACAAAACCAAGCTCTGATGCCAAATGACGCAGCGGTATGCAAAGAGTCGCGAATCAACAACGTGATCGACTAAAACCTTAATATATGTAAGGAGTGATTCTTGAATCCTCAAGAACAGAAGATGTAAACATACTGAAAATCTATTGAATAAAACTGACCCCCCTGTGTTGTACACCAAGTGCCTTAATATACAGACACAACAAAAGGATTACAATAACTACCTCCACAAATAACCACCTGCACACCTGGCAACCTTTTAGAGGTTAATTCCTACAAACTTTTAAAATCACAATATAACTACTAATAACTAAATAATAAACAAACACATAACTGCTTAAAATCATAACTACTCGGAACCATTTACTGGCAGTTACTTTCTTTTCTTTCTATCCTCCTTTTCCAAGTATTCTATAGCTAGCTGTTCTGCATCACAAGGTCTTGTCATCTTTAAAGTAACTGTTTTTGGTTAATAACTTTGTTCTATTTAATCTGACATTTCCAATGTATTTGCATGTTGGTCTATGAGTTTGGTTTGGGTAGTATGGGGCAATTTAGTTTTCATTTGTTGCTATTTTGAACTGAAGGAAATTGGAACCAAGGTCTTTGGTTGGTCATGTCTGTTGATCCTGCATTTGTTGGTGAAGATGCTTCATCAGGCTCAGGTGAGGACACAGACATGTTGGGTAGGCAAAATAAGCGTGACACTGGGGCATCAGGCACTGGTAATCGGAAGAGGAACCGGAAGGCTACTGGTGATAGTTGACGGCTTAACGCTATGCTAGAATTTGCAGCTGCTTCGAAATTGAGGGCAACTGCAATAATGAAGAGGAGGAATGCTTTTCTATTAGTAAATGCATAGAAGTTGCGGATAATATGCAACATGTTGGTCATCACCTCTACTTTCTTACCTCGGATTTCTTTGAAAATCCTAATCTCAGAGAAAGTTTTATATCTCTGAAGAGTGAAAGGCGATTGACATTGCTTCCGAACAAATTTAATGCATTTTCTAGTGTAGCTGTCTGAAAACTTAAATGATCTTTCCCCTTTACACGGGTTTAGTACCTTGGACTCTGTGACCAGATGGCCACTGTGTAATTCCTTTTAGTTTGTAGGGTTGACAGATGGTTTTGTAGGTTTTTTGTGATGTTGGATTCTGTTTATATCTTTGCTTATAAACGGTAAAAAATATTCTTCCATTCTTATATATTTTTGTTTTTTGAAGGATGCCATCCTAATTAAGATGATTTTATGTGTTTCTTGAAGGATGCCATCCTATTTAAGACGATTTTAATATGCAACTGAAATGTAAATGGTACACATTCTTTATATGTATTGTTGTTCTACAGATACACAAACCGACATGGATGACTGTGACCTGGAATTAGATGAGATGGAACTGGTTGCAGCTGCTGCTGGCTACCACTACTATAATAGTATCAGTAAACAGCCATGTCGAAGTATATCTCCTGCTGGTACAGGGTATATGTCTGAAGTGCTAAATGGTTGTGATGATTATAGCCGTGAAATGCTTCGGATGGATAAGCATGTATTCCTCAAGTTATCTGAGAGTCTTCGCCGGAGAGGCATGCTAAGGGACACATCTGGTGTTATGATAGAGGAGCAATTGGCTATTTTCTTGAACATAGTTGGCCACAATGAACGTAACAGAGTAATCCAAGAGCGTTTCCAGCATTCCGGGGAAACAATAAGCAGGCATTTCAACAATGTCTTGAAGGCAATCAAGTCCTTGTCTCGTGAGTTCCTTCAACAACCACCAGTCACTACCCCTCCAGAAATTCTTGCGAGCAGTAGATTTTACCCGTATTTTAAGGTTCATATTCGAATACATTCTTTTGTTACTTCAATGCATATTAGCAGTATGTTATTCACCTCACTATCCATTCATTCAGGATTGCATAGGTGTGATAGATGGCATGCACATACCTGCACATGTACCAGCAAAAGATCAGTCGCGTTT
Source organism: Apium graveolens (assembly GCF_009905375.1). Classification (NCBI taxonomy): domain Eukaryota; kingdom Viridiplantae; phylum Streptophyta; class Magnoliopsida; order Apiales; family Apiaceae; genus Apium; species Apium graveolens. Next base: position 266,235,967 of record NC_133650.1, on the reverse strand, counting down.
CCGTAATTGGAAAGGCGACTTATCTCAGAATGTGCTAGCAGCTTGTACATTTGATCTCCAGTTTATATTTATCTATCCTGGTTGGGAAGGTTCAGCTGCAGATTCTCGTGTATTGAGGGCTGTCCTTGATGATCCAGATCAGAATTTTCCACCAATTCCAGAAGGTTGTTTCCAGTATTATCTTGCTGACTATTTGTTATAAAGTACATGGTTATAAAGTACCTTATAGTTTAAGTATATTCTTTTTGTATGCTGACTATTTGTTATAAAGTACATGGTTATAAAGTACCTTATAGTTTAAGTATATTCTTTTTTTCAATACAGGAAAGTACTATCTTGTTGATTCGAGTTACTCCAACATGGAAGGGTTTATAGCTCCATTTCCCGGAGTTCGTTCCCAACTCCATGAATATGTAGGTGCTAATCAATTACCAAGAAATGCAAAGGAGCTGTTTAACCACCGGCACTCATCCTTACGAAAGGCCATGAGGAGGTCTTTTGAAGTTCTGAAAACAAGATTTCCCATTCTTAAACTTGCGCCTCAATATGCTTTCCATACACAGAGAGATATAGTTATTGCTGCATGTGTCATACATAATCTTATCAGAAGTGAGGAGAAAAATGATTGGTTATTTGCTACTGCTGAAGGTGGGATTACCGAAGAACTACCTGATCCTGATGATCAGCCTGATATGCATATGGGAATGCCCATACAAGAACAACTTGCAGCAGCCTTCCGTGATTCAGTTGCCGAAGCGATGTGGAATGACTTTCTAAACAAGTGGGATGAGTGGTAAATGATTAGCATAGAATAGCTATATATCTTAGAGGTGCTATTATTACTATGACTGAACCATTCAACAGTAGTCATTTCGATGTTTGGTGTTATGTGTTGGAGTCTTAGAGATGGTCGTAGGATGTCTCTTGAAGATTAGAGGGGCAACTAACATGTTACTCTTTCGTATGTGATACATCCCCCAACTCCTCATTCCATCGTCTCATAACTTCTATCTGTTATATGTTAATGTCTGGTGATGATGCTTTTCCTCAGTGGTGCAGCTAATATCTTTTGAGATTTAAGTAATGAAGCTGTTGAGGTTGTATATACTTGTATGTAACAAGAATACATACAAGAGTATCAACATCCTTGGACATGTTTGTGAGCGTGATAGCGTATGGCTGATTGTAACGCTATTTAGATCTCTAATTGCATCAATTGATCATACAATCAAAGCAATTATAAACCCTAAATTGATTATCTAAGAATAGTTTAACAATCTGTGAATGATTTGGTAAGAACAATATAGAAAGGGATGAGAAACAAAGATGTTTTTTTTACGAATAAATTGATAAGGAGATGAGCACAAGAAACAAATAAATTGTTATTGAATTTTCAGAATGAATCCTTACAAGCCCCAAATGAATTGGTTTTATAACAGATTTTCCCGCTCAAATTGATATAAAATGTGCAGAATTTTGACTTCTCTATATTTTGAATTAATACTAAAAACAGGTCTAAAAAGGTTATAGTAAAGCTAACTGTAACATATCCTCCACCTTCCAAAAAGACTTGACCTCAAGTCTTAAAGTAACTCTGCAGGAAACTTGTCAGCAAATGCTTGAGCATTCTCCCAACAATTATCAGCATTGAAGCATCCTTCCACTTTACCAAGTACTGCACTTGAGCTTTGTTTTGAACATTTAGCATCCCGTGATCCAGTATAGTTACAACAACTGTTGATTTTGACTTAGCAGGTTGCTGCACCCAATTAGGGACTGACAACATTGGAGAATCACCATGGAACGCCTTTAACTGAGATACATGGACAACATTATGAATCTTCACTTCTGATGACAGTCTGAGTTTATATGTAACTTTTCCCACTTTTTCAATAATCTGAAATGCTCCACAATAAGCAGATGCTAACTTCTGATTAGATTTTTGTTGAACTGTCACTTGTCTGTAAGGTTGAGTCTTTAGCCACACCCAATCACCAATATTAAACTCTCTTTTAATCCTGTGTTTGTCAGCCTGAACCTTCATCCTATTCTGAGCCTTACTCAAACACACTTCAAAGTAGCAAGCATCTGTTCTCTCCTGATCATACTTCTATCCACTTCATGATTATTAGTTTCACCTGGTAAATGCAGAGGTGGTGCTTGATTTTATACAATTTCATAGGGTGTAATATGTGCAGAAGTGTGGTAATGGGTATTATACCACCATTCAGCAAGTGCTAACCATTTACTCCACTCATTCTCCGTGTTACTGCACATACATCTGAGATATACCTCCAGACATCTATTTACTACCTTTGTCTGGCCATCAATAGCTGGATGATAAGCAGTTGAAATTCTAAATATAGTTTCATGAATTGAAAATAAAGACTGCCAAAACTTGCTGAGAAAAATCGAGTCTCTGCCACTTACAATGCTCTTAGGCCAACCATGAAGTTTAAAGACATTATCTAGATAGATTTGAGTTACTTGAACGGCATCAAATGGATGTTCATAGGCATAATTTACTCGATCTATCTACTACTACAAATATGACTGAATAACCAAATGGATTTGGCAAACCAGTAATAAAAGCCATACTCACATCAGTCCATACTTCTTCAAGAATAGGTAATAGATGCAGCAAGCCTGGATATGCAGATGTATCATACTTACTCTTCGGGCAAATTTCACAATTTCTGATCAGGAAACTGATATCTTTACTCATTCTTTTCCAGCTGAAAAGATTTTTTACTCTCTGTAATGTGATATCACTACCAGAATGACCCCCTTCTGGAGTAAAATGATGCTAAAAGAAAATTTTCTCCCTTAAAGCCTTATCGGGACCAATTAAGATCTTACCTTTCTTCCTTTTCAATCCATCATGAATAAAAAATTGTTCTACAGCCTCACCCTGTTTCAGTTCACTACTAACAGTCTTGAGAAAAACATCAGCTTCATAGCTTCTCTTAATTTGCTCTTCCAAATCGGAAGCAATAACTGTAATAATCATACATACACTACACCATACATGCCTATTATAACGGTTTTTTCAGTGTAACTAGCTAAACTATTACTGATAGTACATACAGCTCCTGTTAGGCCTACTCTAAGCTCCTAACCATACAGCTCCTGGGATGCCTACTCCTAGGCTCATAACTCCACGCAGCTCCTGGAAGGAATAGTCCCGCACACTACCACTCCTGACCAGCTCAGTCCCGCAAGCGGAACCTTGATAAACCCCAACACGTGAGACGTTGGCCCAAGCACGTGACGGGGACAACTGTCACACATCAATCATGGGAATAATCAGGGCACGTGTCAGAGGATCCTCAGAACATTCCTCGACCAGTCCCGCGCTGACACGTGTAAAGCATCCACTCCAGCCAGGTGCCCTCCGCTCCCAGAATTAATGGTTACGATTCAAAGGTAGCAACCCCAAAACCCTACCCTTGAGCTATAAATAGCACAAGAAGGTGAGGTTTTGGGGTTAATCATTCTTACACACTCATATACACACACAGCCACCTTACATTTATATTCATCCTCATCTTCCCAAAAAGCTAGTTCTTACTCTCACGCCGGAGGCGCCGCGGGACTCCAACCCCTCTTCCGGTATTGTTTTGTAGGAACCCAACCACAGCTACACCTCTACAGCGGCGAAGGATCCAGGACGGCGTCGAAGGAGCAGCCCCGCCACCAGGAGTTATCATTTGGCGCTAGAAGGAGGGGTCTCCATCCTTGGGTCTCGGTGCCCCTGGATTCACCTTCATCAACAAACTCTTCAAATAGTCCATTTATTCAAACTTGTAAGAACTCAAGCAACCAACCCTTTCCGTAAGAATGAATGTTGTTTTATGTCGACCACGTTTGTATGCGCTCGTTACTTTAGGCCACGTTTGTGTGAGTCCGTTTTGTTGATTAAGCCACGTTCGTGTGAGCTATCGTTAGTTTTAATCGTTATTGTTCTAGTTTGAATATAACATTTGCGTTGTACTTCATCGTTGAATAGTCCCATAAAATCGTTTGAACTGCTCCCAGGAAGCTATTTGTTAGTATTTGTTGTTATTTTGGGTAGTTTCTGCAAATTTCATAAAGCAACCTTAGACCGATATTCTCTGTGCCATATTGTTGTTATTTGTTGTTGGTATTGTTGAGAAATGGCAAGACCAGGAAAGAATACCTCTGGGAGGCCATCTGCTAGTGCTCAGGTCCAGGAGCCGGACCACTCCCAGGCTCTTGACCCAGGAGCCGAGAGAGAAACATTCCAGGAGCAACCACTACACACTCCCGTAATGGAGAGAATTGTAAACACAAGGGATGCCAGGACCCTCATAGAGCTCAATCAGTACAAGTACACAAATGTCCTGGTAGCCGAAGAGCACATGGCTAACCTCACAAGTGATGAACTAGCAGAAGCAATCAGACTATACAGACAGGAGCAGACCCGCCTCCAAGAAGAGGCAGAACTAGAGGAGGAGCCGGAGGAATCCGGGGACTCCCAGCAATCAAAGAGGTCTGTGTTCGACCGCATTGGAGCCAAGGGGAAGAAAAGCAAAAAAGATCAAGGCAAAAAAGAAGCAGAAGCTGCTAAACAGAGAAAGTTGGAAGAAGTCCGGGAGCAAATCAGGAAAGAAGAAGAAGCAAAGCTCGAGCTAAAGATCCAAAAGAGAATGCAATTAGAAGAAGAGAAGCTGTTGACCAAGTCTAGGAGCAAAAGAACCCGGAGAGACCCTACTCCAGAGCTGATTTCTGATGATGAAGAAGAAGAGAAGCAGAAGGACCTAAAAGACATGATCTATGAATTGCAGAGGAAGATGGACAGAGAATCAGGAGTGGAGATTGGAGAAACACTCACTCCTTTCAGCCACTCCTTAGAAGCTATCCCCCGACAGCGGAACTTGAAGCATTACAACTTTGACTCCTTTGATGGTCTAGGAGACCCGGAGGAGCACTTGAACTACTTTGAGCAGATAGCGCAGATATACTACTACAATGACTTGACGAAATCAAGGTTCTTCGCTTCAACCCTTAAGGGAGGGGCCCAGAGATGGTTCAGCAGAATCCCCTCCCGCAGCATCCACTCCTGGAAGGAATTTCAAGCCTCTTTCCTTAGGAGATTTCGGGCGAACAAACGCACGAAATGCACATGTGTCACCTGAAGACGATCCGGCAGCACGACAATGAGTCCCTCTCTGCATACATGTGCCGGTTCCAGGAAGCAATCAATAAAGTTTCAAATCTGGATGAGAGGGAAGCTTTAAGCATCTTTAGAAGAAACCTGGACCCAGAGCACAACGAAAGGTATATTGTTGAGCTGATCAATAAGGAGCCGCAAAGTCTGACAGCAGCTTATTCCATGGCTGCCAGATTCATTAAGGAAACAGATGTGCTCCAGGCAATGATAATGACCCGGAATGGAGGGTCTAGGAGTAAAAACACTGATGACCGACCGAAAGGGGGTTACCATCAGGACAAGAAATTCAAGCAAAGCAACCAAAGCCAAGAAAGACAAGCAAACCCGGTTTTCCAAAGACTTGGTCCTAAGCAGGAGTCGAACAGCGACCCAGGACCCGTGAAGCAATCTCGGGAGCCGAAGCAGGAGCCGGACTGGACTCCTCTCAACATGACCCGGGAGGAAATCTTGAAAGAAGTCAAAGACAAGCCTTTCTACTATCCTCCGAAGCCAATGCAAACTCCTCCGGAGAGCAGGCCCTACAATAGGCAGTGTGGTTATCACGAGACCCATGGCCACAAGACCGAGAATTGCTTATCACTCAAGTACTTCATTGAGGACCAAGTGAAAAAGGGAAATATGAACAAGTACTTAGTTCGGGACAACAGCAGAGGGGAAGCGCAGAAGAAAGGAAAGAATGTAGTCAATGTGGTCCTAGGCAGATCCTACTCCCCACCCCGGAACCCGGACTTCGGCGAAGAAGTACTTTCAATCCAATCACTCCCAGACCTGGTGATATCCTTCAGCAGCAAGGACTATGAAGGAGTCAACCCTCATCACAATGCAGCTTTGGTTATCACTCTAGACATTTTCGATAATGAAGTAAGAAGAATGCTCATAGACAATGGCTCTTCAGTAAATATCCTCTTCAAGCACACAGTGGATAGAATGCAGTTAGGGAACGTCCGCTCAAATGAATGTCGAAAAGACCCACTCTATGGCTTCGGCCACAACTTAGTCCCGATCCAAGGAACTTTGTATCTGCCAGTCATCTTTGGATCTGCTCCTAACCAAGTGACTCATGTCATCAAGTTTTATGTGATCAACGCTCCTTCCTCATACAACGGAATTACTGGCAGATCAGCTCTAATTATGATGCAAGCAATAACTTCAATCTCCCATCTCAAGATTAAGTTCCCAACCCCGACGGGAGTCGGGGAGATTAAAGGAGATTACGGAGTTGCTGAAATATGCTACAACCAGGGGTTAGTTATGGCAGAAACCCATCAAGATAACAAGAGGAAGACTACGGTCCTTCGCAAGCAACAAAGCACGAAGAAGCACCGACCCCAGACAAGGGAAGAAGCAAGCAAAACAAGTCCAGAAGAACCGGCAAGCAACCAAGTCATGGTAGTGGACAAGACAAATCGAGTCCTAGACCAACCTCGTCCTACCATGCAAGCAACCGAAGAACCTGAAAAAGCAAACAACTATCTAAAGATGAACTCTGAAGCCCGGATTCATCAAATGATCTCAAACAAAGAACAAGCAAAAATTGAAGCAGCAGTCGAAACAGAAGAAGTCGAAGTAGATGAAACCAATTCAAGCAAAAAAGTGAGGATTGGGTCAGGACTCGAGGAGTCCTTCAAGGAGAGATTAGTATCCCTGCTCCGGGGGTATAAAGATGTTTTTGCCTGGAGTCCAAGGGACATGTTAGGACTACATGAGTCCATAGCAATGCACAGCTTGAATGTCAACCCAAGCTACCTTTAAAACCTCTCGGTTGTTGAAGAACCATCTACCTTTAAGGTCCAGGCTCCCAGACTAATTTCCTTTTTTGGCTCCGGTTCACCTAGTCCAAGCTCAATATCCTCCTTGGCTTTGATAAACTCAGAAACAAAACTATCCCAATCAGCCTCCGGATTCGTCTTGATATAATTTTCAGCAATCAACCAGCAGCGAGCTATCTCCGGAGCACCAGCATTGGCAAGGGCTCTATCGTACTCCTCGGACCTTTTAAATTCAGCAACAACTTTAGACTCCGGACGCACAGCGGACATCTGCTTCCGGAGCTCAGCTAACTCTGACTTTAATTCGGAAGCCTCCTTTTCAGCATTTTCCGCCCGGATTGTTACCTCATTCAGGTGCTTATTCAGTCCGGAGAGGGAATTGTCTTTCACAATTATCTGGTCCCGGAGCTGACTAATCTCCGAGTCCTTATCGGTAATGGTACTCCGGGAGATTTTAAGTTCATTGTAGGCCAGAGAAGCTGATCCGGCCATATAACCGCCAAGCTGCAAAAAATGGAAAAACTCAGAAAAATATTCTAAGGCAAATCAAGGCAAGAAACAAGAACAGAAAGAAAATACCTGACCCCAGAGCCGGGAACACTCCTTCATTGTGGCATCGAATCCGGACTCATTCATCTTACTCCACTGAAGTTGAGTCGGAATCCCAGCCATGAAGCGAGCCACCTTCTCCTCCAGCCCCGGACCATCTTCATCCGGACTATCAACATCAACTGCTTTCCCTTTGACAGCCCCGGACCCAGAGCCAGCTTCATAGTTTTCAGCCCTAGGAGGTTTCGAACCAAGAGTCCGGAGCCTCTTCCTCCTCCGCCCAGAATCAGCACCCGGAACCTCCCCAATAGGACCTAGATCCTCAAGATTGTCAAACTCATTACCCATATCCAACTCAACATTATGCTCCGGAGTGGATTGGGTAACATGAACTTCAGGCTCCGGATTGGGGACGACATTGCTCTGTGATCCCTCCTCGGCCGAGGCGTTCGATCCGGAGCCACCAGCAGCATTCTTCTTTGGCAACTTGAACGCCTTGCCAAGACCTTTCAGAGCATCACTGTAAGCGGAGGACGACATGTCCGGATTATAATGTGGCAAACCTGCAGGAAACAAACAAAAAATACAAGTCAAAAACAAGAAGCAAAAACAAAGGGGAGCAGATAAGAAACATCTAAAAGGTTCGGACAAGAAAGAAAACTACTTACAGCCCAGCCTATGCAGAGTTCTATGATTCATAAAGGTGTCTCGGGTCATCTGGAAACCCAGACATTCACAGAATGCAAAAATTAACCGGAGAGCGTCACCCCGGAGCACATCCCTGCGGAAGCGAGTCCGGACTCCTTCCGAAGCTATATGGGGTAGATAGTGCAAGTCCAAACCCCGGAGCATGATCAACTCCCCATTCCAAAACTTCAACGAAGATTGCTGAATAACGGGCCTATAAGAGCCACCGTATCCACACTCCGGAGCCCGGAACCGAAGCTCATATAACGGGAACTGGCTAGACCGGACTAAATGAAAGATGTGATGCCACAGCTTGAATGTGGGCTGAACTTTAAATTGATTGCAAGTGGCAATGAACCAAGTCATCCACTTTATTCCATTAGGCGTTATCTGCATTGGAGAAATCTTGTACACATATTTGCACAAATGTTTTAGAAACAAATGCCAGTGTGGATTCCATCCAGACCGGAGATGCTCCAACCACACGGGAACGAAGCCATCAGCCGGCCTATGATGAGCCCTCTCGTCCGGAGTCGGCCACCTCCACTCGATCCGGTGATCCAACTGAAAAGCAGCCCGGACCGCCGAATCCTGGGCTTCATTATCTAGCCCAGAATACTCATCATTCAACTCATAGTGCTCCTTAGCCACTATGCTGTTCGTAAACTTCCTATCAAAAGCTTCCCTATCATAGGGCCCCGGGCCAGCATTCTCCTGCCTAGCATATCCGGACCTAATGCTCCTAAAATAAAAACTGTTTTCTATCTCCTCGCTCTTAGTAACAAAATAACCAAGATTCTCCACCCACAAACCCTCCGGACTACAGGGTACCTTTCTTGAAGAAATTTTAGCAACTATAAGCTTCGTTATTGCCTCAGAATCCGAAGTGGAAGCCCTCTTCCCCATCTCAACCCGTTCAGAATCAGCAGAAGACTCAGAACTCGAACTAGATGGCCCCGGATAACAAGTTATGAAGGCCTTGGCAAGAGCTTTAGTCCGGACCATAAACCTAAAACAAGTTACAAAGGTTAGTCTATAACTCCTACATTTTATTTATCTTTGAAGCTACATGGTCTGGACTACCCTATGATTCAATTTTATTACAAGCCAAAATCAGACAGTCCGGAGACCCGCCAAAATATAGAACTAAACGTCCTCTCCAGACTGGAAACCCCCGAACCCAAACAAACAACCCTAGCCTGTTACTACGAACTTAGATATCAAAACAACTCAAAAACAACAACCAATTACAAATTCAAAACCTAGCTTATTAGTCCGGACAAAGTACCCAAGTCCAGACCCTAACAGAAAACCATAATCCCAGAAACACTATCATTACAGGATCAAACACCAAAATATAGACAAAAACATATATATACACACATATATACAGATATACAAGACAATCAAAAGAAGAACTAAACACAACATCATACAAAAACTATAGCAGAAACACAAAACCCAATCGAACAGCAAACTAAAATAAAGAAAAGAAGAGGAAGAAACTTACAAATGAAGAGATTACGGAGAAATTGGGGAAGACCGGACAACGGTGACGCACCAGCAAGAAATCCCGACGGAAAAAATTCAGAGAAAAGAGAGAAAATTGAGAAGAGAAGATGCAGAAGAGTAAAAACTAAAGAAAGAGGGTAGCCCCTCCTTTTATAGAGCCAGTGAAAAAACTTAACAGCCATACAACGTGGCACGATCCTAGCCGCCCATCACGAGCGGTCATTATTGGAGAGTCATTATTACAGCACGTCTTTTGAAAAAGACAACTGTAACAATTCAAATAATTGGGGGGAAATTCCCCAAAACCGTTTCAACTTCCAGGTCCGGACTATGCAACTCAAGTTAATCCGGACTAGGGGCAAGAAAAGCTTAACTCCTGCTAAGGACAACCACCTTAGTCCTGATTCGCCGAACTCAACGAACTCCGGACTGGGGGCAAGGAAAACCTCAACTCCTGCTAAGGACAACCACCTTAGTCCTGATTCGCCGAACTCAACGAACTCCGGACTGGGGGCAGGGAAAACCTCAACTCCTGCTAAGGACAACCACCTTGGTCCTGATTCCCCGAACTCAACGAACTCCGGACTGGGGGCAAGGAAAACCTCAACTCCTGCTAAGGACAACCACCTTAGTCCTGATTCGCCGAACTCAACGAACTCCGGACTGGGGGCAAGAAAAAGCTCAACTCCTGCTAAGGACAACCACCTTAGTCCTAATTCGCCGAACTCAACGAACTCCGGACTGAGGGCAAGAAAAAGCTCAACTCCTGCTAAGGACAACCACCTTAGTCCTGATTTGCCGAACTCAACGAACTCCGGACTGGGGGGCAAGAAAAGCTCAACTCCTTCCAACAAAACAATAAGAAACTCATGTTCTAAAACAAACCCAAAAACACTCCCCCATCTAGAAAATCTGCATAAGGGAGTGGGGGGCACATGATAGTACATACAGCTCCTGTTAGGCCTACTCTAAGCTCCTAACCATACAGCTCCTGGGATGCCTACTCCTAGGCTCATAACTCCACGCAGTTCCTGGAAGGAATAGTCCCGCACACTACCACTCCTGACCAGCTCAGTCCCGCAAGCGGAACCTTGATAAACCCCAACACGTGAGACGTTGGCCCAAACACGTGACGGGGACAACTGTCACACATCAATCATGGGAATAATCAGGGCACATGTCAGAGGATCCTCAGAACATTCCTCGACCAGTCCCGCGCTGACACGTGTAAAGCATCCACTCCAGCCAGGTGCCCTCCGCTCCCAGAATTAATGGTTACGATTCAAAGGTACCAACCCCAAAACCCTACCCTTGAGCTATAAATAGCCCAAGAAGGTGAGGTTTTGGGGTTAATCATTCTTACACACTCATATACACACACAGCCACCTTACATTTATATTCATCCTCATCTTCCCAAAAAGCTAGTTCTTACTCTCATGCCGGAGGCGCCGCGGGACTCCAACCCCCCTTCCGGTGTTATTTTGTAGGAACCCAACCACAGCTACACCTCTACAGCGGCGAAGGATCCAGGACGGCGTCGAAGGAGCAGCCCCGCCACCAGGAGTTATCAGTTACCATAGATGCCTAAATTTTTTTTTAGCCATCTATGGTTACATTAATTTTTAATGTAACTGTTGGTGTCATTTAGTGTAACTATAGAGAAAATGAGACATCTACGGTTACACTAAAATTGATATTACCGTCAGTCTTAATAAAGCATAACTAAAAACTGAAATTTTAGGCGGCTGATTAATTGACACAGAAGCGGGGAATGAAATTTATAAAAAAAAGTCAAGGGCGGGGGCTGAAAATTTAATAAAACATTACTTTTGTCCTAAGCTCTCACATTTTACCCTCTCACTCACATTTCTCTCTCTCCCCCCTCTCTCCCAAATTTCTTATCTCACAATCGATTTGGTCCCAAACTGGTGTATGAGTTTAACTTATTCAAGCTAGTGTCCGAGTTCAATCGGGCCAACAAGGCGGTGTTTGATTTTAATCGGGTCAACAATCAATTTGGGCTTCTTGTTTACGATCGGGTCTTCTTTTTCACAACCGGGTTTCTTCTCCAATCGGGTTTCTGACTTAGGGTTTCTTCTCCAATCAGGCTGACTTAGGGTTCCTTTAAAGGTATTTTTCTGAGTTGTGGCTTTTAATTAGGGTTTTTTGTGTTCATTTGAATTATTTTTCTGAAGTGGGGCTGTGAATTGCATGTACTTGAATTGGGTCTCTAATTGCATGTGAATTATTTGTGTTTATTTGTTTATTTGAATTATTTATGTTTATTTGAATTATTTTATTTGTTTATTTTTGTTTTTAAAAGTCTCTAGTTGCAGGTGAATTGGGGCTTAAAACAAATTCATTTGTGCTTTATCAAAATGAATTTGTTTAAGATTATATTTGTTTAAGATTGATGAAATGAAGTTTAAGATTTATGTTTCCGTAACTACTAGTGTTTTGGATTGACTATTTGCATGTTATATTTGTTTACAATTGTACTGAGATATTTTTTGGGAACTGATGTTTTGTACGCATTACCTTTTCGTGTCATTTGTTTTACATTTTCAATGAAGATCTCAAGTTCAGAATTTACGCAACATGATTGATAGGTAGGAGAGTTGAATAATATAGGAGATGTTTTGTGAGTATATCTGTGTTTAAATGATTGTAAAATTATAGTATGTACTGTGAGACGTATATTTTGTATCTAAGTATTTAAAAAAATTAAATTTAGTGTGATTTTAAGATAGTCCATGAAATCATGGTAAAATGTATGTTGTTGGGTAATGATATGCTACTATAATATTAATCATATGAGATTTAACAAAACACGAGTGTGTGAGGCTTGCTAAAACATGTGTGAGCCCTGCTAAAACGCAATTAGTGGGATAAAAACAGCTTTAATTTATTTGGGCCTGCGTAATGATTATATATTTAGTTAGTTAGCATATACAAAGTTATTATTAAATGAAACAGATTTAATGATTAAAAAAGAGTTCATATATAATTTATATCAAGTAGAACCAATAGCTAATTGTATAATATTGAACAATAGGTAGTATGGCCGAGGAAGGTATAACTTGGTTGAATCTTCCCAAGTATACCAAAGATTATAAGGATGGAGTCAAATTATATGTGAAGAAAGTGATGGCCAATTTCACTAGAGGAGACAAAATTAAGTGCCCTTAGTGTGAAAATCGGTTGTGGTGGGGGTAGTTTTGATGTTGAGAGTCACCTCATGAGGAGGGACCTTCTCCTCCATTTATTCAGTCAATCTATGATGTTAGTCTATTATCTGATAAAACAGATATAGAAAATTTGAACAAAACATCGGGTTTGGGTTTGGTGATAATCTTGATGAGATGTTGGATGTTACATACGACGATGTGGGACAAAATGAAGATGCGCGAAAATTTTATCGACTTGTTGATGATAGAACGCATCCCCTGTACCCCGGTTGCAAGAAATTCTCGCAAATAAGTTTTTTGGTTAGGCTTTACCATTGGAAGTGCTTAAATGGAGTAACTGAGACCGTATTTGGAGAGATATTGCAGTTATTAAAAGAGGTTGTCCCCGATATTAATGTTCCTTCCTCTTTTAATTTAGCTAAAAATATAATCAAGGATCTCGGTCCGGACTACAAGAAGATAGATGCATGTATGAATGACTGCATCTTGTATTGGGGTGATAATAAAGATAAAGTTTCTTGCAAAAATTATGATCTTTCAAGGTGGAAAAGCGTGGCACAAGGCCATGAACAAGGACGGGCACAAGGAGTCGATGATGACAATTGTGGAATTCCTAACAAAGTAATAAGATATTTTCCTCTCATCCCAAGGATCCAATGACTGTTTATGTGCAAAGATTTTGCTAAAAAAATGGTGTGGCATGAAGTCGAACGAAAGAAAGATGGGAAGTTACGATATCTGGTTGATGGTGAAGCTTGGAAGATCATGGACGCCAAATATCCAGATTTTTTTTCAGAACCTCGCAAGTGAGATTGGGTTTAGCTACTGATAGGTTCAATCCGTTTCACAAGATGAGTGCCACACGCAACACATTGCCAATTATAGTCGTGAACTACAACCTTCCTCCATGGATGAATATGAAACCAGAGAACTTAATTCTCTCGACAATTATTCCTGGTCCGAATAATCCGGGGAACAATATTGATTACATGTAACCTCTGATTGAGGAGTTGAAAGAGTTATGGAAAATAAGGGTGGAAACTTATGACGCTGCAACTAGTCAGAGATTTACATTACGAGCACGTGTTCTTTGGAAAAATTCTGACTTTCCAGGCTATGCAATGATGTCGGGGTGGAGCACAAAAGGGAACTTGCATGTCCAGTGTGTCATTACGAAATATCGTCGATGTATCTGAAGCATAGCAATAAATTATGCTATATGAATAATCGAAAATTCTTAGACCTAAACCACAAGTGAAGATTTAACAAAAGAAAATTTAATGGTGAAGTTGAGGCTGGAACAAGTGCTCTTATGTTAACTGGGAGACAAGTTGTTGAAATTTTGCATGATTAAGAGAATTCTTTTGGTGGGGTGGGTAAAAAAAGAAAATTAGTTGCGATGTCAACCCTTGGAATAAAAAATCAATCTTTTTTGACTTGCCATATTGGAAGGACAACTTAACTCGACATAACCTTGATGTTATGCATATTGAAAAGAACATATGCGATAGTGTTTTGGGCACCTTGCTAAATATTGGTGGTAAAACGAAAGACCATCTAGCAGCTAGGTTAGATCTGCAAGATCAAGGTATTAGAAAGGTCCTTCATCCTACGCTCTCTTCCGATGGAAAGCACCTTGATATTAGGGCCACAAAGTTTGACACAGCGAACAAAGGAAAGGAAATATTTTGTTCAGTTCTTGAAAATACGAAATTCCCCAACGGTTTTGCTTCTAACATTAGAAAATGCGTGCAAGATAGGAAAGTGGTGAGATATAAGAGTCATGATGCACATGTAATAATGCAATATCTGTTACAATTTGCCATCAAGGGATCGTTAAAGTCCGAGGTTGCAGTACCTCTGATTAGACTATGTAAATTTTTTAGAGTCATTAAGTTGGATGAAATAAAAAAGTTACAACAAGAGATTATTGAAATACTTTGTCAACTTGAAAACGTATTTACAAATGCCTTCTTTGACATTATGGTTCACCTACCGTTACATTTATGCCAGGAGATTGAATATGGTGGACCAGTCCACCAAAGATGGATGTACTCCATTGAACGGTACCTAGGTGTATTAAAGAAGTATGTCCGCAATAGGAGTAAACCCGAAGGATCGATTGCAGAAGATTACCTTGCTGATGAATGTTTAACATTCTGTGCAAGATTTCTGAATGATGGCCAAAATGAATCGATCAACGAGTCTCCAAGTGTAAATATAAAAAAAGGTGGGTATGCTATTAGTTTAGGGAAAATCAAATCTGGGAGTGACATTAACTTGGGTGAAGATACTTGGATTATAGCTCATAGGTACATTCTATTTAACTATGATGACAAGGAAGTGGAAGACTTAATTGAGTAAGTCCCTAAATTTTATAATTGACTGAACACTTCTTAAGTAAATAAAATAAAATATCATTTTAAAAAACTAATATGCCATTCTTGTTTATAATTCCAGGAAACATCATAAGTAATTGGATTCCAACTTGGATGATATTGCAAAGTCCAAACGGTATAAAACTGAAAGAACATATACCGATGAAGTATGTGAGTGGTTTATGTCTGAAATTAGCAAAAAAAATAATGTTTCAAGGGAGCTAGCTTCCCTAGCAAAGGGTCCAAGACAAGAGGCTAAATTATTTAGTGGTTACGTAGTAAATGGATACAGGTTTCATACAAAGCAAAGAGATCGCAAGTGCACCACACAAAATAGTGGTGTCTTCTTGACAGCCCTAACTACAAGTTTTGCAAGTTCAAAAGACAGTAGTCCATCAATTGGGGAAGTTAGTTACTATAGATCAATTGAAGAAATATTAGATTTGACTATTGGGGAGCATTTCACGTTATTTTGTTTAAGTGTACTTGGAATAAAGATGAATAATATTTTAAGTACCCTATTAAGAAGATGTCAATGGAGAGTCATGATACACAAGTGGAGGATGATACAGTTGAAGATGATTTAAATGGCCAATTTTTAAATGACGCAATTTTTTTATTGTAGGGAATTTGCAGGCGCTACCATTCGGGTGCGCACTGGGTAAACCTTTTCGTTCTATAACAGAAGAACATGATCAGGAAAGTAGCTGGTTTAGAGAAGATGTTCCTGCAACACAAATTTGCAATCCGTCATATTAGCTTAATGAAACTGATGATCATTAACTTGGTAAACTAATTGTGAAAATTAGGAAGAGAGAATTGCATTTTGCACCCCATATATTTGGTCAAAACTCAATTTCGTATGCCTATTTTCATAAATTGCAGTTTGCATCCCCCTATTTTGAAATCTGCTTCAACATTGTAATAACCCCAATTTTTGGGAAATTTTTGAAACCCTTATGAATAGTGTTTTTGCTGAATGAGAAAACTTTTCGTGCCACACTATGTAGGGGTTCTGATATGGATATTCTGAGATTTTATTAGTACTTTATATGGGATATAAGTGTATGTAAAGATCGTCAGAATCCAAATCCGAACACTTTAGTTTTTCCCGGAAATCCACAAGATACAGAGAGATTTGAGTATAAGGTAACAGGATAAAAAGGATTTAAATTAAAGGTTTATAATAGAGGATCATAAAAAGGAATATAATGTATTGAGAAAGGTTAAGGGAACCTAAGTAATAAGATCCCGGGTATGATCCTTCAAACGAGAAACGAGAACGAAAGTTAAGCGAACCGTATAACAGATCAGCGGTCATTAGGCAAACAATTAGAAGCTAATCAAAGGGATTAGTGGGGGATGATGTCATCCAACCAATAGAAAGAGGACAAAGGAGGGGTGATGACATCACAAAGTGATGCAAGCATGACATAAGAGGGAAGGAAATGTGGTGGAATATTAGCCACACAAAATCAAGGGTAAATGGGTAATTGACCTAAAACAAAACAAAAACAACCAACCAAAAATCAAATCAAAGCAAAACCACAAAAATCTCTCTTTCTTCTTCATCTTGCTCTCGGCCTTTTCAAGAAAAACAAGGAGGAGTTTTCAAAAACTCAAGCTACACACCTTCAAAAATTATAAGGTTTGTTTCTTTAGCTTCCATAATTCATAACTTAGTTATGCTATAAGTTTGGATCCAAGAATCCAAGGTTTACCTAGTTAATCAATTCCTAAAAGTTTAGGGTGAATAGTAACTTTCAAGAACAAATTTTTGATTTTTGATTTTATTTGTAAGGACAAGGTAGCTTAAGCATAGATCAAGGCTTCCATGGGCTTTCCAAGGATCTTTCATTGATTAAAAGCTTCAAGAAGGTATAAAACTTCAAACCCTAGCTTTACTTTTGAGTATTAGGAATGGTTTTGATTGTTATAATTCATGAGGAGCATGATCCTTGTATACTTAGAGTGTGGTTGGATTTGTAATGAGTTTGAAGTTGTAAATCTTGATTATTGGTTAATGAACTTAAGTATAGCTTTTAGTTCATGTTTGAGGGTAGTATAAAGTTCATAATATTGAGTTTTGGGGCTGTTAGGATGTGATATGGATGGACTTTGATTGTATGAAGGGATTGGGGTTGTTTGGTGATGGAATTGAATGGTATAAAATTGGGAAATCGCGTAAACATAGCCGTCGTAATGCCCGATTTACCGTAGACTGTTTTTGTTCTTAAGATCAGAACCCTTGAACTCACTGCTAGGTTTTGACCATTGCCATGATTAGATAGTTCATGTTACGAGCTTCGTTTTGATATGTAGTTCGTTCGATTCCGATGCACGGTTTAGGAGAAACGACCGTTTCAAGTAACGGCGTTTCGCGAACGAAACTTTTTCCCTCGCCTTACTTCGAAACATAGGTTAAAGACCAAAAAGGGTTAATTAATGTATGAAACATTTATGGTAAGTGTGTTAGGCAGTTGGTAAGACACTCGCGAAGGAATCGCTTTAAAACTCGTAAAGGTTAAATTATTAAAAATGGTGGAGCCGAGGGTACCCGAGTGGCTTAAGCGAATCAGTGAGCGCAAAACAAGCGTTAGAGTCTAAGTTAGTTAAATTATAGATTTACAAGTGACTTTGGTTTAATTCCAACTTACTTGTTGTTTATAGGTTACCAGACTCGTCCCGAGCCATTCGTAACCCCAGTCGCTCAGGCAAGTTTTCTACCCGTTATACTGTTGTTGTGATGTAAATATATGTATATGCATTATCTTGTGATATTGCATGATTGTTATTAGCAAATTTTGCGATATATTGGAGCATGCTAATATGGTATATATGCATGTCTGTTTCGTAATCTGGTTATCTATCTGTTGATTTCAATGCTTATAGTTGCATAATACCTATGCTAGAGGATAGCGGTAACTTGCATATACCCTTAGTATAGGGACCCAAAGGTGAAAATATTTTCTAAAACCGGGAGTCGAGGATCCCGAGTAGATTTTTGTATATATGGATATGGATATATATATATATTTATATATATATATGGTTATAGTTTTTCCAAACTATTAACCGAATAAGGTTTATTCGATAACTTTATTTTATTTAATGAATATTATTACGAATATTCATTCGAGGACTTATGACTCCTTTTATTTTATTATTTGAATATTATTCCGAATATTATTCGAAGGCGTATGACTCCTTTACATTATTTATTGAATATTATTTGAATATTCATTTGAGGATCTATGACTCCGATTATTTGCTGAGATATATTCTTTATTTTATTAAAGAATAAGGTGTCGATAATCAAACTTATTTTTGATTATTCAAATAAAGATATTACTTTCGTATAAGTATATCTTTGATTATTTGCTATTCATTTCAAGTATAAGTTTTAATACTTCTACTTCAATTATTTTATAAAGAATATTTTTTATGGGAATATTATTTAAATAATAATATTCAGACATTTTCTAAATATTCTGGGGACTGATTTACTTCATTAAATCAGTTTTACTCCAAACACTCTTTAAAGTGTTTTCGAGTCTTTAAAATGATTTTCAAAAGTTAGAGCGGATCCCAAAACTATTTTTATATTTAAGATCTTCCTTTTAAAAAGGGGATTTAAATACTCGCTCAAAACCTGGGGGATCCGGCTCGGTGGTGTGTTTTATATTCGCAACAAGGTTGCTGTCTTGGTAAAAGAGTTTTTGATTACTTACCCAATATTCGGGAAGTAAAATTCTTGGAACAAGTTAATCCATTAACAGGCATCGCCTGGGAAATATCGGTGAGTTTTACTTTCCAACTAGGTACGACTTCTTGGTGGAGCCGTATCAACAAGTTTCTACTTGGGGAAAGGGGGAAACGAGCTTTACGTTTCAGAGTCATGGATTTCATCTGAACTAGGAGTGGCGTAAGTGGCCGAGTAGCGCCGGCCCAGCCTTATTATATTGGCCCAAATGGCCTGGAAGTTCCGCTAAGGCGGTCCATTCCTTAGGAGTTCAGTGTTCGGTTGACAAGTAAATCCGACAGGTTCTCCTCTACATGTAGAAAATGGTGGGGTTGTACTACTACGACTGATCATCGTAAGTGGTCTTCCTGGCGCGGCAAACTCCCGTAATGAGTTCATCATCCAATTGGATAATTTCTGCAACACTACCCAGAGCACTTCGATGGAAAGGCTACGGTTGGGCGATTGTTGAGTGTTGGCAGGGTCAAGTTTTCAAAATGATGTTTACATCAAATGAAGTATCTCGTAACTTCATTTTATTTTGATAATATTTTAAAGATTTAATCTATTCAAATCTTGTCTTATAGTCTCATCTATGTGATGAACTTTTGAAGCTAATTTATAACTTGAACGGTGGTAGTTCAAGTAGTATTTGGGAAAGATATAAGTATATTGGGGTATCTTGTAACTTCATCTTTTAAACTTATATCTAATTAATAATTGTCTTATGAATGACAAAGATTTTCAGAAAAACGTTGAGACAAGGTTAGATATATGAGATCACCTTGCAACGATATTTTTTATACAGTTATACACTGGGACTTTGTGTATATTATGCATGGAAGAGGACTTCCAATATTTTGAAAAGTATATATGTATATATACTGAATATTTTGCGACTTCATCGCATTAAGATATCAAACTTGGTTCATTTCTTTTGACCAAGACTTTCATGAGTATTATGAGTAGGCTCATATATTGTAAATCATTATATATATTATTTTGGTGGGCTTGCTGCTCACCCTTGCTTTATTTCTTCATCACACAACAACAGTTAGGAAAGATGGCCAGACTCCAGCAGACCCAGAGCAAGCGCGTGGGAAGCATCCCGCGTCTTCCCGATGATGTTGTGGCTGCTATAGCTGCAGAGGTAGATCTATTGGTAGATCAGGCATTCTATTTTTGAGAATCAAATTATGTATAATTATAACTTGTGGCAGATAA
Organism: Apium graveolens; assembly: GCF_009905375.1. Lineage (NCBI taxonomy): Eukaryota > Viridiplantae > Streptophyta > Magnoliopsida > Apiales > Apiaceae > Apium > Apium graveolens. The sequence goes on along the minus strand of NC_133650.1, from coordinate 266,215,723 downwards.
TGGCAATTAACTGTAAATTTATCAAGTAATCATTTTGGGTTGTAATAACTTTTAAATTGTGGATTCAAAGACTTGTACTTATTTAAATTTCATCTCTGAGACTATAACGGGTTGTGGTGTGTGTTAGTGTGGGGTCACAACATAAGGTTATTATTATTAATTAAGTGAAGTGATATTGTGGAAGAAAGACCGTGACGACCCGGATCCCCGACCCCGGATCTGGGGGTGTTACAGAAATGGTATCAGAGCTAAGCGTTATAAACCTCAGAGATGATGGGACGTTAAGATAATAAGTTCACTAAGATAATAAGAACTCTTGCCAAGTTCATAGTCGGACTACCTAACGTAGTACTGACAGTTAAAACCCTTATGGGAACCCTTATAAATATCGTGATAGGAGCGTAGTTCGTTATCGTATATGGTAGCGGGACTCCGAACCCTGAAGTTGAGGAACATCAACGCGATGATGTTTTATTACTAATTGGAGATCGGATTGTGGATCCGATAGAGTGTCCTAATGCAGGACCGGATGATGTTGATATTGAGGATTTAGCGGTTGAGGATGTTGTCCTAGAAGGGATTGTTGTTGAGGAGGATCCCATGGAGGATCCTGACAGGATTGGATAAAGGACCACTGATGAATTGATGACCATGGTTAGGTCAACTACCAGAGGTAGGATTGGTCGATCACTACCGGAGGTTCGTTCAAGTTTGTAAAGATAGTAGCCCCCTTTAACGCGGCTTACTCGTAAGACTGAGAAGTTCGAATGGGCAAAGAAATGCGAGAACAGCTTTCAAGAACTGAAGCAGAGGTTGGTGATGGCCCCTATGCTGGCGTTGCCGGATGGAAAAAGGAGATTTTGTGATTTGTAAGTGACGCTTCGCATAAGGAATTAGGGTGCTTCTTAGCACAACAAGATAATCGCGTCTACGTCAAGACAATTAAGGTAATATGAAATTCGATATCCCCGCCCATGAGCTTAGGCTCGTGGCAATAGTTTTACCCTAAAGATTGGAGGCACTACTTGTATGGAGAGAAGTGCGAGAATTACCTAAGCCATAAGTGCTCTAGTACATTCTTACATAGAAAGAGCTCAACATACGCCAGAGGAGGCGGTTAGAGCTAATCAAGAATTATGATTGGGAGATTCTTTATCATTCGGGGAAAGCCAATATGGTGGCTGATGCCCTTAGTAAAAAGGAGAGACTCAAGATGATAATGTCTTTGGGAGAAGTGATAAGAGATTTTGAGAAAATGGAAATAGAAGTGAAGGTAACCGGAGCCGGTACCTAAAAGCTGTTTGAGATTGCAATACAGCCCGAATTATTGGAAAAGGTCATATTGTGCCAGTAAAAGTGATGAATGAAGGCAGAGAGCCTACAAATAGGTATGAGATTAATACCGAGAGAGATGATAAGGGAATAATGAGGTATTCCTATAGAATTTGGGTTCCAAATGTTTAAGAGCTTAAAGATGAAATCTTAGATGAAAGCTAGTTGAGGAATAAGAGTTAGAGCAAACCCTGAACGTGATAGTCAGGGAGGTTGCCACCAAGACAAAAGGAACCCATAACATGATGAAGTGGAAAATGAGGATTTAAATTATGTAAGATGACCCCAATTATGGGGAGTAGGAAGAAATATTTAGACTGAGGAAACAAAAGTCGAGTAAGGAAAGGAGACCCGAGACGGTACTCCTATACGGTAATTCATGGACCTGTCTAGACAGAACTTAGACTATTATCCCCAACCACCACCCTGAGGAGACAGTACGGTGAGAAATTCTTTCAGGACCTTTAAGTCGCTAAGCTCTCAGAGTTCCATGGAATAAGCTGACCCAGCCGAGGCAAGAGCCTGGCTAAAGGAAATATAAGAATTATTTGAGATTCTAAATGATTGACGAATCACAAAAGACTATTTTGTCACTTACCCTCCTAAGAGAGAGACCACCCGCTGGTGAAAGACCAAGAAAGGCACGGAGCCAGAGGTTATAATAAACTGATTAAAGTTCAGCCAATTGTTTTCGGGAAAGTAATTCCCAAGGTTATGGAGAGAGTGTAAAAGCTTTAGAGCCAGAACAAAGGCAGACGAGTATGATGAATTATGAATCTAAGTTGTAAAAGTTATCAAGATTCGTTCTGAAGACACGAATCCAGAATGACGGGATGTTTGAAATCAATGCTTATGTTGTGTTGGTTCATGAAATAACGATAAGAGAAAGGAATATAAAGGCAAGAGAGTTTGAGGAATGATAAGGGAGTTGGGTATAAGGAAACCCTAAAGACTCGTAGAAATAGAAATAGAAAAGTATATAATCGTCCGGATGAGAGTGATTCACCATGAGTTAAATTGATGGTTGAAGGTATAAGAGATACATATATTTTATCCCCTGTAAGTTGGGAAGATTCGAGGAAACCTTGAGATAAATAACAAAAGTAAATAAGGAATTATTAAGAAGAAGTTCACGTTGAACACGACCAATATCTTCTAGATCATCCATGTGATCATTACCAAATCAGGAAAGAAAAGCGGATAACCATTTTTATCTTTTGGAGGCCATGTGGATTGACCTCATGTTGTATACAGATGTTATTGTGAAATTCGGTATAGACTATCGAGGTGGGAATGATTGAATAAGATACCCTTATCAGGGATATATGACTTTATTTATCCATGGAAGGATGCTTGTACCTTTTTAAAGGTGGAATTAAGGATAGAACATCGGTAACTTAAAACGAATCCTAGGGGAATGCATAAAGGTTGGCATTTCACCCTTGATAGGGATAGTATGAGTTTTGACAGTATGAATTGGAAAGCATTAAGGTAATAATAACCTTTAAGGATCAGTGGAGAAATTTTTCAGAAGTATATAGACAATGGTTCTAGTAATAGTGAATGGTATTTTGATATGCCCTGTATCTAGGGAATACAGGAGGAACGAATCAAGGATAACCTTAGAGGTTTTACAAGGAGAAAGGTAATATTCAAAATTTTCAAGAATAGAAATGTTGATAAAGGAAATATGACGTAATTATAATGTTGCCAAGTGGGGCACGTGTTAAACCACGAGAAAGTATGGATCGAACCAGTAATGGTCGAAATTATTCAGGGCAATTAGGACTTGAGATAAAAGATATTCTAATTATGATTGAGAGTCAGTCATGACAGTGATTAACCTCTAAAGACTGAGGCAATAACTTATGGAAAAATGGTGATTTTTTTTTTACTCATCAGATTTTAAGGAAAGCATTTTCACATAAGCTGTGATTGAAATAAGGTAGAAAATTTATTTGGAGATGGTTAAAGTGACATTGACTGTAAGGAAATTTTACTATCAGGAAAGGCCAAAGAGGTGGCCGACACTTTAAAGGTAAGAGGATAATTATAGGCGCTTGTGCCAAAGGAATACAGTGATGATGGTTAAAACTGTGAAGGTTGTATTATGGTTTGGAAGATTGACATTCCTTCTGATGACTGTGCAATACCCAACCGTAATAGTAGTTGGTAAAGGTTTAATTCGTGTAATCGCCATGAATGGGCTATCTATCTTAGAAGGTCCTATCTTGAGATAAGCCAGGACCATGTTTCAAAAAGGACTAGACGAACCTTTGAGTAAGTCTTCTATTTAAGGCATATGATTTAGAATGGTATTAACCTGCTATCGTTGCTTTGATTGAAACTCTTCTGCAATTTTATCTGCTTCATGTCATGTATGTATGTCAGGATCAGGAGTGTTCTTCATGAATCATGAATGGTGATTATGTTACCTCCTTAGAAGAATTCGATACGATATGTATGGACTCCGTATAGTTAGCTATTAAGACTTCAAGGAAAATGAATGACTATAGTAGGTCAGTGGTGGACCATAATAAGGCAGCAATGATTCTGCGAGTAATGAGCTGATTACAACCGTGAGAGTTGTATTGGAATGGTTGTTGAGATTGAGTACCACTAATCGGGTCGTGGTAGTGTATAAGTTATCATTGATAGACTAATTAAGTATAGTATCTACCTAGTCAATTATTATTCTTTCTTATCAATAGAGAGTCGTATTATTATACGAGGAAGGTTGCGGTGCAAGCATAGAATTCTAGTAACGATGATGTATAGAATGAGATCCCATATTCGATTTTCGATGTCGAGGGAGTTTCAAAGGTGATTGTGTATAAGCTCGAGGAAGAGCATGGGTCAACAGAATGATGGACGGGATATCGAAAATATTTAGGCACGTGAAATACGATGCTATAATACTTGATGCTGATATAAATACGTATATGTTTTATTCTCCTATGACAAACCTCTATAGTTCAGAGGTAGGTTCCAAGCCAGATATTTTGTGGCAGTATATTTTTTCATATATACAATTCTCTTCAGTTCGTTCTTTTCTCTTCTTTTCATTTCATGTAAGCTGAGAAGAACAACCCTTCCAGAAGGGGAGGTATTGCCGAATGACTATCTATCTTTGTGATAGAAGCCTAGTAGGATACCACATGTTGTTTAATTGCTTGTCAAGTACTAAAGGCTGGCCACCTTCTGTACTAACTAAGCGATATAACAAGTGTTCATGATCATAGTGATCTCTCAACAAATTCCTTTACTTTTAAATTGATTGATCAAATTTTGGAAAATAGAAACAACTGAAAAAAAGAGAGTAATAAAGTGGTGGTAGTATGCGGAATGGGAACACATTCGTGATACTAAGGTTGACGTGGTTATTAAAAGGTTATAGAACGCTAGCGAGCAAAAGTATAACCAGTATAATATTAGGAACAAAAGGTGATAGCGATTACGAACTGGAAAAGAATGGGTATTGAGAAGCAAAAGTTCTAATGCTAAAAGCTATAATGAGAGTCTGTGCAATAGACTTGAAAGAATTTGGAATGATCACTTAATTCGGATTGAGTTATCTTACGACAATAGATCATATGTCATTATCGAGATGTCGCCTTATGAGATCCTTGAGGGAAGACAATGTCGATCTCCCTTATGCTAGGATGAAGTTGTAGAGCGCAAGATGCTCGGACCCGCAGTAGTCCAAAGGACCAAGGATATGATAGATCTAATCATAGGACGGCTGGTAGTAACCAAGATGGACATAAGAGGTATGCTGATTTGACTCAAAAAGGACAAAGAGTATGAAATAGGGGGCCTAGTAATGTTATAGGTATCCCCTTGGAAACCCTTGAAAAAGGATTGATGAGGTTCGAAAAGAAAGGAAAGCTAAGTCTACAATTTGTTGGACCCTTGGATATATTAAGACGTTTGGGAAGTTAGCATATGAGCTAGCCCTACCCCCGAACCTGTAGCAAGTTCATAACGTGTTCCACGTATCAATGTTAAGGAAGTGTAATTCGGATGCCAGACAAATAGAAGCATATGAGCGCATAGACATGCAACCAGACGTAACCTATATGGAGCAACCAGGAAGGGTATAGAGTAAAAAGGAACGAGTGCTTAGGAGAAGGGTTATCAAACTAGTAAGAGTTTGATGGTAGAACCACAATGTGGGAAAATTTACTCGACAGTTAGAAAGTGCAATGCTAAGAGAGTATCCCTATTCATTTTCTATCTGATTCCGGGACGGAATCCTTTTAAGGAGGGGAGACTGTAATAACCCCAATTTTTGGGAAATTTTTGAAACCCTTATGAATAGTGTTTTTGCTGAATGAGAAAACTTTTCGTGCCACACTATGTAGGGGTTCTGATATGGATATTCTGAGATTTTATTAGTACTTTATATGGGATATAAGTGTATGTAAAGATCGTCAGAATCCAAATCCGAACACTTTAGTTTTTCCCGGAAATCCACAAGATACAGAGAGATTTGAGTATAAGGTAACAGGATAAAAAGGATTTAAATTAAAGGTTTATAATAGAGGATCATAAAAAGGAATATAATGTATTGAGAAAGGTTAAGGGAACCTAAGTAATAAGATCCCGGGTATGATCCTTCAAACGAGAAACGAGAACGAAAGTTAAGCGAACCGTATAACAGATCAGCGGTCATTAGGCAAACAATTAGAAGCTAATCAAAGGGATTAGTGGGGGATGATGTCATCCAACCAATAGAAAGAGGACAAAGGAGGGGTGATGACATCACAAAGTGATGCAAGCATGACATAAGAGGGAAGGAAATGTGGTGGAATATTAGCCACACAAAATCAAGGGTAAATGGGTAATTGACCTAAAACAAAACAAAAACAACCAACCAAAAATCAAATCAAAGCAAAACCACAAAAATCTCTCTTTCTTCTTCATCTTGCTCTCGGCCTTTTCAAGAAAAACAAGGAGGAGTTTTCAAAAACTCAAGCTACACACCTTCAAAAATTATAAGGTTTGTTTCTTTAGCTTCCATAATTCATAACTTAGTTATGCTATAAGTTTGGATCCAAGAATCCAAGGTTTACCTAGTTAATCAATTCCTAAAAGTTTAGGGTGAATAGTAACTTTCAAGAACAAATTTTTGATTTTTGATTTTATTTGTAAGGACAAGGTAGCTTAAGCATAGATCAAGGCTTCCATGGGCTTTCCAAGGATCTTTCATTGATTAAAAGCTTCAAGAAGGTATAAAACTTCAAACCCTAGCTTTACTTTTGAGTATTAGGAATGGTTTTGATTGTTATAATTCATGAGGAGCATGATCCTTGTATACTTAGAGTGTGGTTGGATTTGTAATGAGTTTGAAGTTGTAAATCTTGATTATTGGTTAATGAACTTAAGTATAGCTTTTAGTTCATGTTTGAGGGTAGTATAAAGTTCATAATATTGAGTTTTGGGGCTGTTAGGATGTGATATGGATGGACTTTGATTGTATGAAGGGATTGGGGTTGTTTGGTGATGGAATTGAATGGTATAAAATTGGGAAATCGCGTAAACATAGCCGTCGTAATGCCCGATTTACCGTAGACTGTTTTTGTTCTTAAGATCAGAACCCTTGAACTCACTGCTAGGTTTTGACCATTGCCATGATTAGATAGTTCATGTTACGAGCTTCGTTTTGATATGTAGTTCGTTCGATTCCGATGCACGGTTTAGGAGAAACGACCGTTTCAAGTAACGGCGTTTCGCGAACGAAACTTTTTCCCTCGCCTTACTTCGAAACATAGGTTAAAGACCAAAAAGGGTTAATTAATGTATGAAACATTTATGGTAAGTGTGTTAGGCAGTTGGTAAGACACTCGCGAAGGAATCGCTTTAAAACTCGTAAAGGTTAAATTATTAAAAATGGTGGAGCCGAGGGTACCCGAGTGGCTTAAGCGAATCAGTGAGCGCAAAACAAGCGTTAGAGTCTAAGTTAGTTAAATTATAGATTTACAAGTGACTTTGGTTTAATTCCAACTTACTTGTTGTTTATAGGTTACCAGACTCGTCCCGAGCCATTCGTAACCCCAGTCGCTCAGGCAAGTTTTCTACCCGTTATACTGTTGTTGTGATGTAAATATATGTATATGCATTATCTTGTGATATTGCATGATTGTTATTAGCAAATTTTGCGATATATTGGAGCATGCTAATATGGTATATATGCATGTCTGTTTCGTAATCTGGTTATCTATCTGTTGATTTCAATGCTTATAGTTGCATAATACCTATGCTAGAGGATAGCGGTAACTTGCATATACCCTTAGTATAGGGACCCAAAGGTGAAAATATTTTCTAAAACCGGGAGTCGAGGATCCCGAGTAGATTTTTGTATATATGGATATGGATATATATATATATATATTTATATATATATATGGTTATAGTTTTTCCAAACTATTAACCGAATAAGGTTTATTCGATAACTTTATTTTATTTAATGAATATTATTACGAATATTCATTCGAGGACTTATGACTCCTTTTATTTTATTATTTGAATATTATTCCGAATATTATTCGAAGGCGTATGACTCCTTTACATTATTTATTGAATATTATTTGAATATTCATTTGAGGATCTATGACTCCGATTATTTGCTGAGATATATTCTTTATTTTATTAAAGAATAAGGTGTCGATAATCAAACTTATTTTTGATTATTCAAATAAAGATATTACTTTCGTATAAGTATATCTTTGATTATTTGCTATTCATTTCAAGTATAAGTTTTAATACTTCTACTTCAATTATTTTATAAAGAATATTTTTTATGGGAATATTATTTAAATAATAATATTCAGACATTTTCTAAATATTCTGGGGACTGATTTACTTCATTAAATCAGTTTTACTCCAAACACTCTTTAAAGTGTTTTCGAGTCTTTAAAATGATTTTCAAAAGTTAGAGCGGATCCCAAAACTATTTTTATATTTAAGATCTTCCTTTTAAAAAGGGGATTTAAATACTCGCTCAAAACCTGGGGGATCCGGCTCGGTGGTGTGTTTTATATTCGCAACAAGGTTGCTGTCTTGGTAAAAGAGTTTTTGATTACTTACCCAATATTCGGGAAGTAAAATTCTTGGAACAAGTTAATCCATTAACAGGCATCGCCTGGGAAATATCGGTGAGTTTTACTTTCCAACTAGGTACGACTTCTTGGTGGAGCCGTATCAACAAGTTTCTACTTGGGGAAAGGGGGAAACGAGCTTTACGTTTCAGAGTCATGGATTTCATCTGAACTAGGAGTGGCGTAAGTGGCCGAGTAGCGCCGGCCCAGCCTTATTATATTGGCCCAAATGGCCTGGAAGTTCCGCTAAGGCGGTCCATTCCTTAGGAGTTCAGTGTTCGGTTGACAAGTAAATCCGACAGGTTCTCCTCTACATGTAGAAAATGGTGGGGTTGTACTACTACGACTGATCATCGTAAGTGGTCTTCCTGGCGCGGCAAACTCCCGTAATGAGTTCATCATCCAATTGGATAATTTCTGCAACACTACCCAGAGCACTTCGATGGAAAGGCTACGGTTGGGCGATTGTTGAGTGTTGGCAGGGTCAAGTTTTCAAAATGATGTTTACATCAAATGAAGTATCTCGTAACTTCATTTTATTTTGATAATATTTTAAAGATTTAATCTATTCAAATCTTGTCTTATAGTCTCATCTATGTGATGAACTTTTGAAGCTAATTTATAACTTGAACGGTGGTAGTTCAAGTAGTATTTGGGAAAGATATAAGTATATTGGGGTATCTTGTAACTTCATCTTTTAAACTTATATCTAATTAATAATTGTCTTATGAATGACAAAGATTTTCAGAAAAACGTTGAGACAAGGTTAGATATATGAGATCACCTTGCAACGATATTTTTTATACAGTTATACACTGGGACTTTGTGTATATTATGCATGGAAGAGGACTTCCAATATTTTGAAAAGTATATATGTATATATACTGAATATTTTGCGACTTCATCGCATTAAGATATCAAACTTGGTTCATTTCTTTTGACCAAGACTTTCATGAGTATTATGAGTAGGCTCATATATTGTAAATCATTATATATATTATTTTGGTGGGCTTGCTGCTCACCCTTGCTTTATTTCTTCATCACACAACAACAGTTAGGAAAGATGGCCAGACTCCAGCAGACCCAGAGCAAGCGCGTGGGAAGCATCCCGCGTCTTCCCGATGATGTTGTGGCTGCTATAGCTGCAGAGGTAGATCTATTGGTAGATCAGGCATTCTATTTTTGAGAATCAAATTATGTATAATTATAACTTGTGGCAGATAATGGCAATTAACTGTAAATTTATCAAGTAATCATTTTGGGTTGTAATAACTTTTAAATTGTGGATTCAAAGACTTGTACTTATTTAAATTTCATCTCTGAGACTATAACGGGTTGTGGTGTGTGTTAGTGTGGGGTCACAACATAAGGTTATTATTATTAATTAAGTGAAGTGATATTGTGGAAGAAAGACCGTGACGACCCGGATCCCCGACCCCGGATCTGGGGGTGTTACAAACATGCACCCTTTTTGTCTAATTTTTTTGCCCAAATTGCTGTCTCCGACAATATATCTCATTTTTTTTCTCCAATAATAGATTATATATGTTGTTGAAGACAATAATTTGGACAAAAAAATGACAAAATTTGGCAAAAAGGGTGCAACTTGAAGCGGATTTCAAAGTAGGGGGATGCAAACTGCATTTTATGAAAATAAGTATACAAAATTGATTTTTGGCCAAATATAAGGGTGCAAAATGCAATTTTCTCAATTAGGAATTAGTTTTGTGAAAACCATGCGTTATTTCTCTGAAAATCAGGCAATTATTTATGTAATTTAATTATGAAAATTAGGCACTATTTTTGTGTAAACCAGGCATTATTTATCTGAAAATAGTTTTATGTTTCAATTACTATTAAGTCTGAAATAAACAGAGAATTCATGCATTTATGTAAATTAGTTGGTAAATTAACTGTCAACTATGTTTTTGTGATTACTTGTTCAGGTTTTCGGAAAGTCTATAATAAACAGAGAATTCATGTATTTCTGTAAATTAGTTGGTAATTTAATTATCAACGATGTTTCTGTGTGATTATACTTGTTTTATGTTCCTGAAAAGTCTGAAATAAACAGAGAATTTATGCATTTTTGTAAACTATTTCTGTGGTTTTTATGAATTTCAGTCAAGTTCCTTGGTTAGTATATTGACTGATTGACTGATATGTTTTGGTATTTTGGTACAGGATGGACATTGATAGTGTGAAAGTTCAACTGCACCACAGTGGAGAGTTCATGAAGACCAGGTTCTCTGGTGGCAAGTCTGAAACTTTTTATATGGACCGCGATCGTATGTCTTATTGTAAATTGATGTATTATGTTAAAGAATTTATTACAAGGAGATTGGAGGCATTTACGTTAATCGCAGAGGGTGGACACTTGTGACAGATGATCGAGGTATAAATGAAGCAACTTGTGACAGATCAGAAGTCTCCTTTTACATTGACAACATAGTTGACAAATCTATACCACCAATGAAGCAAATGCAACCTTTTGTGACTGTAAGGCAAAGATCAAGCCCTTTTAAAATGCTGGGAAAAAATATGATAAGAGGACTTTTGTGACACTAAAGGACATTAATGACGAGAAGGAACGGAGAAAAAGCACAAGGAAGAAACTGCAATATTCCACCCCTGATCATGATGTCAGTTCAAAATATCAACCAAGTCTAAAAGGTGCATTGCATGAACCAAGTCCAAAAGCTGTAATTGAGCCAAGTCATAAAGTTGTAGTTGGACCAAATCCAAAAGTTAAAGTGAAGGACGTAGATGGAAGCGGAACCGGTGTTGGACAAGTTAAAATTTTGGAATCTGGAGGGAGTAAAGAGATGGTAAAGGAAGTTGAAGGTGATGGATGCAATGACTATGAAATGGTAAGGAACCAGAATATTGCAAGAAATAAAGCGAAGCTTAAGGAGCTTGGATGCAATGACTTTGATATTGGAACTTCAAAGGTACATTTATTTCATCAAATCTTTTTTCATTATACTTGGCATATTTGCTGACAAATTAAATTTTCTATAGAGAAAAAAAAGACCAAGAAACCCAGAGTATTAATAGTAGTTCTAGTGGCCCCCGAACTCGTGGCCAAGCTAAGGAACCAACTACGGGGTCACCTGATGTAGAGGTATACTTGCATTTTATGCATTTAAATTTTAGTGTCTAAATTTAGAATAAAACTTAATTAGATTATAATACGAATGATTGTATATTGAAGATAAATGAGACACATGTGCTTACTACAAAAGAAAAGCTACAAGCTTTGAAATATGGCTCTGGTTCTATGGTTGCCTATAATGAATTACGGAAACGTGAGAAACTTGACATTCAGAAGGAGACCCCGATGCGTGAGTCTAGAACGCAAGAAGTGATGTCAGAATCAGGTATTTTTATTTTATACTTAACGTGTTTTCCTTCTAATTGGTTGAATCATATTTTTATTTTAGGCATTTTCATTTTATGAATATTTATTTTCCTGTTAATGAGTTGCATCATATTTTTATTTTAGGCATTTTTAATTTTAGGCATATTTGTTTTGCTACTAATTACTTGCATCGTATTTTTATTTTAGGCATTTTTATTTTATGCTTAATTAGTTAACCTGCTAATCAGTTGAATCATTTTTTTATTTTAGGCATTTTTAATTTTTATGCATATTTATTTTCCTGCTAATTAGTTGAATCATTTTTTTATTTTAGGCATTTTTTATTTTAAGCATATTTATTTTCCTGCTAATTAGTTACATCGTATTTTTATTTTACGAATTTATATTTTATGCCTCTTTTTGTTTTCCTGATATTTAGGAAGATTAGGAGATACACATGTTGATAAGCTCCAATAAAAAAAAGAGGGAGGACCAAAATGAACCATGTTCATCACAGTTAGGAGAAAAAGGTGATCACCCTGAACGATCAATTTCAACCTGTATCTTGTGGAGGGAAGAGGTCAACTGCTGAATTTAGCAACTTTTTGGGGACAATCCTTAGGCAGTTCGTGTCGCTTACATGTGCTAGTTGACATCAAGTTCCTGAAAAAGAACTTTTGTGGGAGTATGTCAAGGTGAAATAATTTTCACGAGTTCATCATTTATCCTTCTATCTTGTATTTCCGTGTTTATGCATTTTTTTGTTTTTTGCAGGACAAGTACATTATTCCGGAAGAGGCTAAATCGTGGGTTTTTACAATCCTTAGTGATCAGTTCAGGAGTACTAAATATCGAATTAAGCGAGATTATTACACCAAATATGCTACGGATGAGGAGAGGTTAAAGCATAGGCCGATGGACGTTTCTCTTGCAGACTGAAAGATAATTTTGGCGTATTTGGGTGACGAAAAAGTTCAGGTATAACGTGTTAATTCAATATCTACTTATTATATGTCTATTGTCAATGCATTTACATATTTTATCGCTTTCAATCCAATAGGAGACAACAAAAAGAAACGTGAAAGCGAGAAAAAAGTAGCAGAACCACATACGACTGGGCCCAGAACTTTCGCCCAAGTTACCAACAATCTCGTAAAAATATTGTCACCCACTCAATTTAATTTTAGTCATTCTAAATAGCAGCTGTTAAAATATTTGCTGGACTAAATTGTAATTTAAATATGTGAATTTCAGTTACTCGACATACTTGATAAGTTTACAGTCGGTATTGATGATGATGAAGCGGAGGAGGTAATAAAGTTTCTGATGTTGATGTGTATTTGGAGACGCATAAACGAGATGAGAAGCGCAAGTACACATTACCAGATGAGATGGCTAAAGTTGTTACCGAAAAATTGTAAGTTTATTTAATAAAATTCAAGTTAATTTATATGTTCAGGTCTAATTACGATTCTTCCTGATATTTTGTTTGTTGAAATTAATTAGCTAAAAAACTGAGTCTATATTACTATGATTTTCAGTAATTTAGTATAGTGATAATATGTTTATTGAAATTAATTATTTAGTATAGCTTGATTAATTATTTCGGAGCCTGGAGGCAGCTCCTGGTTTTATTAATATGTTTTAGTTGGAATCTTTGGAGCAAATTAGCATTTTGTTTTTTTCCTGATAAAACAATTAAAATGTTTTTGCCGGTAGTTCATTGCGAATACCAAGGAACAAAGAGGGGAGGGGAGCAGAAAATAAAAGATGATAATGAATTTAATGGCACTTACTTTGGCTTTCAGATCATTTATATTTTATAATATGTCATTTTATATTTTGATTCGTGTAAAACTCAAATGATGTAATTGGTTTTTATATTAAGCAAACTCTTTTTATTCAAGCTATAATAATTTTTCTTAGATTACAACCTGGACAGTCTGATAATTGTACATGCATCGATTTGGTTATTTATTTGGATTATTTATGTGTACATGTACGACCTATCTGATTTATTTCTTTTTAGGCCAAGGTCCATAAAACTCTACAAAATACAGGTGTTGAGGCTGCCAATCAGTTGGTTCATGGGGGCAAGGAACATTACGCATCTTACCTGATTGGAAGGCTCGTTCACAAGAAACACCACAAGCCAAAGTCTCCAAGAATAACGCGCACAATATTAGTTCAGATTCCAGATCATGACTATGCAAAAATCTGGGACGAGATTCAGAAATAGATGGATGATAAACTTAATCAAAAGGTTCGCGAGATGATGACAAAATTGGCAGAGAATAATCCAAATTTGAACATCAGCCTCGACGTGTCTGATAAATCAACAGAAGATATGGATGAGTATGAGTAGTACTTGTCCCAGTTATACTTTTGATTTTATGCACTTACTCGTCGTTAACTTGAATTGGTACTTAGTGGCACTTAGATTTTTATTATCGGTATTGCATGGTTATAAGTATTTTTGGATTACGGTTGGACATGGGACATATTTACTTTGGATAGCCTTGGATTTAGTACCAGTACTTGGCAGTTATTTTGGATTGTCATTTATGTGATTGTAGATGATTGCCAATTTTGACAGATTATATGTAATGGGAAATGGCATTTTCAAATGTTATATTGCTTTTTTTTAAAAAAAATAAGGTGTTGGCATAGCCCTTTAAAGTGTAACCAATAATATAAATGGTCTATATTTATGTGTTGGCAAAAGGCCAAAAAAGTGCAGCTAAAATTTATAATAAATGTTACTATAGACACATAATGTTATAAAAAAGTGTTACCATATATAAATAGCGTTACCAATGGTAAGGTATTTGTTTAGAAATTAATCTTTTGGTAACACCAATTTGATGTAACAAAACTATAGTGTTGTAACCATAGATCTATGGTTACACCTCGAAAGATGTTACCATAAACCGGGAAATGTAGGCATAAACCATCTATGGTCACACGTTTTCCAGTGTAACCTAAAAAACGAAAGTGTAACCATAGACCCTACGATGACGTCCACATTGGTGAAGAACTGGTTTTTCGGAAAAGTGTAACCATAGCCCATTTTTAACCTACAACAACACTTTTTGGCCTTCAACAACACTTTTTTTTACCATTATAATATGCCATATATGGTATAGTGATAGTATGTCAGCTCCCTCTACCCTTGATAAAGCATCAACCATTACATTATTGTTCCCTTATTGTACTGTATCTCATAATCAAATCCTAACAACTTAGAAAGCCAGAACTGTTAAAAAGGGGTTGATATCTTCTGTTCTAGCAACCACTTCAGAGATTTTTGATCTATTTTAATAATGAAATACCCTCCAATCAAATATTTCTCCCATTTTTGTACAACAAAAACAATTTCTAATAATTATTTCTCATAAATAGACAATTTCTGCCATTTAGGTCCCAAAGCCTTACTGATAAAAGCTAATGGATGCCCCTCCTGTAACAGTACTGCACCAATTCCTTTCTGTGAAGCATCAGTTTCCACAATGAAAACCTTTGTAAAATCAGGTAATGCTAATACTGGGCTTGAAACTAAAGCTTTCTTGATGACCTCAAAAGCTTTCTGAGCCTGATCATTCCAGAGAAATGACCATTTTTAGTAAATCAGTTAAAGGTTTGCATAAAATAGCATAACTCTTTACAAACTTCCTGTAATACCCTGTTAATCCTGATAAACTCCTTAACTGTTTCAGATTCTTTGGAATAGGCCAATCTGCTACCGATTGAATCTTTCTTGGATCTGTTGAAATATCTTCTGCAGAAATGAAGTATCCCAAGTATTCAATTTTACTCACAGTAAAAGAACACTTTGATTCTGGCAGATCAATTGAAATACTTCATTTAAGTGCATCCAATTATCTGTTTTGTTCTTGCTGTAAACTAAAATATCATCAAAGAATACAAAAACTATTTTTCTCAGTAAAGGCTTGAACACAACATTCATCCACCTCTGGAATGAAGCTGGAGCATTTGTTAATCCAAAAAGCATAACTAAAAACTCATAATGGCCTGTGTGTATTCTAAAAGTTGTCTAAACACATCATCCTTATTCAAACTCATTTGATGATACCCTGCTCTCAAATCAAGCTTGCTGAAAATTGTTGATCCTGCTAATTCATCCATTAATTCTTCAATTTGGGGAATTGGAAATTTATCATTTCGCAGTTCTCTTGTTTAATTCCCTATAGTCAATACATAATCTCCATGTACGATCTTTTTTTTCCTACTAATACTACTGGTGATGCAAAGGGACTTAAACTGTCCTGAATTATGCCTCTATCCAGTATTTCTTGTACCAACTGCTCTATTATAGCTTTTTGTTTTAAAGGATGTTAGGTCACACACACTGTAGAAGGGGGTTGAATACAGTGTATAGCACAATCAAATCGAATTCTAATAACACAAGTAACAGAAAACAGACTTTATTCAAAGCAATAAACTCTGTTACAATATGGAACTGTCCTCTCTCAGTGATGAACAAATATCACGAGAGCTGCTAGGGTTATAATGAATAATATTCTCGATAATGATAACACTTATAGTGTAAACCCTATGTATATGTTTATATACTACACAGTTACAAGATAATCGCTAATTGATATGGAATATAATTCTGCTTCCTAAAATATATCAATCTGATATCTTTTCTTCCAAGTATTCCATTCTTCATAGAATTCCTTCTTCGTGCATATCTCTTCTTACATTTGTCTTGATCTTCTTTCCTTTCAATCAGCCGCCTTCCTTATCTGAAAGTTTCCTTTAAGTCCTGATATTATCTCCTAATAAATATCTCCTGAACCTTAAGTACTGATAACTTAAGTTCTGACTTCAGTATAAGTGTTGATTTCAGTTAAGTACTGATTTGTCCTGTTTAAGTAAGATCTGAAAACTAAACATAAATCATATTAGTCATGACATTATCAAATATATCTAACAATCTCCCCCAACTTGTAAATTAGCATAATATACAAGTTTAACAGATATTTGATGATGTCAAAAACATTAAGTACAAATGCATGAGAAATTGACTAGATAACTACAACTTACAGTCCTTAAAGCTTTACCAACTTTAACTTCTGATAACAACTTCAGTCTGTATATATATATCAGAATTTGAGCAGTTGTAGATCTTGACTTGGCTTCACTTTCTGATCTCTCTGATGTTAGGAGTTGTTCTGAGATAGTTCTTTAACAAACATCTCTCAGCATATCTGAGTTCATCAATCATCCTCCTTTTAGCATATTTGAGTTCTGCAGAATCTTCACCAGTTTGGAAGATAGCAGCCCTGAGATCATTTATTCTAGCTTTCCTTATGTCCTGATCCAGTCTAATCAAATATGCCTTGTCAGACTCAAGATTGAATTCTACAGCCTTATAACCCAGTAAGGTAGTTATAATCTTAGCAGAGTTAGGCTTCATCTCAACAATATCACCCTTGTGATCTCTGTACTTTGGAAGATATGTGCTGTCAGACTTTACAGAATAAAGTCTTTTCTGTCTCTGAATTTGAGTCTTCAAATAGTTTGCAGCACTTTCTGTTATTCTGTCATTCACTTGAAGTAAGAATAAAACATGTTCCAGTTCTTCAAAATACTTCAGTGGAATAGCATTTTCCCTTATATGGTAAACCCTACCATCTGTCATGAAATATAACAAGATGTTTTCTTTCAAGTAGCTATGATAAACCATCTGTACAGATTCTAGTTGATTCAATCTTTCAGGAGTTGCTCCAACACCTGGTTCACTTAAGGAAGTTGGATTATTGGTAGTGTTCTGTACTCTTCTTTCATCAGCACTACCCAATCCAGATTTATCTCTAGCTTCCTTTCCAGTAACCATTCTTGCTTTAAAACCACTTGCTGCAGTCTTCAAAGGTTGAGTCTGTTTGGCTTTAGTGAAACCTGGTAGGAGTAACCTTGAGGATTTAACATGAGAAATGTCAGAGGTTTCCTTTGATTTATCTTCTGATATCAAGTCAACTTGAGCTATGTCAGAGGTTGCTTGCTTCATGGTTATATCAGAACTAACTATATCTTGACTCTGAACAACTTAAGCCATGTCAGAGGTTGTCTTAGAAATCTTTCTTGAAGTTAGAGTTAGATCAACATCTTCAACATAAATTTCTTCATCCATAGGAGGCACATAAACCTTTATAGGTTCGCCAACTTTTTCTTTGCCCTTGGACCTTGGATCTATCTGCAATTGTGATTTAGCCTTGGTTGTCTCAAGATTTGTCCTTTCTTTTATCATAATGTCTTTGGCCTTAGGAAGTTTCTTTTTACCAACAGAAGCTTCAGATTTAGAGTTGACTTTTTCTGACTTAAGTCTAGCTTCTTCTTCCATTAGACTCTCAAAGTCCATTCCTGTATTTTCTTTCAGAAATAACTGTCTTGAAATTTCTTCATCAAGATCCAAAAGTTCATCAGAACTTGTCCTTTTACCAGTATCAGAGGTTATTCTTCTCCCAGTATCAGAACTTGTTCTATGACTTGTAGTTCTAGCTCTTCTTGATAAGAGACTTCTACCTTGACCATGACCTCCACCCATTCCAGAGTTTCCCTGGTCATCTTTTTCATCATCCTTCCCCTTCAGTGTCTTAACGGTTTTACATTTGGACTTAATTTCTTTCTCCCCCCTTTTGGCATCAGCAGGTAAAAGAAGAGAGACAAGTAATTCCACTGAGGATTGGATTTCATCAAGTTGAGATTGCTGAGAAGCTTGATTTTTCAAAATTTCATCAATCTGAGATTGTTGCTTCTCCTGGGTTTTCTCAATGTAAGCAACGCTGTTAAAGGTAGGTTGGAAAAAACTTCTCTTTTCAATTTTCTTAGTCATTTCTTACTTGAGTAATTCTTCCTGAATTTTATACACCTCGGCATGAGTTGTTGAATGTAGACCTTGAAGATGTCTAGTACTCAATGCAGTAACTCGTAGCTGTGTCTTGAAATCATCATTAATTAGCATCTCATCAGCTTTTTCCAAGTGCTCAGCAAGAATTCAGCAAGAATTTTCTCAGATGGAACAAAGGTGACTGTGTTCCACTCCTGTCCTCTAGGAGTTTCACTCCAAGGTACTGGTGATTCCCCTGTAACAAACTTCTTGACTATCTCACTTTTGTGAACAGTTTGTTGAGGTGTATGTCCTGATGGACCAGCTGTATTAGCATCTTCTTTTGTAGCAGCATCACCAGTATCATTAGCATTTGCAACATCAGAACTTACAGAGTCAACATCCTCTGATAAAAGAACAGTATGAGAGGCTATTGAGGCTTCAACATCATCCTCTAAGTGCTGATCTGCTTCCAAGTTCTGATCAACATCCATATTCTGATGCTCACCTATAATCTGATCATCAATGTCTAGATGCAGAGAAGGTGTTGTAGATAATTCTGGAGTTTCATTAGCATCAGTAATTGGTGTTATTGATGGATTAATTGGAGCTGTTGGAGCTTCTAAATAGAGAACCTCAGGCACAATTAGGTTGTGAATATCAATTTCAGCACTTGTGCCTGGGTCTGCAGTAGATACTGGTTCATTGACAGGAGACACAAGTGGTGTTGATACTTTATCTTGAGCAGTTTCTTGAGTTGGTAACAATGGAGGTGTAGATGCAGTGGCTTCAGCAAATTTTGGCTCTTTTGAGATCAGAGATTCCTGATCTCCTTCCTTAGCTGCTGCTTCCTCATCCTCTGAAACTGACTCAGCCATGTACCTTTGTGCTCTCTGTTTCTTGTATCTCTTTGAAGATGGAGATTCCTTGGGAGTTTCAGCAGAATACATCCTTTTAAGCCTTTTGAGAAGTTTAGAGCCCCCAATTCCAGTATCCTTCTAAGAAGAGACCTTCTCAGCTTCTTTGACAACAGGTTATGACACAGGAACCTGTTCCTCACTGTCTGACTCATCTCTTAGAACAATCCTCCTTCTCTTCCGTGGTGTCTGAGGTACAGTCTTTGTCCTCTTGGGCCTTGAAGATGAAGGCCTTACAGTATGTGCTGATGATGAAGGTTGAGATATCTGTGAAGGTTTGATATATGTTCTGATAGAGGGTTCAGTAGGCTGAGACGTATATGTGGTATGTTCTGATGGTTGTTGTGGTGTCTGGGATGTGTTGGTGGGATGAACATCAGGATAAACAGATCTGTAGGTTTGAGGATCAGTATTTACCAGGATCTGTTTTACAGACTGAGGTATCTGTAAGGGGCTAACTACCTTTTTCTTAAGGTCAGCATTTACCAGATCATTAAAAGCCCATTTTGCAAGTTTAAAGGGTAGAAATAAAGAGCTGGCTAGTTGAGGGTCATCAACACAATAAAAAGTATATATAAGCTGACAGAATCTAGCAAAGTATACGACATTCCTATCCTCTGTCATCCTATCCCCTATAAAGCCTAGCACAACACTTGCAAAATCAAAATGAGTTTGGTGAATAATAGCATACCCGATGTGTTGACTCATAATTGGAATGGCATCAAAGTTGGAACACTTATTGGCGAATGCCTTAGTGATGCAGTCGAAGAAAAAGCTCCATTCCTTTCTGATATATGCTCTTTTCAACTGTCCAAGCTTGGCCAAACTCTTCTCATACCCCAAATTGGCCATGAGCTGCTGTAAAACGGGTTCCTCCGGTGTTGAGAAAATGCAGCCTTCTAGTAAGTGTAGAGCTTTACGAACTGCTCCAGGAGTTACCACATGCTCAACGTCATTTACTTCAAAAATAATGCGAGGAGTACCAATAGCACCACCATTATCAAAATGCCCAGTCCATCAGAACGTCAGGACTTGTTGGCTTAAAATTACTTGAGGTTGGGTGAACGCATACCCAATCTCACTGTGTGCTAGAAGATCTTGCACAAAGCGCAAATCAGATGGAGCTTCAGCATGGTTCAAGATTGCAGCATAGTTGTTGGGTACAAACTTGGCTCCATCTATAATCAAATCCTTAGGTGCCATGAGAAAAATTGAGAAGTTAGGTTGCCTGTAAGGTGTTTGATAAAATGTCTGTATGAAAAAAACATCACAAGATGAGAGAGAATAGAAGTAAAGAAAGAGAGATAAAGTGTGAAAGTAAATAAAAGATTTTACAATCTTCTCTCTCTTTTACTTATACACGGTAGAAAAAGTGACCATTGGACAACTGTCAGACATGCAGCAGTAAAGGATAATTAATGGGCACGGGAATACAGTAATCATGACTTATCACATGCAGTATTTCAAGGAAAAACTGTTCCACTTACCAAGTAATCCCATTAATTAAGGTAGTTCAGTTTTAATTTAAAATTGAAAACTGTTCCCACTTAATAAATTATTTTTACTGCGAGACCAATATTCTGTAAAAATATGACCAATGATAAAATGACAATAAAGAAACTAAGTAACAAATATTGACACGTCAGAATCAGAACTTGATTTGTATTGGAGTTAAAACGGTCATCAGAATATGGGTAAATCAGGATTTAAAAAATGTATCAAATGACTCAGAGACAGAATCTTGCATAAATATAAAAATTTCATTAATATATTGAGAAAATACATATCATGAAATTTAAATTACAACAGAAAATTACAAGATTGTCCTAAGCTACAAATCCTAACATCAACAGCTTTTGTCCTAAGCTAAGAAGCCAGACAAAGCTGACGGTGAAGAGAAACAGGTAGGAGAAATTATTTCTTCTTCCTACTCTCAACAAAAAGAATAGCAAGACGAATAATGCGCTCCTACTGTCGGAGAGCTTCCAACCGTTCCTCTTCTAGTCGCTCAAGATGGCGATGGTAGTCCATGTAAAAGAACAAGAGGTCTGTAAGGACCTCTTGGGGAACCGAGTCCCAAATCTCATCAGGAATGGCAGTGATATGCCATTCCTGCTGCCATTCTGTACACCTCATGGTGAGAGTGAAGGTATCATAGTTCAGAGCTAAGTCGTAATGAACCATGGTTGTGATGAGAGAAAAAGAAATGAGTTGGAGGGTTTGAGAGAAAATGAAAGATGGGATTGCTGGAAATGAGGTGTTGGTTTATATAGCCAATAGAATGTCAAGAGACGCAAGGAAAATTGAATGGTTAAGGTAGAAATAATTCTACCTCATCTCCCTAGACTGATGAGAATAAAAACAGCCATTGAAAGTGTAAAACAGGATTTAATACGCACATGAAACAAGTAAAAAATACTGTGCTTAGACGTGTACCACTAACCCTAACTGTATTGACTGTTAATATCTCACCCAAACATATTCTGATTTTAAATAAGACTGTGTCAGATTTTAACCACAAATAAGTCAAGCAAAGAATCAGAGTGTAATATCAGAACTTAGACTTATATCAGAACTTAACAGTCATCAGAACATAATTTCTTAACTCGAAAAGTGAATGCCTATTTCTGCAATTCTTCACACAAATTCTGATTTTAATTCTTCAGAACTTAATCATCAGAACTTTCATCAAAACTTTTCCTCAGAATTTATGTAATTTGACACATATACTGTTCATCTAAAATATCATTTATCACCACAGTAATTTTCATCATTCATATGGAGTGTATGTGTGTGCAGTAAGCTAAATATCAGATAAGGATTAAAGTCTGATTCACTTCAGTATATCTTAGAAATAAGACAGAACTAAGAACTTTGCTCAAAATCTGTCATAAATCTGAAGTCTACTTTAGAATGAGTTCATGCATGAGTCCACCTCAACTGTTTTGTGCTCATTTTATGCATCTTTTGAAATTCCATTTTACAGTGGCTTCTCAGTGTAAGTGAGTCACGACTGCTTATCAGAATTTATGCTATTATCAGAGTATTTCTCCAGTAATCATAGAGTGTGAAAAGTCACCAAGAAAAATATTTATTTTTGCTTTTCTGATGCATATTACTTAATACCAGCAATGCACTTGGATCTTCCCTTCCACAATTTTTACTCTAGATCTCAAAGGAGTACCTGATTTTTATTTCTTTTTCTTTTCCTTTTCTTTTGATAAGTGAGGCTTATCAGCACTTAGTACATTCATCAGATTTACTAACATCAGAACTTAACAGATGAGAATCATTATTCTAGTTTTTGACTTAGTAATAAGATAGACAAAGTAAACTTAACTAAGCTCAATATCAGAATTTGCTTGTGTTAATAGATTTCCACATAAATAATTACTTCTAACATGGGATTTGTTAGTATATTAAAGACTACTAGGTCAGCATCTAGCATATTTATCCTCATTGGATTGAATAATCATAGAAATATTCATGTCACTATCGAGTTTAGAAATTCACATCAGACAACAATCAGTACTTAAGCAATTTTCAATTAAGCACAGAATACACAAAGATAGTAATATCTGCAAATACTGATCATAAAGTCTGATGCATCAGAACAAAAGCTAAGCAGATTTAGAGAAAGAACCTGAAACCATTCCAAGTTCATTTACCAATCTTGTAAAAGTAGCTTCACACAGTGGTTTTGTGAAGATATCTGCTAGTTATTGATCTGTTGGAACAAAGTGCAATTCCACTGTACCTTCATCCACATGTTCCCTTATGAAGTGGTACCTAATGCTGATGTGCTTTGTCATTGAGTGCTGAACTGGATTACCTGTCATAGCAATAGCACTTTGATTATCACAGTAAATAGGGATTTTAAAATATGTTAACCCATAATCCAGTAACTGATTCTTCATCCAAAGAATCTGTGCACAACAGCTTCCTGCAGCAATGTACTCTGCTTCTACAGTTGATGTGGAAATTGACTTTTGTTTCTTGCTAAACCAAGAAACCAATCTGCCTCCAAGAAATTGGCAGCTTCCACTTGTGCTTTTCCTGTCAATTTTACAACCTGCAAAATCTGCATCTGAGTAACCTATTAGTTTAAAGTCTGATTCTCTGGGATACCACAATCCCAGATCAGCTGTTCCCTTAAGATATTTGAAAATTCTTTTCACAACTGTTAAGTGAGGTTCTCTTGGATCTGCTTAAAATCTTGCACAAAGACAGGTAGCATATATGATATCAGGTCTACTAGCAGTTAGATAGAGTAGAGAGCCAATCATACCTCTGTAATCAGTAATATCTACTGATTTACCAGTATCCTTATCCAGTTTTGTTGCTGTGGCCATGAGAGTGGATGCACTTGAACAATCTTGCATTCCAAATTTCTTCAACAAATTTCCGGTGTACTTGGTTTGACAAATAAAAGTGCCTTCTTCATTCTGCTTGACTTGAAGGCCCAGAAAATAGCTAAGTTCCCCCATCATACTCATTTGATATCTTGACTGCATCAGTTTGGCAAACTTCTTGCAAAGTCTGTCATTTGTAGAACCAAAGATGATATCATCAACATATATCTGAACCAAAAGTAAGTCTTTTCCATGGTTGAGGTAGAACAGTGTCTTGTCTATAGTTCCTCTGTTGAATCCACTTTCTAGAAGAAACTGAGCTAAAGTCTCATACCATGCTCTTGGAGCTTGCTTAAGGCCATAAAGTGCTTTATCAAGCCTGTAGACATGATTTGGATATTAGGGATCTACAAAGCCTGGAGGTTGTTCAATATATACTTCCTCTTCTAATTCTCCATTGAGAAAAGCACTTTTCACATCCATTTGAAAGACAGTAAACTTTTTGTGAGCAGCATAAGCCAAAAATATCCTTATGGCTTCCAATCTAGCAACTGGTGCAAATGTTTCATCATAATCAATTCCCTCCTATTGAGAATATCCTTTTGCAACGAACCTTGCTTTATTCCTTGTAATTATGCCATCACTATCAGTTTTGTTTCTGAACACCCACTTTGTACCAACAACAGATCTGTTCTTTGGTCTTGGCACTAGGGTCCAGACTTTGTTTCTTTCAAATTCATTTAACTCTTCCTGCATTGCTTGCACCCAATCAGCATCTTGAAGAGCTTCTTCCACTTTTTTTGATTCAGTCTGAGAAAGAAAAGAATTATAAAGACATTCAATTGAAGTAACTGTTCTAGTTCTGACACCTGCATCAGGATTTCCAATAATTAAGTCAGGTGTATGTGGTTTAGTCCACTTCCTTGCAGATGGAAGGTTTTCTCTAGAACTGGATGCTCCCCCATGATCCATGCTATCTTCATCAATATTTTCTGATGCTCCCCCTGAAACTATGCTCTCTGAGTTGGATCCTTCAGAATTTAAGTTTTCAGAACTATCAGAACTTGGCTTATCAGAACTTGATAAATCATAACTTGAAGAGCCAGTTGTATGTTCTGATGCTTCTTGAGATGTGGTTGTATCTTCAGTATGCTCCCCCTGCACAGTTGCATCTTCCTTTGGCGTAGTCACCACAGTTTTAATAACATCAGAGTTTAATCCATCAGAGTTTGCAGTATTAGGATTTAGACTGTCAGGATTTGCAGTATCAGAATTTAGATTGTCAGGATTTGCAGTATCAGAATTTAAGTCTTCATTTTCAAATCTCAGCTGATCATGATCATTGAAATCTTCATGTCCAGTAATCTTCTTATCATCAAAGGAGACATTGATAGATTCCATGACAACCCTTGTTCTTAAATTGTAGACTCTGAAGGCTTTTGTGGAAAGTGGATATCCAACAAAAATTCCTTCATCAGCTTTTAAATCAAATTTGGATAGCTGTTCAGGGTGAGTCTTAAGAACAAAACACTTGCATCCAAATACATGAAAATACTTCAGATTTGGCTTCTTTTTCTTCACCATCTCATATGGTGTCTTTTCTTCTGAGTAAAACAAGCAGTCTACACAGCTTCAGCCCAAAAATAGGTTGGAAGCTTTGCTTCATCAAGCATAGTTCGTGCAGCTTCAATGAGAGTTTTATTCTTCCTTTCAACAACTCCATTTTGCTGTGGAGTTCCAGGAGCAGAAAATTCCTGCTTGATTCCATGGTCTTTGCAGAACTCTTCCATTATAAAATTCTTGAACTCAGTGCCATTATCACTTCTTATTATTTTCACATAATCTTTGACCAATTTATCCAGTTGCTTGACATGATCAATCAAGATAGATGCAGTTTCACTTTTTGTGTGCAAGAAATACACCCATGTGTATCTGGTGAACTCATCCACTATGACCATAGCATATTTCTTCTTTGCAATAGACATGACATTCACTGGACCAAATAGATCAACATGTAATAGGTGATATGGCTCAAGAATTGATGATTCAGTCTTGCTCTTGAATGAAGATTTTCTTTGTTTAGCCTTCTGACAAGAATCACAAAGGCCATCAGGAGCAAATACTGACTTTGGCAGTCCTCTCACAAGATCTTTCTTGACTAGTTCATTTATATTGTTGAAATTTAAATGAGAGAGTTTTTTGTGCCAGTTCCAGCTTTCTTCAATTGATGCTCTACTCATCAAACAGATTGCAGAACCATCAGTACTTGTTGAAAGCTTGGCTTCATAAATGTTACCATGCATGTATCCTTTAAGAACAACTTTGCCTGTAGATTTGCTTACAATTTCACAGTGTTCTTCAAAGAAATTCACATGATAACCTCTGTCACAGATTTGACTAACACTCAGCAGATTGTGTTTAAGTCCTGAGACCAGAGCTATTTCCTTAATGATGACATTCCCAAGATTGAGACAGAGCTGTAGGGTTGACCTTTCCTTCCTTATGTGGTGCTTCTTGACACTATCTCCCTCATTCTTAACACAACTCCAAAACCAAATGGTAATTTTACCTGGTCACTGAGTTGATATCTCAAGAAAATTAAGTGAATCAGAGCAAAATCTGGGGGATGTATCAGAGTAAGGTAATGGAATACTGTTTGAGAAGTGTTTGGTTCTAATGACTTGGGTTAGAACCTATGAGGTTTGATAGGCTCTTAGTCAGTTCCTAAAACCACTGAGGGTGTTGAAGATCACAAACATCTGAAGTACAATATCAGAGAGTTTGATGATCAAGAACATAGTGATTTCAGAGCCAGAAGTCTTTTACCTTTACTTACCATAATATGGATTCATGAAGGATGTCTCAGATGATCATGCTTTCTGATTCTTTTGATAGTACTACTCAAACAAATCTCATCAACTCAAAACAGTTCAAAGTTAGTCCAATACAGATCAATAATATAGAGGAAAGAGATGAACATTGTTCTAAACTTATAAGACTTGCATAAAGTAATCAGAGTATAAGGAATATATCAGGATCAAATATCCAGAACAAATTATAAGCATAGCAAGATCATCAGAGTTACATAAAGGATCAACCTATAAGTCATATAAGCCATTAATTATGCCAGGAGTGTACACAACAAGTATGCACCAATTGATTAGACAACACTAGACTGAACCAATTTAAAATCTACTCATATCATAATAATATCAATATCAAGACTGTTTGCATCAGAGTAAGCATATAACATGTAAACATTCAAACAACTCATATATTGCATCAAAACTCTAACTTACTTACCACTAGCATATAAAATGTAACTCATGGTAATCAGTTAGCTTCAAAACAAGTTTACAAACATGAATATATATAATGAATAGATATGTAAACTTACTTTCCCCTCAAAGCATCATCATTGGGGTAGTAAAGTTTACCCGCACCAAATTATATTTGTTGATTTCCAATTAATTGGACAAATTCAACATGCCAAGTTCACTGACCAACTTGTTGAAGGTAGCTTCATCAAGTGGTTTCGTGAAAATGTCTGCAATTTGGTCCGTTGTGGGAACATAATGAAGTTCCACAATTCCATTCGTTATATGCTCTCGAATGAAATGATACCGTATATCAATATGTTTGGTCCTTGAATGTTGAACATGGTTGTTTGAGATTGCTATGGCACTTGTGTTGTCACAATAGATAGGAATATTCTTCAAATCAAGTCCATAGTCTCGGAGTTCGTTTCTCATCCAAAGAAGTTCAGAACAATAGCTACCAGCAGCAATGTATTTAGCTTCGGCAGTAGATATAGAAACTGAATGCTGCTTCTTACTAAACCAAGAAACCAATCTTCTCCCAAGAAACTGACAGCTTTCTGAAGTACTCTTCCGATCAATCTTACAACCAGCGTAGTCAGAATCTGTGTAGCCGATGAGATCAAAGCCCGTATCTTTAGGATACCAGATACCTAGATTAGGTGTACCCTTCAGATATCTGAAAATTCTTTTAACGGCTATCATATGAGATTCCTTCGGATCAGCTTGGAACCGTGCACACAAACATGTAGAAAATATAATATCTGGACAACTCGCAGTCAGGTAGAGTAATGATCCAATCATGCCTCGATAATAAGTGATGTCCACCATTTTACCAGACTTATCTTGATCAAGTTTTGTGGCAGTTGCCATCGGAGTCTTTGCAGGTGTTGATTCTTCCAACTGATATTTCTTCAGATGATCTCTGATATACTTCGTTTGACAAATGAAGATGCCATCTGATTTCTGACTCACTTGTAATCCAAGGAAGTAGCTCAACTCACCCATCATACTCATCTCATACCTACTCTGCATAAGCTTAGCAAACCTTGCACAAAGTGCATCATTCGTAGACCCAAAAATAATGTCGTCAACATAAACTTGCATAAATATGGTATCATCTTTATGATTCTTATGAAACAAAGTCTTATCTATGACACCTCTAGTGAAACAATTTTCAAGACAAAATTCTGCAAGAGTATCATACCATGTTCTTGGCGCTTGCTTTAGACCATAAAGAGCCTTGAAGAGAAAATAGACAAAATCTTCAAACTCAGGATCTATAAAACCAGGGGGTTGCTCCACATAGACCTCTTCTTCAAGCTCACCATTCAGGAAAGCACTTTTCACATCCATCTGATATACCTTGAAGTTTGAATGTGCTGCAAATGCTAAAAACATCCTGATGGCTTCAAGTCTAGCAACTAGTGCAAAGGTCTCATCGTAGTCAATCCCTTCTTCTTGAGAGTATCCTTTAACAACCAGTCTCGCCTTTTTCCTTGTTACAATTCCATCTTCATCAAGCTTGTTTCTAAAAACCCATTTAGTGCCAATCACTGATTTTTCTTTAGGCCTGGGTACAAGCTTCCACACTTTCTGTCGTTCGAACTGATTGAGTTCCTCTTGCATAGCAATCACCCAATCAGGATCTCCAAGAGCTTCATCTACTTTCTTTGGCTCCATTTGAGATAGAAACCCAGAATAGAAACATTCATTTGCTATAGCTCTTCTAGTCTTGACTCCACTGTCAGGATTACTAAGTATCAAGTTCTGAGGGTGGTTTTTACTCCATACTCTATGTCTTGGTAGACTAGCCCTTAATGACTCAGCATTTCCAGAATTGAGTTGAGTCTGACTACCGGATCCTTGTTCTTCTCCTTGTTCTGCTCCCCCTGAGTTATTTCCAGCTTGATCTATAGAATCTGAAGCTTGAGGACTGGTCCCTGAGATTGTGTGACTTGTCTCATGGCCATTACCTTCAGAATCTGCATCAAAATTATGATCATCAGGATCATTGCCATAGTCATTGTTGTCCGGAATAACTTCAGGTTCATCTTCTCCATCAGAAAGATCTTCAACATCAAGATTATCACTGTCATCTTCCTTCTGAATACTTGGGAGCTTGGCGTCATCAAATGTTACATTAAGGCTTTCCACTACCTTTTGATCACTAATCACATACACCCTGTAAGCCTTTGACTCCAGAGAATAGCCCAGAAAGATACCTTCTTCAGCTTTAGCATCAAACTTTCCAAGATGCTCATCGTCCTTAAGCACAAAGCACTTTCCTCCAAACACGTGAAAGTATTTCACTGATGGTTTCTTGTTGGCCATTAACTCGTAAGGGGTCTTCTCATATGTCTTGTTGATCAGGGTTCTGTTTTGAGTATAGCTTGCAGTGTTAACTGCTTCAGCCCAAAAGTAAGTAGGAAGATTGGCTTCATTAAGTATAGTACTTGCAGCTTCAACCAATGTTCGATTCTTCCTCTCAACCACTCCATTTTGTTGTGGAGTCCTTGGTGCTGAAAACTGTCTTGAGATGCCCTTCTCGACACAAAAATCATTCAGCTTTGCATTTCTGAATTCTGTTCCATTATCCGATCTGATTGTTCGCACATGCACTCCAGCTTCTAACTCAATCTTGTTGATGTGATCAATAATTATATCAGGTGCTTTGTCCTTTGAATGTAAGAATAACACCCACGTGTATCTAGAATAGTCATCAACAATCACTAAGCCATATTTCTTTCTTGACATAGACATGATGTTGACAAGACCAAACAAATCCATATTAAGGGAAATTGGGATGAACACTTACCTTTAATTGAATTCTCGTACAACAATAGTTATCATGCCAACATTGGAATGCCGTCTTATGAAGCGTTGTATGGATGCAAGTAAAATCACCATTGTATTGGGATGAAGTGGGAGAGAAGAAAGTATTAGGTCCTGAGCTGGTTCAGCAGACTAAAGATGCAGTGGCATTGACTCGGAAAAGGTTAGAAGCAGCCCAGGATAGACAGAGGAAGAATGCAGATTTTCACCGAAAAGATATAAACTTCGAAGTGGGATCGCTGGTATTGTTAAAAGTATCATCCTAGAAAGGATTAGTTCGATTTGGTCAGAAAGTTAAACACAGCCCGAGGTATATAGGACCATTTGAAGTTTTGAAGAATATAGGGAAAGTTGCTTACGAGATAGCGTTGCCGCCACAGTTGTAGCACATTCATAATGTGTTCCACGTATCTATGTTGAAGCCATACATTCCTTAATTGAATCAAGTTATAGAATATGAACTGATTGAGCTTCAGCCAGATTTGTCCTATGCGGAACAACCAATCCATATTTTAGATCGTAAAGAGCAAGTCCTTAGAAATAAGTCAATCCCCATAGTAAAAGTACTTTGGAGAAATCCTCGAGTAGAAGAGTCTATATGGGAACTAGAGTCATACATGCTTGATAAATATCCTCATTTGTTTAGCAGGGCTTTATTTCCAGTCATATGTCCTGAACATCCACTGTATAGAACTAGGATGTTTTTCCTGTTGCCCTGCAATCACAAAGACCACTAATGATTAGTTTTAAGGACCCAGACTTGCTTGGATCATGTGGCCTTATTAAGTTTGTTAATATTTGCAGCGGATTTAGCATCAGAGTTTATGTTAACATTTTTCTTATCAGCATTTATACTATTAGACTTTGTATCGGAACTTACACTAGAAGGAACAATGCTAACTTTCTTTAAAGAAGGTTTTATTTGATAATAATCATAGTACAAACTATGATATTCCTTACAAGTATAAATGGAATGCCATAAACTACTACAATGAAAACAAGGATTTTGTGGCTTATATCTAACAAACTGACTCTTAACTCCTGAGTTTAAGGGTAAGGAGTTTATGTTCTTATTCTTCCTGCAAAAAGAAGCTAGATGGTTAGAACTTCCACAGTTATGACATGTTTTTCTAGGAGCATTAGGAACAGGCTTATAATCATTGCTTTTATTCACACCTTCCTTTCCATTCCTATTTTTCCTAGGTGATTGTACCATGTTTACATTCTTAACATCTTTCAGCTTATACTTAAGCTGCTTCTTTGTCATTAAGCCTATGTTAACTTCATTTGACTTTTCCTGTTTTAGTTTGTCAGAAGTTAATTCCTCTTTAACTTCTGATTTCTCAGTATCAGACTTTACAGCAACAAACTTAACAGGTTTTAACTTTGGCTTTTGTTTAACAACTATAGGCTTAATTTCTACAGTTCCTTTATCATTCTTATCTTCACCATAACCTAAGCCCTCTTTCCAGTTTCCACTACTTAACAAATTCTGAGTTGTTCTGCCAGAGTTAGTCCAAGTCCTGATAATCTCTCTTTCCTTTTCTAACTCAGTTTTTAGAGATTCATTCATTTTAAGTACTTCATCCCTAACATAAAAAGCATCATCTCTATCTTTCTGAGTTTGATGGAACATGACTAACTCTTTTTCTAAATAATCATTCCTCTTTTTACAAGCAAGATTTTCAGAAGTTAATCTTTCACATGTTAAAGTTTGATCTCTATAACTAATGAACATGGTTTTAAGATATCTTCTCAACTCATTAATATCATCAGTATGAAAGGCATAAGTAGTTTGATGTACCTTTAACTTAGCAGCTTCAGGACTGCTATCAGCATTTGCCATCAAGGCATAGTTCTTCTCACTTTCAGAATCTGAAGCGTCTGTCCAGTTTTTCTTCTTTGTGACAAGAGCCTTGCCTTTGTCACTCTTTACTTTCTTGCAATAAGGAGATATGTGGCATTTCTCACCATAGTTGTAGCATTTGACATTTGTATAATCTCCTCTGTCAGACTTCCCTCCTTTGCCTTCAATTTTTCTGAAATTCTTCTTATCAGAACTTGCACCTTTCTTGGAAAGCTTCTTTCCCTTCCTAAACTTCCTATATGCAATCCTTGTGATTCCTTTCACCATAAGAGCACACAGCTTCATCATCTCTTCATCAGCATCCATCTCAGGCAAGCTTTCATTTTCTGAGTCATTGTCACTATCAGAACTTGATGACTCAGTATCAGACTTTGTGATAAGCGCTTTTCCCTTGCCTTTCCTTGAGGTAGCTGCCTTGGGGGATTCTTCTTCAGCCTTAAGAGCAACTGTCCTTGACTTTCCACCTTTCCTCCTTTCCTCATGCTTCTTTGTTCCATCTCAAGTTCATGAGTCTTGAGCATCCCATAGATTTCATCAAGAGTCGTTTTATCAAGATTATAGTTGTCTCTTATAATTGTTGCCTTCAAATCCCAACTTTCAGGAAGAGCTAACAGGAATTTAAGGTTTGAATCTTCAATATCATACTCCTTATCAACTAGTGACAAATCATTCAAGAGTTTGACAAATCTGTCATATAAATCAGTCAATGACTCATTAGGCTTTGAGTCAAAGTGTCCATACTCTTGAGTGAGTATTGTCTTCCTGTTCTTCTTAATCGAATCAGTTCCCTGACACCTTGTCTCCAAGGCATCCCATATCTCCTTCGCAGTCTTGCAGTTTATTACCCTATTTGACATTACATTATCAATGGCACTATGCAGCAAGTGTCGTACCTTAGCATCCTTAGCAATTGATGCAATATCTTCAGCAGTGTAATCACTCTTCTCCTTTGGTACAGACTTTGCTGCTTCACCTGCAACTGCAACAGCGAGTTTGGTTGGTTTGTGAGGTCCTTCATGGATTCTGTCAAGATATTCTGGATCAGTAGCTTCCAGAAACATAGTCATCCTCACCTTCCATATGGGATATTCAGATGGCTTCAGTATTGGAACTCTAATGGTCTCATATCGACTGTGGATTTGAGTCTTTGGAGGTTCTTCATATTTGGTGGGTTTGGTTGGAGTTTCTGCTTCAGATATGATTGTTTTTTGGATCTTAACTGTTTGTGTGTTAACAGATAGGCTCTGATACCACTTGTTAGGTCACACACACTGTAGAAGGGGGTTGAATACAGTGTATAGCACAATCAAATCGAATTCTAATAACACAAGTAACAGAAAATAGACTTTATTCAAAGCAATAAACTATGTTACAATATGAAACTGTCCTCTCTCAGTGATGAACAAATATCACGAGAGCTGCTAGGGTTACAATGAATAATATTCTCGATAATGATAACACTTTTAATGTAAACCCTATTTCTGTATTTATATACTACACAGTTACAAGATAATCGCTAATTGATATGAAATATAATTCTGCTTCCTAAAATATATCAATCAGATATCTTTTCTTCTAGGTATTTCATTCTTCATAGAATTCCTTCTTCATGCATATCTCTTCTTACATTTGTCTTGATCTTCTTTCCTTTCAATCAGCCGTCTTCCTTATCTGAAAGTTTTCTTTAAGTCCTGATATTATCTCCTAATAAATATCTCCTGAACCTTAAGTACTGATAACTTAAGTTCTGACTTCAGTATAAGTGTTGATTTCAGTTAAGTACTGATTTGTCCTGTTTAAGTAAGATCTGAAAACTAAAATAAATCATATTAGTCATGACATTATTAAATATATCTAACAAAGGATATCTGTAAGGTCTGATATTAACAGGACTTGCTCCAGTTGTTAAAGGGATTTGATGATCCAAGATACCCCTAGAAGGAGGAAACTCTACTGGTTCTGCAAACACATCCTTGAACTTTTCCTGTAACTCTGATAATTCCTTGCACTTTGCAGACTCTTCAACAACCTCCAACTTAGTATGATCAGATACAAATTTGTTGATATGCACTAACTGGAGAAACATAATTGGGAAGCACTCTTCATTAACTTTTGTAAAGGACCCTTTTCTAACACTTTCATTTTTTTGATGGAATACCCTTTAAAGCAGTAGACACATTACTTATCACAAAATCCATTCTTAAATTCTTAAAATCCCAGTATACTGGTCCTAATGTAGACAACCATTAGATGCCTAATACCATATCACAGCTGCCGAAGTGGTATTAGCATTACTTCAGCAGAAAAACCAGTATTGCCCATTTTCCAATCAAATTTCTTACATATCTTATTACAGATCATCTGATTTCCATCTGCGACAGTTATCTGCTGTGAAGGCATATAATCAACCTGAACTCCTAACTCATTTGTCATACCTTCATCCAAAAAATTATGTGTACTACCAGAATCAATCAAAATATGAATGATTTTACCCTTAATACAACCTCTCACCCTCATAGTCTGAAAATTTTGATTTTCATCTAAAACATTATTTGAAATCAAAGATTCTTCTATTACCATTGATTGCTCACAGTCCTTCATGTCTTTACCTATATCATAACATATATCTTCTTCTTCTAAATTCCGGTTTTCATCATAATCT
Organism: Apium graveolens; assembly: GCF_009905375.1. Taxonomy (NCBI): domain Eukaryota; kingdom Viridiplantae; phylum Streptophyta; class Magnoliopsida; order Apiales; family Apiaceae; genus Apium; species Apium graveolens. The sequence goes on along the minus strand of NC_133650.1, from coordinate 266,181,127 downwards.
CCCTTTCTCCCGAAACTTCTACGGTGAATAATTGTGATTCTCTAAATTTGCACTTATGTCCTCTCTCATACTTCTGATCACAGAAATAACATAAGCACGTTGAAATTTTCTCAGCTCTTATGTACGCGGGAATAAACCTATTATTTCTTACAGTGTTCTGAATTCCTAAATTACCATTTGTAAGTCTTGTAGGTACACTAGGGGTAGACAACAAAGGTGGTTTCACATTAGCTAACATTGATTTATTCTGTGATTGGAAATTTTGTTTGTAACCCTAATTAACTTGTAATGATTTTTCCAGTAATCTTGCATATTTATTTGCTTCAGTTATTGATACTTAAATGATTTAACAAAAGATTTTACTGCAGGCCTTAAACCGCCAATAAAACTATCAAGAATGTACCCTTCAGGTATCACATGATTCCTCTGCAGCATAACAGATCTAAGATTCTCAAATTCGTCCACATATGACTCTAATTCCACCACCTGATACAAATTATTAAATTGTTTAACAATGTTAACCGCATATTCATCCCTAAATCTCCCTGTAACATCCACAATAAACTCTTCCCAAATTACATACTTTCTTACAGATAAGTAACTACCTTCTCAATCATATGCAAAGAAGCTATATCTACTTTCTGGACATCAGTAATCTTACACAACTCGAAATATTTACTACATTTCTTGATCCGAAGTTCTTGCATTAGTTCCATTAAATTTTGAAACTCAAGTTTAGGAATAAAATGCAAATTTTGGTTAGTATTGAGGATTACATTAAGCTTTGGTTGAAAGATGCAACGTGCATCAAAGATTATCTCTTCAGATTCGTTAAATGGTCTGCGGACTTCAAATCGAGGGTTGAACCTTCAATCGTTCTTATGTGGATTCGGTTTCTAAATCTTCCGACCTGTTTTTTCAATACTACTACCTTAGATATATTGTTAACGTAGTAGGCGAAGTGCTGTTAATCAAGGGTCCGGCCCCAGGCTTTCTCGACCCGGTGTCACAAGAGTATGCGTTGAGGTGGTTACCATTATCCATTGTAGATCTCCTTCCATTAGCATAATCCGTGTTGTATCCGATTCTTGGTGACTCTTCTGCAAATCTGTTATTGCCACCACCAGTTTAGCCAAAATATCCTCCATACTCCTGTTTAGTGCTTCTTGATGCTTTGCTAATGAATCTAGCCTCTGATTCACAGCTTTAATATGATCGTCCATTGATGATGATCCCTTTCTAGTACTTGCAGCCAAAATGAATTGCTCGAGTTATAGTGCTTTAATGGCGGAAACGAAACCCTAGATTGACCAGCTCCGATACCATTGATAGCGTATGACTGATTATAACGCTATTTAGATCTCTAATTGCATCAATCGATCACACAATCAAAGCCCTAAATTAATTATTTAAGAACAGTTTAACAATCAGTGAACAATTTGGTAAAAACAATATAGAAAGATATGAGAAACAGAGATGTTGATAAGAAGGAGATGAGAAATAAAAAAACAAGTAAATTGTCCGCTTAAATCGATACAAAATGTGCAGAATTTTTACTTTTCTATATTCTGAATTAATACTAAAAAACAAGTCTAAAAAGGTTACAGTAAAGCTATTATAACATAGCGTAATACTGGTACGTATTCAGGTATAGAAGTGACCTTAAGAAATAAAAGTGTCTGTTGGTTGAAGAAGCAGATTCAGGGGGAGTTCTTCGAGTCGGAGTTGAGTTATATTTTTTTGTTTAATTTTTAGAAATAGTTAAAATATGTACTTTTATTTATTTATCTAACTAAAATTTTCGAAACTATATAAGGAACAATATATGTCTCGAGTTTAGTAGGGGTTTACACTACTATTGTTAACATTATATTGCACGTCTCAAAAATCAAAATTTACTCGTATGAATTAGAAAAAAAGAGAGTCAGAATTTACTCATTATAAGTTAGAAAAAACACAAAGTTGTATTTAATAATTAAGGAAAGACTAACACATTTTTATGAACTAAAATACAACTTAAAATTGTAGTTGAAATATATAAATTTTCTAGTTATGGGCAAATGTGTAATAAAAATGACGTAATTTATCTTCAAATTAGTGTAATTATGTCATTTACAAGACATTTGAAACTTAAATTATAATTTTGGGAGTTTATTTACCAATTCCCTAGGAAAATTAAAAAATTTATGTTTCGTTTGTTTCTTTGCGTACTAATTTATGTTTAGTTTTTCGAGCAGTTCCTTATAAAGTCAGCTATAAAGTATGGGTTTAATAGCAGGTGGGTTCCAACCCATAGCCCAGGTTAGGTCCGCCCATGTGTGCATTATTACGAGAACCTTTTCGGTTGGTACTTGGTACATATTTTTGTAAAAAAAAATTAAAAATGTTTAAATTTCGTGAAAATTTTGAGGAACAAAATCCAATATACATATATACAATTATAAATTTAGAAGAAAATTATGAAAAAGGACAAGGATATACAAGAAACATCCTGATGATCAGGTATACATTGATACAATTCTGTAAGCCTGTCAGTGGATCGAAGTTCCAACCCGATCCGGTCCGATCCGAGGCATTCTTAACAGATATTGATCGGTCAAAAAAAATCTGATTCGAAATTTAATCTGATAAGAAGAATCCGATAATAAATGGAACGAATATGAATTTAGGTCGATCGGATCCATTAATGATCCGATTTTTTTTTTTTTTATCGTAGGTAACCCGCAGCCGCTACCCTTCGGGTGCGTACTGGGTAAACTCTACGGGCTCACGCAATAGCCTGCAAATCACGTGTATCTTCCCGGGAATCTTCGGGGCTGTTTACATTTTTTTGTCAGGAAGGACATGTTTACATTTGTTAAAATTGTAAGGGACAATATACGGTTAAACCTCTATAAAATAATAATCGATAAAGTAATAAACTCGCTAAAATAATATTTTTTTCCGGTCTCAACATAATGAACATAGTGTATTTTTGCTCCCGATAATAAAGTAATAAACTCGCTAAAATAATATTTTTTCTTGATCCCGACCCTATTACTTAAAGAGATTTAACCGTAATTTTAACCTCTTTTGTTAATTCTTACTCCCTCCGTCCCTAAAAACATTTCTTATTTGTGTTAAACACGTTTGCCAATACACACTTTTGATTGTTAAAATACTTCATTATATTAGTCATATTCTTATTAAATATAAAAACTTTATTATATTAAAATACCCATAAATACGAATTTAATAAGATCACTCATACTAATATTTGATCATATAAATTAAACGTAAATTATTAATCAATCAATTATCATGAATAGTGTAAAAAGTCAATATAAGAAACTACCCTGAGGGAGTAACTATTAAGAAACAATTCATTACATGAAGACCCTGTTCTTCAGTGTATTCCTCCTCCCCGGACACGCATATATGAATAAATAGAGCGAGTTCCCGATTTTAGTGAAAATCTCGAAGTCCGTATATGTGTAGCAAATAAAATATTTTATAAAATGTCTTATCTTCCTAAACATTTTTCACAAATATTATCACGTAAATCTCATATATTGACAACTATAATATGTATGTATGTAGCATGAATAATTATGTTCGGTAAACTAACATGTTTTGTAAAATAATATATTTTACAATATTATACTTGTAAAATGTATGCAATATGCAAAATTTTCAATAAAATAATGATGTTTGGAGAGCATCATTCCAAAAATAATATGTTAATATTTTAAAATATACTACCTCCGTCTCTCTCATTTCTTTACAGTTTTTTTCGCATGCTTGACACGCATTTTAAGGCAACTATAAAGTATATCTCCGCAATTTATTTTTAATTTTTTTTATAAAAGTTTAAACATTATATTTTTATTTAAAAGTAAAAAAATTAAAAAAAATGATATAATGGCCCGTTTGTGAAACTGGATTTCATTTGAAATTCTGGATTTCATCAAATTAGCTATTTGGGAATTTAAATTTGGATTTCATTTGAAATTCTGGACATTCAAATATTAGTATAAATATGAGAATTTGAAATGAAAACTCAAATCCTGTCATTTGAAATCCTTCATTTGAAATGAAATGTAAGTTTCCAAACGCCCTCTAACTGCATTTAATAAGAATATTAAAGTGCATGCCGAGCCCCCGTCCCCCAAGAATTGAGGGGGACGGAGAGAGTATTTTAGTTACGAAACATATATGGAATAGGTGAACTCCATAGAATTTAACTCTAAATAAATATATATCGGAGGTTTTAACAAATTGAGGGGAAAAAGGGCCGGGTAATCCGAAGGTCATTGCCAGGTCATGCCGCACGAGTCTCAGCCGGGAACTTGCCAGAGTTTACATAGTGGCAATCGATGATAGTATAGAAAAAAGAAGGCGATGATATGTGGTGGTAGTCGATATGGTGAGACAGAGCGGCATACAGAAGAATTAGAAGGGGAAAATTTTGAATGACAAAATGAATTTAGATTTGACTTGTATGGATTTTGTTCAAATCCAAATTCTTTAAATTAACAAACAACATATTTGGATCAAATCCAGCATTTCAAATCATATGCTAGTTACCAAACAGGCTATAATACTCTATTTAACAAGGTTACAATCACATGATTAACTCCATACATGGTAGGACAATCCTTTATTTTTGAGTAAATTAAATCTACTTACACAAGTTTGTGACTCTAATTTAGAATACGGGAATACACCCGTCGGAATGTATGAAACCTTTACTAGTTTGCAGAGAGAAAGTGCACCCGAGCAAGCAGATATTCTTTTCCAGCTATCCAAACTCCTGTTTGTGACCACTCAATATCTTCCCAGTCGAGATTGTCCTCCAAGACCTGTCATGAGCATTTGTATGTAATGTATTCAAGTAAATTAAAGATCCTCAACAATAACAAGAGTTTCACTTTTCCTCCATAAAATCATAAACGGTACCAATAGTTCTACGAGTGTATAATATAGTAATTTGAGTTCTAATCTACCACAGGAAAATCAAGCTGAGGTAGCTATAAAAAACCCTGATGTCTCCAGGAATCTGAAAACAGCTACCAAAATATGATACATAAGACAGCCGAACGCGAATCTAATTTTGGTTTTATCATCCAGTCTTTCACAAGGATATAACACAAGCTAAGATGAATACTGCAGAAAATCACAATTATCTGTAGATGACTAAATTAAGGGCAGGATCCTTGACCATTTAATCAGAACACTACATTTGATAAATCTCATATTTTATATGACAATATAATTGATAAATCAAAGCCATATTTAAGAAAGGAAACCAATTAGAAACAAACATAAATAGGAAAAAAACAGGATACATTAGCTTGGGTAATTCAAAGAAGTTCCATCCGCACATGAGAGGAATGTATGAATGGCAAGTGACAACCCATAACAGGTGAATAATGCTATAACATGTAAGAAACAAATCCATATGCTATTGAACACCTCACGTCTATATAGCCATTTATAGCATTATAATAGATTTTTATATGTCCTCTAAAGATTTTGGATTGACCAAACCAAAATCTGTATTTTCTGAAATATACAAGTTGGGTGTGGTCAAGTGTTAAAAAGTGGTTTATGGTCTCTGTATTTGGAGGTTGAAAGTCTGAACACATTAAATATACCGTAGTATGACTTAATGTTAGAAAAACATAATCTAAAAGCTACGGAATAGTAGTTCACTATTGGGACAAGTATATTTACTACTAGTAGTTATATTTGGATTTTTAAGTAGCTTCCAAGCAGATTTTTTGTGTAGCCAGATTATATTAAAATAACTGTATACAGAGTTAAATATTATGATATGACGTTGAAGTTGTGTACATTATTCGAGAACTTACAATTCCATGCGCTTGCAGTTTCCTAGATTCTTTCATTCAAATTTTTAGTTGCTTCGGATCAATTAAGAGATTCTATCCAACAAACACAGGGCTCTGCTTCAAGAGCAAATATACTATGGGTTGGTGATCCCAATTGATAGCCATCACTCAAGAATTTTATTGACAAAATGCTAGGCTTAGAATCTTTCTTTAGTCTTTCTGGAAATTAATGTAACTTTTACACCTAAGCTCAAATGCCTTGAAGTCTTCAACTGATGCAAGCATAGGCTTGACTACTCAGATACTACTAGATATTTTATCATTAATTTATCTTCCGGATTGGAAAATTGATACTAGAAGAGTTGAAGAAACTAAAACATACAAATTAGCAATTACATACCTCCACGTTTTCAAGGGGAAGTGGGATCCCTATAGATAACATCAACTCTTGGGGAAGTGGCTTCTTACAGCGCGACCAGCGAAAGACATCAATTATACCATTGTCACCATCAGTTGAACTTTTCTCACCATTTGTGCCATTGGAATAGTGACTTTGTAATCTCTCAGCTTCAGTTGGACATGCAAGACCTGCTGTCTTGACCATCTTCTCCCCGCTAAAGCAGAGCTCATATCTGCAGGCATGTTCAAATATTAGAAAGAGAACAAAAAATTTATCATATGCAAATTCGAATAGTGGTTTCAACTTCTCAGCTTCCCTGCATTGGCTCACATAATAAAATTTCAAATACTTTTCTTTTTGCTAACTCAAATTTTCGATACTTATTTTTGTTATAGGATGAAGTCTACAGTTGAGACCATACTAGATTTCGGACAAATTAACATAACTAGTTGAGCGCTTTCAGTTATGTTCACTGTAAAAAAGAATAACTGTACGCAGTCATGCTGCCTAGAACTTAAACATGAAAGTGGAGGCTTCTGCTGCACATGATGATTTCCAAGTTCCATCACACAACTGGTGAACACTAGTCAACTTAACAAAATTACCTGCAATAATGACTTTCCAAATACAAAACTTCTCCCTTTTTCAAGCGGGCAGATGTATAGAAGGGCCTTTTCAGACCCTTATCAGCAACAGCGCTAATACTGTATTTCATCCTGGAAGGTAAAAACATCGAGAAAACAGAGTAAGAACCTCACTGTAATTTTTTTTTAAACAGAAGAGGGAAATCAGTTTGCAGAATTATATAATATGTATAAAGATTAATATTAACGTATATGTTAACGGTCTTATTGCATAATGTTAACCTCATAATAATTTTTCCAAGAAGTTTTATAAAGATATTATTTTCTTATATATGTTAATGGTGGAGATTAATCGTTTGTTTTTTGTTAAATCAAACAGTGAGTTAAAATGAAATCAACCCCGAGGTTAGGCAAAGCGTACACAAATTAAGAAATTATAACCAAGCGGAAAATGGATCTGATAAAACAAATCCCAGAAGGCAAAGAACATCAAGTAAAAAATTTGACAAACACAGATTTCGAGGAATTTGTCCCCCTCAATAGATTTTCGCCAGCAACTACTGGTGGCAAAATGTGAATTTGGTTCGATTTGGTTTATGGGTGAATAAATTGACTAGTTCATATTTTTCCATATATCTACAGGTTTCCAGGTTGGAATGGGTAAAACCAATCTGACCAGTGGTATTCCAGGTTCAAATCTGTAACTTGGCAGATTGCAAGTAGAAAGTTGACTATCGCGTCAAGCACAACATTTTAACTTGGCTATTAAAATGTGATAGAATGCTAAGTACTCCCAAACCTAAACACATTCAAGAAAAATCACATTTGCACATATTGAATACAGTGCACTAAGCTTTATACGCCAATTGTTAAGGTAAAAAAACAAGTCCAAACTTCATCAACATGTAGACCTACAATCAAAGTATTATTTACCAATTAAATACCAACAATATTATAATTACATTAAATGTACACTAAAAAATGAATGATGACGAGCATTCCAGGAATATGAGAATCATGGCAAACCAGTATTGTGATGCTATTTGTTTTTTTATCAAATTCTTGCAAGCTTATTATAAATAATCTAGGTTCACAATCATGTATTAGGAACAAGCCTACTTAGTTACTATAACTTTTGAAGCAATCAAGCAAAATTATTTAAAAGGAAAGAAGATTATTTATTCACTGAAAGTATTGAGCATAAACAAAGATTAGAATATAATATCAACAGAAAAGCACCCAGATCATACCAAGGCTCATTACAAAGGTTGTATTGTATTGTAACTTCACGTACAAATCTCTGCTGCCGTAATGCATTCTGTAGCAACAAGAACGAATATGTGGGTAAATATATATACAATACAATACATTGCTAATTCAAATAAGTGGATATATCCTTCCACAACACCATGCGTTTTGAACTAAACATATACCAGCTATCCTGGTTCGTAATGTCAGTACTAAGACATAGATAATCAACAAGATCAAATATCAGGTTACATTCTAACCAAAAGAATCTACTATTACTTTGTACCATAATTATCCACATTAGAATTGAAAATGCGTGAACAAACAATTGTACTGAAAGTTTTTCTCTAAAAATTGAAACAAATAAATTATGATAACCCCAAAAACTGTAATGTGTAAAAGTTGAAAGCAATAAAAAAAGAAAAAGGAATAAGGGAAGAAGATCTACTAGACTACAAGGAGTTGTAATAACGGCAAGGAGCAAGTTGTTATAAGTCATATGTTTAGAGCTCATTAAGGAAGACAGTGTCGTTAACAGGGGAACTAGGCTATGTTATTACATAAATTAGCAGCTATCAAGTAACAATATTAATGGATTAATAACAGTCGATGAGGACTTCAAAAAGACTAAAGTCAAAGAGATAGAGTGAAATACTTATAGAGTATTGGAACTTGCTCAATTATTCCCATTTAACAACTTGTCAACATAATAAAAAAAGAAATAGAAGATTTAATTATCCTTAGAGAAGTGACACTCAGAGAGATTCACTCATTCGCTCCTCAAGAGTAATGAAGCGAAGTGTGACCTTAAAGGAATAACTTGAGTGACTCCAAACAAAAAGATCCACAAAGGAAAAACTAGAGTGACTCCAAAAAAATACGATCCACAATTTTAACAGCTACCATATGTCCATCTAAATCTGGGACCGTTTCAATATTACAGCAGGTAGGTCTGTTCTTAGTTAACTTAACTGTTCAAGACTTCAATATTATAAGCCATAGTGTTTTCTTCACCTACACTAGAATGGTTAATTCCAAAATATCTAAATCAGCTCCTTACATTTTTTATTATAGTAAAATTCCTGAAATACCAGACCCTACACTTCGAAATCAAGTAAGGCTGCATATAATGTAAACTTTACTAAACAAGGAGTAGGAAGTCAAGCTATTCTGGCAACAATTACAACTTGTGAGGCATATTTTATTTTAAGGTAAGTAGATAAAAAGGGATGGGGGTGATGAGCCATTTTGGCAACAACCATATCGTGTGAGGTTTGATCATGAAACCTCCAAGAAGGATCTCAGGCTAAAAACCATGTAACTACTTATGGTCCCTTGATTCTATTTTTATAGAAAACTTTAGGGAATATTGGGCACTGTGACGTATATAGCTTTGTATCAGTCAAGTTCGTAGAGATGTGCGGAATTAATCTGTTGACACCAATCTCAAGGTAAACCACCACCTCCCAAGTCACAGGTTGACAACATTCCCACCAGTTCCTTGGTGCACGGCAAAAAAATCAAATAATCTATTGAATTAGGGCATAATTCAATATATATTAATAATCAAATAATCTATTGAATTAGGGCAGCTTAATCTGGGTGGTGTAGTCATTTTATCATGATATTTTTCTCAGACTCTTCTTCTATGTCACTTCCGGAGTTCCTTATTGAACACATTACTTTGCTAAAAAAAACTTAATTCTATTAAAAGAATGATAGGTTAAAAGTCTCTGATATTTTCAATAACGAATTTTAGTTTCATTGAATTATAATCCCCACCCTATTAGCTAATTTATTCCTATTTTCTGTTACATTTTATTCTTAAGTTATCCACCAAGAACTAATTTATATCAAAAGCTTGCAATTTACAGGGATATCAAAACATAGTGGATAGTGAGAGACTGACATTAAATAATCCTTCATAATGAACTTAAAGGTGACCAAGACTTGTTCATGGGATTATATTTTGTACGGGATTAAATATCGATAAAAAGAGTATAAATCATAGATAGTGAGCGGATCATAGTCCCTGCAAACAAATTTAGCCAATGTGTCTCTTACATCACAACTATAATTAGACAGAACATAATGTACCTTATTACAATCATCACATGAAAACATAATAAGAACTAAATAGTTATCATAGAAGATTGCAGAAATTTAAGACGTTCAAAAAAGAGAAAGCGGCAAAGTAAAGAAATTAAAACAACCAACAGAAAACCTGGAAAAGAAGAAGACTGAGACCAACACAAAATACTAAAATAACTATTGACTATGAGAAAATGGGATACCGAAGCTGCAGCTCTTGTGGTCATTGTTCTCTCCACAACCACTGGCGCAAGTGTTGGCTCGATTGTTGAAGTATGTGTAAGACAAGGTTCAAGATCAATAGTTCCACCTCCTTTCTGGGGTGGAAAGATTTAGGAAGAGAAAGAAAAAGAACCATCTCAGTATTTTTATCTTGAATAATAGATTATACAGAACCTCATTACAAGTGTTTTGTTTACCTTCAAGATGCTACAGCGCTCGACACGATAACTGCAACCAATAGCAGCTCCCCAAGCACGGGAACGAACATTGTTCCTTAGTGTAGAGATATAACCTAGAGTAATTTCCAATTATACGTTCAAAATTGAATTTCACACCCCCGAAAAAGTTCAAAGGTAAAGAAAAAACAATGGAAAAGTGCCGTTTTCTTTAGTACGTGAATAAAGTGTCAAACTTCAGTATGGGTGCACGCAAAACAAGTGTTAAGATCAGTGTTTACAAAAGGTTATGCCAATCAGCCCAAGAGTAACTTTTCAGTCCCTAGCACTTGTACACAGGGTCCATGGGCATTTCTCAAGGCTAAACATAGGCAGTTTGATTCTGTAAATCTTCATTCGTAATGTGGTATATTATAGCAAGGTATGTCTCAATTTTTTACGCTACATGCCCAGCAATTAAATTACCGACGACTAGTAAGTAAAGCAAATATGTCCCAGATCGAATATTTATATATGTATTGTACATTCACAGCAAGCTAACACTGGCACAATGGGTGACCAATTTAGACAAATTATGTTGCTTACAGACTTACAATCTTGCGGAGGTAAGATTCTAATCACAGATCGTAACTCTTGAATAGCAGATGGAGGAGGTGAGGCAGTTGGGCGGCAGTAGCCTGTATGCATAAGTACTGAAAGAAATATGAAAAGCACCCATTATAAACCATGAAGTCTATGAGCAACAGAGCCTACAAGAACAAACTTTCTCATCAAACCACATACCAGCAACAAGATCAGAGTCATCAGTGTATACATCAGTCCCCCATAGCTGGCCACCTCTAACCTGCACAAGGGGAAAAATAATCATAAGTTCTAGCATACAGAGAGACAGGAATTCTGGAATACGACTCACTGAATGATACATGAATAAACCAAGCAATGAATAAAACAGGGAGGGGGGTTTGACAAGGGAAGAGAGGGAGTAAGAAGAGAAGATCATCCACCATGTTTACTGGCCCACACTGTTGAAGTATCAGTTAATCCCTCAATCAGTTGCTCAAACATTTTTCTATCTATGAGTGATAAAAATTCCAAAAAATTGAACAAAAAACAAATTGCTATTACCAGAATCATGAATAAACCCAGGTGCTTGAGCAGCACCTTCAAGATAGCGTGCTACAAATATCAGAACCTCTACTGTTACAATTAAATCCTACAATGAAGGTACAATTATAGACACACAAACAATCTCCACAACCCTATTGATATTTTTTCTGATACATAACAATTGACATTAATTCTCTTAATAAAAATACTACAGTACCAGAGAGCATTCAAGAATTTCTAGATAGTCAACGCTGATCGGACCTCAAAAGAGCAAATAAACCAGCAAAGAGACAAATCTTTTATTTTCTTTTTTATAACCATAATAAGAAGCAGTCAGTTGTTTACCATATTGCAACATTACGTTAATTTAAGAAAGAAAATCTTGAAATATTGTTACCAACTAAACTGTGTTTCAGTTTAAAACGAGCTGTCTTTGTATAACGAGCTTAAAATTAATGCCCTTACCCTTCAGAAGTCATTGAAGTTCCAAAGCAAAGAATTAGTAAATTTACATGTGCTTTGTTATGCAATGTTTTTACATTAATACACAGACGATGCTCATGTTGCAATAGTTAGAATTTAGAAATATAAAAATCAGGAAACTATTGTTTTAGAAAGGTAATGAACTAAAACCATAATTTAACTATACAAAGTGAACAAATTATGGAATTTTACGTAATAGTAGCCCAATATGACCATATTTTGAATGACCTTCAAGAGAATCTCATTATTTCTCCTGAAGAACACACCATATTTAGAATGACCGTCTGACCCAAAGAAGTTGTTTAAAACTCAGGAAATAAGGACAACCAATCGACACCCAAATGGAGCCACACAAGTACTGAGTAAAACAATTTTAAAATCATTAAAATGCAGGTATATTGCAAGTGAACCCCAAATGACTATAATATATTAGAAGGCAAACTACAGCAAACATATATACTTTGAACAGAGTCTTTGCAAATCTGATAATTAAGTCTCAAAAATCCAGTAGAGTAGATATTTAAAAATCCTTGGATACAGACATCAACTACCAACAGATACACTATACACTATTTTTAACTCAAATCCTTTCATGTCACCTCTGCAATCAAAAATATTATACATAATCATGGTTTCACTATAGGTGAGCACAATTTTTCTTACCTCAAATTCTTCCCCTACTGCCTCTTAGTTTATATATTAAGTACAATTAAGCAATCAATAAAGATACTTAAAAATTACTGTATGAACCAGTAAGATTTTATCAAATAATCCTATAATTAAATTGACATCTTAATTCAACACTTCGAAGAAGCAAAATCTTCATCAACCGCATTTTTAACGAAAAGTATTTGCACAGAAAGCTAATCATTCATAGACCATCAAAAATCATACTTAAGATATTACAATTTTACCTGGCGATTTGTAGCACTAACATGCTCAGCCGGTATCCTGATTTCCAAAGTAGGACCATTCTGAGAGCTTGAAGAAGATTTATGAGCTTGAGAGGATTCATGTTCCTTCCACAATTTCATCAATTCTTGCAGACATTCACCAACTTTATAAGTAACTACTTCGGGATCAGGCTTTCCTGCAAAAGTAATCCCAAAATCAATAATTAATTAAAACCTTCTAACGCGATTAATAAAGAAATGCATCTGTCGATTTTCATCAGATCAACAATCGTACACAATTCCCAAAAAACTCATGGTAGCATTAAAAAGGGGAACTTGAAATTTACCCCTAGATCTCAACCAGTACATGACTATTCGCAAAAGATTTTATTGGTAATCTTCACATAAACCTTTCTTTAAGTCAAATCTTGGAGGCAAACCTACTTATTCAGACTTTTGATGTTCATTAACAAGTAGGTTTCTAGATCTAATTAGATACCACTATGAGAACTCCACTTATGGATAATTTCCACTAGAAGGGCCCCATAAATATTAAATTAGTAGATTACTTAAAAAACTGATGGAACTTTTGTCCATTAGCGTATTGAGCTTTGCCATTCCCTATTACTATCGGTACAATTTGGTAATTTAAACAGTGGTAGAAGTTTCTGTTTTCAACCTCCGCTTTGTAACCGGGTCAATTACGGGTCGGTCTAATATTCATTTAAAGTTATTAACTTTGAATATATACGCTTCAAGTTTTTTATTTTATATAATATTGGGTTGTTTTGTATCATCTTCAAGTTGCCTCCAATCGTATGGTAAACCAGGTCGTAAGGTATCAGCTATTCCCAATCCCAGTTTCCTACACCTAAATATAAACAATGAAAGGTACCAGTCTATTTATAACAAGAATTAGTGAGCAGAAAGTAACTCCTAACCTCCACCCTGGTTCGCATCGTGCCACGAACATTTTATACATAATAAAGTATAATTTGTGCTAAGCTTGTTATTTGTGCAAGTACTAGTTCCTAAGGTTGGTGGGGAGTAACCTAAAATTAATGGATAGGTCTTAACAAAGTAAATAAATTGAGTTTGAGAAACCTATAACTTGAGCTCGATCTAGATTTTGTACACAAAAAATTAGTTCTACCTACATTTTGAGCAATGATATAAAATTAATTTATTTTCTATAGGCCTTTGTTGACTAATTAAAAATTCACATTAAGCATGCTCATCAAGTCTGTATTCGAATAGATATAAAACATTGTAGCTCACTGCTACTTTACTCCATTATATCAAGAAAATTTGAATATTAGTCGGAGAAATCAGCAATCTCAATATCCATTGTACGAAACATAAGGATACGTTAAAAGCAAATAACCGGCCATTTAATCATATCAAAACAAGCATATCACTAATCCAACTTGGCTTTTAGGTGTTAAGTTTTATGTGTTTTGACTCATGACACAACTTATGGTACTTCAGTAATTAATTAGAAAAAAAGAGCCAATAATCTTGATTTTATATGGTAAGATCCGCTCACCATCAAGGATCTACATATTCAACGAACTAACAAGATTTACAGGTTCGGTACTTTAAACACCATAATAGTCACAACAGTAATAATTATATATATATATAACTATATAAGGAATCAAGACATAATCGATCTACTAAAAGGAAAAAAATAACAATTATGGTGTTATGTTTTTTCCAAGGTTAATAAATTGTAGAAGTAACATAATACAATGGTACTAGAGCCAGAAAAAATATAGACTGACAAAAAAAACTAGAACGGATACAAAAGATGAAACAATAATAACATAAGGCAACTGCATAAAGAAAAAAGACATTTAATAAAGAAATAATATAGCAATTGTCAAGATATAGAGAATGCAATTACACTATAGACAGCACTTTGCAATGACAATAAGATAGTAAAAAAAGAAGTTAACAATAACTTAAGTACAGCTCATATTTTCATAATAAAGATCAAGTACAAAGATGGTAAATACAAAACTGGGGAAAGTATTAAACTTATGCAGTGAGCCAGTGACATATCACAAGGAAAATTATCTTGAGACAAAAAGTGGCATGTGAGAAAAAATATTTACGATAATTTAAGCCAATAAAGATGGATAAATGATAATAGAATTGTCAGCAAGAAACGAGCAAGCTAACCCATCCCCTTCTGTAAAAAATATTTTGACAGCTTACCTTCAGACCTGAAATGGAATAAATACAAGAAAAATAGTTATAATTATATTTAGGCTCGGCATAAAGATAAATGAATATAACAGAATACAAAACATATTTAGTTGGACAAGAACAAGAGCCAAAATCCTAATACAACGAATACTTAGGAAGATCCAACACCTATCAAATTAAAAAACAAACTACTACTTGTCACATAAACAAAAATTTAACTACTTAATTAATTTTTCATAAAGAGATAAATCAATGACAAACTATATCTACACCTATTCAAATAAACGAAATTTATTTGACATATTTCATTCATAAAATTACTTTATGTTTTAGTAGCATCATAAACTAAGAAACAAGAATGTCATTATAATTTCAATCACAATAACATGAATCCTTTTTGTTTTATAATTTATGATGAATGACTTTATTTTTTTCCATTCACGGACAGGACGGGATGCACAAACTATATTTTTAATTAAAAAGAAATGATAGTATACCCTTCGTTCTCCTGAGCACGAGACTTCGATCGAGGATCACGATTTGCCATGGGACTGCCTCTAGGGCGTAACATCCTCTTACGTTGCTGAACTCCATAGCTGAAAGCATCTCTTTCTTTTTCATTACCACCTTCTGCATCGACACCCCCATCATCTGATTCTTTATCATTTAACCTGCTGCGCTTTTCAGCTCGCTCTCCTTCCATATCAACATCTCTTTCTTTTTTACCGCCTTTAGCTTCCTTCTCCAGATTTTTCCAGCTCTCAGTCTGTTTCAAGCCAAGATGATCCTTCTGTTTCTTATCCTCTCCTGCAGAAATATCATGATCCATAACTCTGCCAGAGACATCCAACGTTTCCTTTTGTCCTATTTCTCTATCAGCTCCATTCCATGTGCCTCTCTTCATATAATCTTTTTCTCTTTCTTTTAACTTATCCTTTTCTTTAGGAAGATCCTTCTTCTCCCTATCACACTTCTCAGCTTCTTTCTCTTCCCGTACTAATTCTTTGCCCTCATTACTGCTGTTACCTGGTTGCAAGTTACTACGGGGATCACTTCTTTCTTTATCCCTATCTCCCGATTCACGGTGCTTTCCTTCCTTCTTTTTCCTATCTTTATCTTTGAGCTTATCATCTGCTTTGGAATCAACCTTGTTCTCGCCAATAGCTTCATAAGCTTCAGTGTGGGCCCTCTCTTCTGTAGTTGAGCCCTCCTTTCCAGCCTCTGCTGGCCCATGCCCATCAGCTCGTGATGCATGCCATGTATCTACATTTCCACCAGGGGTATCAGAGTACCTCTTTCCCCTATAATGCTCTTTTGATTCTTTCCAGTTCAGTTGATTGTTTCCTGTATTGAAAACTTCCTTATCTGTTTTCATCTCACTTCTATAATCAGGATAAACTTCTCTCTCATATTTAATTTCCTTGATATCATCTCCTCTGTTCTCAAATCTTAATTCCTTATCAACTTTAGTATTTTGATGCACTTCCCGCGATTCTGTTCTCATTCCCCGATTGTCGTTCTTCAAATCCCTGCTGCTATCTTTAAATTCTCTTTTCTCAAATTTATTTTCTGAGGCCACAGGATGATCAGAACGTGAAACATGTGAAGATGACAAGATTCGGGACATTGGCAGTAAAGGTGACCTATCTGCGTCACGCGATTCAGTCCGGGGAATCTTTGGCGCCCGAGCATCATGACCCATGTCATATGATGAATGGTACTCACTAATGACTGATGAAGTGAGCTTGGAGCCAGAGCTTAGGTGCGAAGCAGACCCTTCATGCGAGAGCTTCAACGTGGACGATTGACCTCCGACATCCTCCTGCAACTTCTTATTAGGAGTACCACTCATACTCACAGCTTACCACACGAACAAGATGTCGGATAGGAACACTATATAGTATATAATAGTTGGAAGATTCACTACTCAATCGCCTGCACAAATGAGTATTCACAAAACAAAATCAGTACTTCACGAGTTCAAGTAAAAAACTACTTTGGTGCCTATAAATTCTTTTTATGAGTGTAAAAAAATTATATTATATCTTATATATAATAAGCGTAACAGGGATAATATCAAGATACTACCAAAGGAAAAGGGTTCAACACTAATTTACAACAATTATAAATATAATATTTATAGCAAAATAACAAAGCTTCAAGATTCGAATCACATCAATAACATATTAAAATATACTCCCTCCATCCCATTGGATTGTTAACATTGTTCAAATTATGTGAGGGAATTTTGAACAATGTTAACAATCCAATGGGACAGAGGGAGTAACATTTATACATGAACTTCATAAATTAGCAAAAGCTTAGATTTCAAATTGTATGAAATTAATAATTAATAGTAATTAAAAGAACCGTGCTTTGCACAGGGTAAAAGCTAGTCCTTTCTTAAGTTCCCAAAGGGTGAAATTTCAATCTATATATCAATAATTCAAAAAATTACAAAGATGATATTTGTGGGCCTAAAGAATATTAAGTGGTGGTAAAATTTTATTGCTTGATATGATATTACAAAACAAAGCTAAGAAATTTTAATCTAGTAACAAATACGACTATGCATATCAAATGGAGTAAGAATAAGCAAAGATTTGGTAATTCAATTGTGAGCTGTATCCAGGTACAAAACGAATAATTATACTGGCAAAGACAGACCACTCTAGTGCAAAAGATATAATAAATGACTTCCATGGACTAAAGAGCAATTTTACAAAATTCAAATTGAACTAAACTTAAAAAACTCAAACTAAATAAAGCACCAGCAAATACGTTCCCAAGGTAAACAAATCACACATAACAAAACGTAACACACACGTAAACTCTTTCCATAAATTTAAATTGTCAAATCTTCATAGTTCAGAACCTAGCTATCCTTTCAATATAACTACACAACTTACACAAATAATCAACAAACAAACCGAAAAAACCTAGATAAGCTTTCTATAAAAAAACAGTTACAAATTCATATCCTCCAATGAGCACAAATTCTCCAAGCTCCGAAAGACTCGAACTTTTCAACATATAACCACAATTCTGCCAATTTACTCGATTTTCGACACGAACTTTACAGCAAATTTCACCAAATCAATTCAAAAAGCTCAAAGGTGACAACTTTACGCAATAAATCAACATAATAACCATAAATTCATTGATCAACAGTTAAATTAATGCCTTAACAATGTACACATACCAATAAAAATCAAACATAGATAAAAAAGCAAGCAATAAAAAATATAAGCGTTATATATAAAATTATGGATATGTATGTATAGAAATTGATGGAATAAAACATACTTTTGGATCGAGGTAGCAGAGCAACTCACAATTCGCAGCGACGAAGGTGTAAAGATGGGTGTGTATATTTGTTGTATCTCTATTTATTTATTTTTATGAAGAGTGAAGAACTGTAGATTTCATTTATATATTGCGAGTCGTGAAGATTCACTAATGCTATTATTGGGTTTTATTGTTTTGTATATTACTCTGTTTGGGCCTCATTTATGTTTTTTTTGGGCCCGTTATCAAGAGTTTACATGTAAATCTCGAGAAACGTCGTTGTCCAATAAAAATCTTTAGCGTCAGAATTATTTAGTAGTTTATAGAATAACGGGGCTTGAGCCTCGAGGTCATGTAAAGCGCAATTTCCCCTTCTTCCCGGGAGCAGCTTGCTACCCTGTTCCCAACTCATGTATAACCTTTTCTTACAATCTAACTCTCAAAATTACAACCGAAATTATAAACTCTATAAATATATATATACGTGTATAAATTAGAGTTTAGAATAAGAATATCTAATGAATGCAAATTTTATTTTCAAATAATATGTTATATATTTAGTGGATCAATCTTAAAAACAAATATACCCGTTTATATTTATAGACGAAGTTAACTTTCAAAATAAAATAACAAATTTTCCGTTCTTGACCAAATCTCACGGTTTGGTAGTTATTATTTGAACGTTAAGATAATTTTTAATATATTTAAACTAAAGATAAGTTGATAAAAAAAGAGTTTGAAAACATCTATCTTTAGTTTAAATTCAAATATCAATCGATAAGAAAGTTGTTTAGGATAAAATGTTTAATAACAACTTCTTAAAAAATAACAAATGGTTTTTGACTAAAGAATTTGAATATCCGATGAGTTCTAATATTTTTAAATATGTTAAATATATAATAGAGTTATCACAAAAATCAATCATATATCTTTTCCTTTAAAACCACACGATATGTTTATTTAAATTAATTTCAGACGGTAACTGACAGCTAGCTAATAGACCTGTCAAAAACAATGTTAGTTTATTGATAAATAAATATTTGACTTCTGCAAAATAACGTTATTAACCATTATGGATACATTATAATCAGCTTGTTAATAAGATAGTGGCACAAGCTATAAGCTTGCTAACATTGTGATTATCAAAATCATAAGAGTATCAATCTCCCATTTTTGATGATAACACAACCTTTTAGGACAGTATATGATACTCCCTTGAAATCATATATCACATGTTCACCATTTAACTTAAGCAATAATTAGAACCCACGTAGAATGACTTAATATAGGGAAAAATCATAACAAACATTATCATAAATCTGAACAATTTAAACAGGTGAACTAAATCACCAAGTTTAACATCATCAAAACACATAACACATAGTTCAAAACAAATACCACAATACCACATAATTCAAAACAAAATTCAAAAACCATCAACATAGTACTTAAATTTAATCAAAACAAATAAACCCCAATTTCCCATTTTCTAAAATTACTCCCCCTTAATCATTAAAAAGAGTAACATTGGTATCTCCCTTGTCTTCTACATTAATATCCTTGAGAACATCAGCAATATATTCTGAGGCTCGAGATGTCCCTTCCAAGATCCTAGCTGCAACAACTTTAGCAAACAAATCCTTCAAGCCATAGTCCTTGGCAAGCTTCTTACTGACAGCAACACAAAGTTCTTGAAGATTGACTGATCTTGGAGTAGAAGATGTGGGAAATGGTCCATATTTTGTTGTTGAAGCAGGAGTACGCAGACCTAAAACCTAGTCCTTCCAAAACTTGTTTTCTTCAGCCACTTCATCTGTAAAGCATAATGTAATGTAACATGTAATCGAGTATTTATAACTCAACATGAAAACAGAAACAGATAAACATTATTAAACTGTGAAGCACATGAACCATTCAGATGAAAATAGGATAAACACAAAGAACCAAATGATGTGATTGAATCATTATTCCTCCTACGAAGAAGTTCATTGTTATGTTCAAGCAGCCATGAAGAATAAGACATCAAAGGGTTTTAAATATCAGTTGCATGTATTGACTTCAAGTGTTACAGATCAAGGGTCCAGTGAAAGAAGCAATGGATAAACATCAGTATGTATCAACTCAGAATCATAAGATAAATTGAATCAGGATTCTCTCAGTGCTAGTTGTTTGTGAATCAGACCAGTGCACCAAACATCAGCATTCAAGGAAGTATTTTGATTCAATTAACAGAAGAAAAATGATTGATACATTGAAGAATGGTTTGACACAGAGCCAATATATTCTAAGTAAAGACAGCTTTCTCTACCTGTCGCCACAGGAGATGTAACCACAGAGAAATGGCACTAAGGCACCCCTGTCGCCACAGGAGATGTAACCACAGAGAAATGGCTCTAAGGCAACTCTGTCGCCACAGAGGTGTTGGAACAATTGCTCAAGGCAACTATCGCCATAGAGGCTGTCGCCACAGAAGAGCAATTGTCGCCATAGAGCCTGTCGCCACAGAGGTTGTCACCACAGAGAATTACAAGACAACTCTGTCGCCACAGAGGATGCACAGAGGAAACTTGTCGCCACAGAGATGTCGCCACAGATGTGTTGTTCACTGATTTAATGTGCAGCAAAGTTAAATGATTTGTGTGGACAATAATTGGCCAGCTGTCCATTTAATTTTGAAAGACTACAAAGCAGCAATTGAATGTAATTCAATTCAGTTGGTTATCTTCTTCAGCAAACACAGAAAGTTTGTGAGAGCTCCATTAAAGCTTCACATTTATTATCCTTGTAAACAGAATGTTATGCTGCTGAATTTATTGTAGCTAATCAATACTTTTATTAGATTGTAGCAAACTCAAGGTTTATATTAATAAAACAATATATTCCTCGAATTGTTTTGTGTTGTTTTTGATTCCGTACTTTTAACGAAGAACTTGAAACGAATCGAAAAAGATTGTAGGTATCGTATTCAACCCCCCTTCTACGATACTTTAGGACTAACAATTGGTATAAGAGCTTGTTGATTGACATACAAATCAAGATCCGGAGAAAGAAACAAGTTCTTGGAAAATTCTTGAATTTTTTAATTTTCAAAAATTCTCATTTCTTGATTTTTTTTGAATTTTAAATAATTTAATTCCACCAAAAAAATGAATAACCAAAGAATTGGAAGCATAAAGGTTCCTCCATTTGACAGAGATAATTACAACCTATGGAAGAAAAAGATGATGTTATTTATGAAAGCTTCGAATCCACTTTACATTGGGATACTACTGAAAGAACCTTATGTTCCGATGGAAGTAATTGTTGAATCCACAACTACAACTGGTTTAAAAATTCCTTCCACATCTACTCCCAGGGATCCGTCTAAATATACGGAAACTGATAAAGAGTTGATAAATCTGGACACAAGTCTTCAACTCATAATTGTGGAAGATATGAGCCATCGACTTCTAGGAAGTAACAGTGCAAAAGATATGTGGGAGACCATTGAGCTTTTGATGGAAGGAACAGAGGAAGTCAAAGAAAACAGGATGGATATTCTGACGACTCAGTATGAGGCATTCAAACTTCAACCCGAAGAAGCACTTCTTCACTCTTTGAGAGATATACAAGACTGTTAAGTGAATTAAAGCTGCAAGGGAAAGTCTACCCCATACGAGAGTCTAACAGAAAGTTTATGCTGACGCTCCCAGTTCACCCGGAACAAAAGAACACATTAATCAGGGAAATATCAGATTTTATCACTATATCCCTGGATGTGATTTACGGTAAGTTAAGAACACATGAGCTGGAGCAAGAGGAAAAAGCCATTATCTATGGATCTGGTTCTGTTGACAGTAAGAGTACGACACTTGCAAAAACCACTGCACTTGTAGTTCGTGAACCAGAATCTCAAGAAAACAAGGTTGCACCATCCTCAACAATTAAAGAAATTGTCGTAGCTGAAATTACTCATGGTGAGCCAGAAGATGAAAGTGAGTTCTATATTCAAGAGGTACTTAAACAGTTGGAGGACAAATCTATGGCATACATGGCTGCAAAATTTAGTCATGTTAGATTCAGAATAAAGCCCAACTACAAACCAAGGGGTTCATCAGGGAGATTTCAGAAAGGAAGCTACTCATCAGGGTCAAGCTCCAGAGGAGGCTACAAGTCAAGCTGAGTTGACAAGAGCAAAACCAGATGCTACAACTGTAATGAGTTAGGGCACTTTGCATTTGATTGCAGAAAGCCCAAGGCAGCTAAATCAAATGATTCCATTGAAAAGAAGGAAACTTATGAAGATTTGAAAAGGAAGAATGAGAAGCTGAAATAAAAGCTGAATGCTTATGTGGTAAAGAAAAAAGGCAGAGCCTACATCCCTGAAGGAAAAAACTAGGATGATACTGATTCGGATGAAGAGGAAGAGTATGTAAATCTGGCTCTCATGGCAGACTCTATAGAGGAATCACCATGATCATCTCAGGTTCCTGAACTTACCACTATAGAAATGTCTGTATCTGAATACAAATCTACTGTGCATGAACTTACTTTAGAATTGTATAATGTTCATACAAGCATGCTTGCATATAAAATGGAAAATGATAAGTTAGTTCTTAAATCTGAGAGTTTAACCTCTAGGAATAAAGAACTAGAATTGCTTGTAGTTGGACTAGAAGACCTTAAGCAAAAGAATGAGTATCTAGAAAATAAGGTTAAGTGCAATACAGACATAGAGGCCATTCTTAGAACCCAAATTGCTGACTTAGAAAAGAAGTTACAGGCGTTTAAGAATGCAGCTCTGACTCAGAAGGAGATAATAGATAGTCAAAGATTTAAATCTAAGACTTCAATAGGACTTGACTATTCTAAGCTGAACAGTAAGAAACATAGTGGCACATCAGAGATAAACATGGTTGTCTCAGAAAAGGTTCCATATATTATTAAGGATGTTGTATCTCCTCTATTCACTGAGTCGGTTTCAGAACCTTTGGATGAAGTAAGTTTGCTGATCAATGAGGAATTGATTGCTGAAGATAGAGAGAAGGTAGAGGAATCCACTAAGACTTCTAAGGCTCCAGCTACGAAAGCTAAATACATAGCTGACCTAGGTACTAAGGTGGATAGAAAGGAACTTGAAACTCTTAAGAAACCAGAACCTATAGTCAACTCTAAGACTGGTGAGAGTGCTAAGTTTAAGACTAAGAAGAACAGGAATGGCAAGGTAGGTGTTAATAAGAAATCTGATTTTGCATCTTCCTCATCTGCATCTAGGAAGCTTTGTACTAATTGCAATTCTGCTGCACATCTTACACATGCATGCACTAAAGGTAAAGTAGAATCTATTGCAACTTCCAGTATGTCTGCCATGCCTAACATGCCTAGTTTTCATGAACCTTGTGGTATAGTTGGATGCATGCCATGTGCATTTGTTACCATGTCTGATTATTTTAAAGCTTTTCATGCAACTGCTAGCACTTGCATCAACACTAAGACAATCATGAGTAATAAGCACACACAAGACATGACTGTTACTCCTATTTCCAAGTCTGACAACTCTGTTGAGACTAACACTGAGAAGGAGCCATCCAAAGTGAAAGTTAAGCCTGTTAAGGTTTCAATTATTGATTCTGTTTCTACTCCTAAACCTTCAGGACCCAAGAAAGCTTGGGTACCAAAGTCTTCTTAATCAATCTGTGTTTGCAGGGTAAGGTAAGAAAAGAAAAGATCATGTGGATTCTGGACAGTGGGTATTCTAGGCACATGACAGGAGAAAAATCCCTACTCACAGGTATGGTTGAGAAAGTTGGCCCTATAGTTACCTTTGGAGATGACAACAAAGGATTTACTAAGGGATATGGCAAATTGAAAATTGGCAATGTCATCATTGAGAACATCTCTCTTGTGGAAGGATTAAAGCATAATCTTCTGAACATAAGTCAGTTTTGTGACAGGGGATACAATGTTGATTTTAGAACAGAAAGATGTTTGATCTCTCACAGAAAAGATGAGAAGCTTGCTTTACAGGGAGTAAGGAAAGGTAATATGTACGTAGCTGACTTGAAGTCTACCTGTGATGGAGTAAGCAGATGTTTCTACAACAAAGCTTGATCAGAACTAAGTTGGATATGACACAAGAAGCTCTCGCACTTGAACTTCAAAACAATGAACTCTCTGATCAAGAGAGAACTAGTAAGAGGACTACCACAGATGAAATTCTGTCAAGAAGGACTCTGTGAAGCATGTGAAAAAGGGAAATCAAAGAAAGCATCGCACAGAAGCAATGAAATGACAAGTATAACTGAACTTCTTCAGTTGATTCACATGGATTTATTTGGTCCAGTGAACGTATTGTCACTATCAAGGAAAAGATATGCTTTAGTAATGCTCGATGATTTCTCCAAGTACACATGGGTGTTGTTCTTACAATCTAAGGATGAAGCACCTCAGCTGATAGTGGATCATATAAAGAAGATTGAGATGGAAGCGAAATTACCTGTTAAAAAGATCAGATCAGATAATGGGACATAATTCAAGAATGCATATCTAAATGAATTTTGTACGGAGAAAGGTATTTCGAGACAGTACTCAGCCCCAAGGACTCCACAACAAAACGAGGTAGTAGAAAGGAAGAATCGTACCTTGGTTGAAGCCGCAAGGACTATGCTAAGTGAATCAAGACTTCCAACCTACTTCTGTGCTGAAGCTGTCAACACAGTGTGTTACACTCAAAATCGTACCCTGATTAACAAAGATCATGACAAGACTCCTTATGAGATTATGGTTGAGAAGAAACCAACACTGAAATACTTTCATGTGTTTGGTGTTAAATGCTTTGTGCTAAAGGAAGGAAATGAACATCTAGAAAAGTTTGATGCTAAAGCAGAAGAAGGCATATTTCTTGGCTACTCTCTGGAATCTAAAGCTTACAGGGTTTATGTGATTTCTGATCAGAAGGTGATTGAAAACCTTAATGTAACATTCGACGACACCAAGTTGGCAAGCCTGCAGAGAGAAGAGGATTCTGAATCTCTGGAATTTGAGAATCTATCAGATGATCCTTTGGATATAATAGATACTGAGATTGCTAGAACTGTGCATGTAGTTCAGGGCAATGATGATTCAGGATCAAGTGGTGATAATGGTGGAAATAATGATCATGATAATCATTCAGGAACTCCATCAAGAACCACTATAAACAGATCAGAATCATCTAGTCATGGTGACAGCAACTCAGGGGGAGCAGGAAGAGGATCTACAGTTCACACTCAACATCAGGCTGAACAAGGGGAAACATCAAGATCTTATCTGCCTCGTCAAAGGGTTTGGAACAGAGACCATCCCTTTGAATTGATCATTGGTGATCCTGACACAGGAGTGAGAACAAGACATGCCACTCATAATGAATGTCACTTTTCAGGGTTTCTTTCAGAAATGGAACCTAAGAAAGTGGATGAGGCACTGAAAGATCCAGATTGGGTTATTGCTATGCAAGAAGAACTCAATCAGTTTGAGAGGCAGAAAGTATAGAAGCTGCTACCCCGACCAAAGAACAAGTCAGTGATAGACACTAAATGGGTATTCGGGAACAAGCTAGATAAAGATGGAATTATAACGAGGAACAAAGCCAGAATGGTAGCTAAAGGTTACTCTCAAGAAGAGGGTATAGATTATGATGAAACCTATTCACCAGTAGCTAGACTTGAGGCAATCAGGATGTTTCTGGCATTCGCAGCATATTCAGAATTCAAAGTTTATCAAATGGACATGAAGAGTGCATTCCTGAATGGAGAGCTAGAAGAAAAAATGTATGTGGAATAACCACCTGGTTTTGAAGATCCAAATCTGGCTGATTTTGTATACTTTCTATTCAAAGCTCTCTACGGTCTTAAGCAAGCTCCAAGGACATGGTATGACACTCTCTCTGAGTTTTTACTTGAAAATGGTTTTACTAGAGGTGTCATAGATAAAACTCTGTTTCATAAAGTGCATAAATCTGATATGATATTAGTTCAAGTATATGTTGACGATATTATATTTGGTTATACTAATGATGATCTTTGCAAGAGATTTTCTAAGCTAATACAGAGTAAGTACGAGATGAGTATGATGGGAGAGTTGAACTACTTTCTTGGATTACAAGTGAGTCAAAGGAAAGATGGAATATTCATTTTTCAATCTAAGTACATCAGAGAACTTCTTAAGAAGTATAAAATGGAAGATTCAACTCCAGCAAAGACTCCCATTCCAACAACCTCCAAGCTTGATCAGGACAAAACTGGTAAGAAAGTTGACATCACAAGCTACAGAGGTATGATAGGCTCATTACTTTATCTCACAGCAAGTAGACCAGATATCATGTTTGCAACATGCTTATGTGCTAGATTTCAAGATGAACCAAAAGAATCTCATCTAATAGCTGTTAAAAGAATATTTAGGTACCTCAAGGGAACTCCAAATCTTGGAATTTCGTACCCTAAAGGTACAGGTTTTGACCTAGTTAGCTATACAGATTCAGATTTTGCAGGTTGTAAGATTGACCGGAAAAGTACATCAGGAAGCTGTCAGTTTCTTAGAAGAAGATTGGTATCCTGGCATAGCAAGAAGCAGTACTCAGTATCCACATCAACTGCTGAAGCTGAATACATAGCTGCTGGAAGCTGCTGTGCTCAAATCTTATGGATGAGAAACCAACTCCTGGATTATGGTCTGTTGGTATCAAAGATCCCAATATTCTGTGACAATACAAGTGCAATAGAAATCTCAAACAATCCAGTTCAGCACTCGAGAACAAAGCACATTGATATCAGGTATCACTTTATCAGAGAACATGTCATAAATGACATTGTGGAATTATACTTTGTACCCACAGAGGATCAAATTGCAGACATCTTCGCCAAACCACTTGATAAAAACACTTTCTCTAAGTTGGTTAGTGAACTTGGGATGTTAAATATTTCTAATTAATTTTAGAAGTCAATAACTGCAATTTGTTCTGGTTAAATTCACTTGTTGTTTAAATTCAATTTCTTAAGGACATCTGAATTTACATGCCACTAATTATTTCTCGTAATTCAATCATTTATGTGTTTGCATACAATTTATATATATGGTTGAGCACATTCATATTGATAAAGCTATTTAATTTAATTTCAGTGGACTTTAAGTAATTAATATTTAAAGGGATTCATTGAAATTAATATTAAATATATTTGCAACATAATTTTTTTCACAAAATTATAGTGTTATCAATAAAATGATAATATCTGTAAAAATAGTAAAATATAATTGTGACTATTTATTTGTTTTAAACATCCTTTTCAATAGATTTTGTTTAAAAGGTGTTTAAAATAAATCACAGCAGCAAAGGGAGTGTTGGGTTGCAACACAGGATATGACTTAGAAATTTCTCCAAGTCAAATCCTCTATGTCGCCACAGACTGTGTCGCCACAGACTGTGTCGCCACATAGAGTATGACTTAGAAATTTCTCTAAGTCAAATCCTCTGTGTCGCCACAGACTATGTCGCCACAGAGAGAATGACTTAGAAATTTCTCTGCCAAATCCTCTGTGTCGCCACAGAGAGTAGTCGCCAAAGAGAGGTGTCGCCACACAGCCCTTTGTTAATTATAAGTGTTTTGCTGCAAATATATACACACAGATCGTATTCTGTATACACAGCACAACACATCGCAGGAGAAGAAGGAATTTTTTTTCAATCAAAACCCTAGCAAAGTGCTGCCAAATTTCATAACTCTTATTGTTTTTGAAAGACCAGATCATAAGGAGTATTTTGATCCCAAAATCAATCATTTTCACCGAGTATTATTGTAGATCGAACTACTTGGTTTTTGACTGGTTAAGGCCTTGTTTGGTTAACTGTTAAGTGGTTTAATATTGGACTAATTTCTTTCTTAAGGCGTTGTTTGGTTAATCCTTAAGAACTAAAGTGTGTTAAATAAGAGCCTATTTATTTCTTTTAATAATTCGAAGAACACAATTCAATTTGTTTTAAATCTAAATTTTATTCTCATTTTATTTAAATGGCGAATAATATTTAGATTCCAAAAACAAATTTTGTTTCTATTATTGAACGTGATCCCGTAAAAATGGTACACTTTGAAACTTGGATCCGTTTTTTAAACGAACATTCAATTGTGCGCTTCGCATTAACGACTAATGTGAAATTGAATGTTGTGCTTCTCAGGCATGTACACACAACAGCTATAAACTCTTCTAAAGATGAAAAATTAGCTTTTTCTTTTGACATTGATGATGCTACCATCAGAATTACAGAGGATGATTTCAATGAACATCTTCAGTTACCTCGTGATAATTTTGATGACACTCCAGAAGATTGGGAACTACTCAGCTTCTTCAGAGCACAATGACAGCGAATGATGATTTACCAAGGCACTTCAACAAAAGTCATCTTTCAAAGGAATGGAATCTATTCTTCAATATACTGTCTCATTGCTTGTCTCCCAAGACAACTGGATTTCATGGACTCACTATCTTCAATCAAGTTGTTGGGGTTGCTGTCGTGAATAATCTTCGCATCAACTTTGGGAGGTTATTCATGGAGCACATTTTGGAGAACCAATCAAATCATCAGAACTTTATCATATATGCAAGGTTTCTTCAGATAGTGCTGAATGGAAAACTGTCAGAGCCCAAAAGACATCCACTCACAGTGACTTAATGTAAGATCCTCCTGTCTTGTCTCAACTGGTAGTAACAAAGCTACACAAGAAAGGGAACTATCCAAACTCAGAGGTTACTTTCCTAACAAACCACATGATAGATGCCTTTGCCAATATCAATACTCAATATGAAGAAGAAGAAGAAGAAGTTCAAGATGCACCTATAGTTGCAGATGAACCTCAAGATGAAAATGACCCACAGGAAAACATTGATTATGAACCTGAAGAAGATGTGAATATAGAAGCAGATCAATCTATTTCTGAGCATGGTGACCAAGCAGAGGTTGACATTGAACAAGAACAAGAAGCTGAACCTGAAGATTCCCCTCAACCTCAACCTGATGCTGCTAGTCCACCACATCAAGCTGCTGATTCTACTCATTCTAATACCTCTGTCTATAGACCAGTCTTCTCAGGTATGGGTACTTCTTCTATGAGTCGTACTTTTGAAGCATGCTCAGATTTCATTAGCATAGATCAATTACACCTTAATTCTCAGCACACACAGATACTTGTTGAACAAGTAGATAGGCTAGGGAGTGAATTTGGCATGCCACAAATTCATAACCACCCTCTAGAGCTAAACCAAACACCGTCATCTCTCCTAGCTCAAACCCTGGAGTATAAGGACCCTATGCAAATAGAGGGAGAAACTGCACTAGATGCAGCAAATAAGAAAGGTACTTTGAGTGAACCTGCGGCTATGTCTCCTATGAAGCAAAGTAGTGAACATCCTGAGATAACTGCAAACCTCCAAGAATATTCTCAAAAGGATTCTCTGGCTAAAAAGGCAACTACACAGTTACTAGATCTATCTTCTCAACAAGGTAGATCTATTGAAATTCGCCCATCAGCCACGGCATCCTGTAACGAATCAAACACTATATCCAATATCCAAGCTCTTGAAGCTTTAAATGAGTCAATTAGAAGAGTACTATTTGGTGAGGAAGTATTGACGGTAACAGGGAATTCAACCATTTTACGGTTAGAATATCCTGTTCAAAGTCCTTCAATGGATCAACTGCCTTTACAGGTGTTAGGAGAGAGTGCTATAATCGCTGCCAAACCTAGCACAACACTTACCTCCCCACGACTAATAAACCTGGATGCATCTGCAGATAGTGGATCCGACGTACGTGCGGATCGGTAACCCATTAGCGATGAACCAGATTTAACTGGAGAGCCAAAGGGGGATGTGTGACGCCCTCAATCTCGGGGTTAGGAAATGAGGACTCACACACCTCTATTCTAATAATTAAATATACATAAACCCCGATTAACTACTAAAAGGATCAACAGGATAAAGTATGAGACAAGATTACAACTACCAATCACAAAATATAACTTACAAACCCAAAATATTATTAAATAATCAATATCGATTCCGGCTGGGAACCGATAGATAACCCATTGTATCTTTTTAAACACCTCTTTCTAGGCGTGAGCTCACTCCTAACCTGTACTACCTGCTCAGGCAACTGGAAGCCCTCAACACGGTAGGGACCACCAGGTACGCTCTTATGAGCAGTGCGCCTAAGCCTGGCCATCTTCTTGCTTAACTGCCATGGCTAGATTAAGACAAAACAAATGAGTATAAAACTCAGCAAGTAACTATATAGCAGTTCTACAATATTGAATCTCAATATACTTTGAACAAACTAGGGCATTCTACTTTAACTAAACTAGGTGGTAGATTTCCATTTTTTTTCTTCTTTGAGATAAGGAAAGGTATCCGAAGAATAGTTGGGCTTTCAAGAAACAAGGCTCAAACCAGACAAAAACCGATATTTATCACAAATCATTATAGGATCAAAATAGATCTTCCGATAGAGGAAAGCAACAGTATTTCAAGATATAGAATCAATCATATGATCAACAATTTCAAGGATCAGGGTTCTCGAGCTTTAAGCTCCACGATAATATAATCAACTCTTTTCAAAGCATTATAAACCATTTTCATTTCCAAAAATCAATTTACTGAATAAAAGTTTCAGTTCCCTTTTTAAATAATCATTTAGAACCCTTGATTGGATCACTTATCTTTCCATTTCATTATATATGGGTGATCAGCCTGTATCGACCTCCATTCCGGTCTTTAAGGTACCAATCGGCACAATTTCAGCCTTAAATTGGACTAGTCCCACTAGCCTCTTACCATGACTGGACTAGTCCCACTAGCCTCTTACGTCTCAATCCAATCCATCAGGAATTCATTTGGAAAACCTTGAGTTGGAAAAACAAATAGGTTTTCTAAAATTCATTTTATCATTACCAAGCTTTTGAAATCATTCAGACTCTTTCAAGTCGAAACTCATTCTTAATTCAGATTTTAAAGAAACAAAGTTCAGGGAGTGAATCAAAGATACGCAAGGAACAATTCACAATAATTCTGTATCAAGGACGACAAGGCACTAAATTTGAAGGATCAGTAATAACTTAGGGATCATTAGGGTGATCAAGAGAAACAGGGTATCATTAAACAGAGTTAACCAAGATAATTAAAGGTTCAATATGATCATGGCATTATAGGAAACTTGAACAGAAAGGCAGATTATCAAAGGGTGAAATCAATAGGATTATCAATAACAGGTTATCAAGAACAAGGGTACTTCAAATCAATATCAGGGTTTCATAAAGCAAGGGTTTCATACTTTAACAGTTCCATACTCTACATGGTATGAACAATATTTCCTTTATAATCATTTATACAAGTAATCAGAGTTACTTGCCTGAAATTGCTTTCCTGAGGGTTGAACTACTGCCACCTAGTATACTTTTCCCTTTCCTAGCCCGAATGCCCTCACGCTCCGAATCTACAATAAAAACCAAAATCTTAATTAGATTCCCAACTCTCGTTCCCGGAACGATCACTCTATACGATAACTCGATTATATTCTTGACTCGAACTATACGAGTATAGCTTATACACATAAGCACATAGCACATAACACATTCCTTTCTCGTAGCCTTTATATCTTTATGCACTCATTAATCAATTTGTACTCGCTTAAACTTACCTATTCTTCAAATCACACTAATATAATTCTTATGAGTACATGGTTTATTCTCAACTAAACCTTTACGACCATAATTATCACTTAAGGTTATCAAAACTAATCAATCTCCACCTTAACTCACATAAACATATAATACAATCCAAAAACAATCATTCTCTTCTCTTTATTCTTCAAAATTCGAATCCAAATAAACATATAAATCACATAGTCTCTTAAAATTACTCATGCATTGACTTAACATCAAATCAAATCCTTTTTATTCCTACATTCCATTCGGCTATATCCACAAAACACAATTCAAAGGTCGAACATTGACATGCAAGCATTAGATTTGCTTAAAAACTTGAAATTAGTCCAACACTCATTCTTTTTAGCTTATTTTCAACTTGACAATTACATGCAAGGCTATACTTTAACATGCATCACTAATTTCTTTTGTAAATCAACATGCAAATCTCGAGACTAGCTAATTAACCAAGAATTAAGTTATTAAATTTTAATTCCCTTTTCATTAGTACAAAACTCGATCAAAGCTCAACATGCAATAACAATTCCATTTCTTTTAATCCATTAACCATCCTAATAACCATCCATAATTACTTTATTCAACAAGAAAATCAAATCAGTTATTCCAAAGATCAAAACCATTCGGGTTTTTCAACAAAATGCCATACAACTAGCAAAAACCAACATGGAAGTTCAAAAATCAAGAATTGAACTTAATCTAAACCAAAAGTACTTGATCAACAATAATTTGAACACTCATTCTTTAAAACCGAAACTTTATAACAAATTCTCGAACCACAACTCAACATGCATTCATATTTAACATACACACCTTCAAATCACAATCAAATCCTAATTCAAATCGATACTATAAACATTCATCAAATCATTTGAGTTTAACAACATTTTTAAACCAAGAACAACATTCACATTCTTTTTTAAAAAAACAACAAACATGCAACACTCGAAACCATGTGTTTGAATTATTAGAGCTCAGTCAAAGCTTCATAGCTCACCACCGTTTCACTGGAATTCATCACCGGTGGCGGTGGCTTCACGGTGGTGCCCTCATTCGAGGGTGTCCGACCATAAAAACCCCCGATTTCTTAACAAAACCAATGCAACAACACCACATGTAATATGATTTCAGCACGTTAATCACAGAACATGAACTAATCAAGCAAGCCCTCAGTTTTAGGCTCGAAACCGAACTCAACACACACACACACACACACACTACGGTATGCAAGCACAAACACACACATGCACACGAATTAAAGATCTTGTATGGATTAAGGATGAAGATTTATGGAGTGTTTCAAGAAATTAGAGAGGGAGAGGCAATATACCGAGAGAAATCAAAGAGCGAGAGAGAGAGAGAGAGTTGCCGAGAGAGAGTGTGAGAGTGAGAGAAAAAGAGGAGAGAAAAGAGTGAGTGCACGGCAAGAAGGAGAAAATGGGGGAAGGAAGGAGTGTTTTATACTCCACCAAACAAGGGTAAAATGGTAATCTAATAACCCCCTTTTTAATTTGCATTTTGTTTCTCTTTTTACTCAAATGCAACGAAATCCAAAGTAAAAATATTTTTCTCTCGGAAAGATGAAATTGTCTTGAATAAAAATCTTTAACACGTAGGTCTCGAAATTAGCTTTTTATCCATTACTCATAATAAGAATTTGAGCGAACGGTTGATTTTATATGAATTTTGCAAACTTGCTTTAATAAATACATTTTCCTCATAAAATCGATTCAAAAATGCAAGGTCCAACAATTAAATTCACTTATTATTTTTAAAAAGTCTCTAGGACCTTTACGAAGATAACAAAACAAATCCCATGTTTTTATCCTTCTCGGATGATTTTATAAAAATGCGCGAAGGTTAATTAAACCTTTACTTAAATCACATAATTCCCTTAAAATTCACAAAATTGACACAGAACATATAGTCATGCACACAGTCAAACAATCACACACATATAGTCACATAACGACTCAGGTCTGATCATAGAATATATCCCTCTTTAATCTCTTTTACGCGTACCGGGTCACGTTCAGCCTGACGGCCCGACGCTCAGCGTTTCGATTACGCTTCTCATTATCTTTGCCAATCAACACATCTCTTAAGACGAAATACTTTATTCATTCACTTCACATATAATTCACATTTTATATTATTTAATTTTCATACTAGGACGGGTTCCGTTCTACCTGACGGCCCGAAACCACAGCTCGACTTCTAAGCTGACTCTTTAAATTGGAACATTTTTATCCACGATCCTTAACTCTAGTATACAGATAAGACAAATAATCACCACTTAATCACATAATTATAATCTCATCACATAACACATACTTTATTTTCTTATTTACGACGCAAAATTCTCGGTCGTTACAGGATGTATCTTCACAGATACAAGGGGAAGCTGGGGATTAGATGCTAGATATGAAGGCCCCAGTGCTCCCCCCAGAGATTCAAACTCTGGATGAATCATCTCCTGATGATAGGCAACTTCTCTCAGACAAGGATGGGGAATTGCGAACTCCCATTGCACCACTGCTGACCTCCTTAAGGATGGCTCCAGTGTCTTCTGCAGGTACACTTGGAACTCGGAGCTTTGAGAGGAGTGAATTTGTGAGAACGAGTGACACACATGACCTTAAACCGAGTGATAAAGTGCTGAGTGATACACTGCGAAAAGCTTGTGAGACACCTACCATCCAAAATACACCTATAGATCTATCAAACTACGTCACTAAAGGTTATCTCAAAGAGCAGCTAGCATTCAAAGACAACTATCTCAAGGAACAGCTGGCTCTTAAAGATCAACACTTTCAGACAAAACTCTCTCTCAGAGATCATCAGATCGCCGGTCTTTCCGATCAACTTGAACATCAACAAGCAGCATTCGCCAGTTTACGGGAATTCGTTGAGCGATCTCTCTCTCGTACAGGAAAAGGAAAAGCAACTGCCAACACTGAGCCAAAGATCTCAGTTAACAAGCAAGCACTGATCCCGGTCTTATTTGAAGCAGTTTTTGCCAGTACTGGGCCAATGACCTCAGTCAGCAAGCAACTGCATGCTTCTCTTGAGATCCCTGTCTCGACCTTACATGCTCAATCAACACCATCTCTGAAGGATAACCCAACTGAGGGGGAGAAAAGGGTAGTAGAATAAGAAAAAGTGGACACTGTTGTTAATCTACTTAAAGATGCCTTTCAGACCACTGGTACGTATGATGAATTTGAAGTAGAGATGAAGGAAGAGCTAGAAGAGAGAATTGATGAAAGGGTGCTCCTAAAGGAAAGATTCTCTAAGGAAAGCGCAACATCTCAGGGGGAGCAATCAGGGCATCTAAGCCGAATCATTACAGCTCAGAGAAATCTGCTGTCTCAGATATATTCTCCAAGACCCTTATTTTCTGAAGAAGAACTAGAAGAAGGTGAAATAGATGAAAGTGATGTTCCGATAGGGTGTGAGCCAAGATTTGAAAAAGTGGCTACGGAAGAAAGAATGATCATCACAGAGGATGAAGAATTTGAAGACGAAGATGCTTTCTCAGACGACTGTCTATCCTATGGAATCACAGAGTAAATCAATCGCTCTTATTTGGAAATTCAAGAAGAAATAAAATATCTAAAGCAAGAATTGAAAGAGCTATTCAAAGAAAAAGAAACAGAGAGGAGAGAGAAGCATATCTTCGAGCTAACATGAAAGGAAGTAAATGGGAAGAAATAAAGAAGAAAATGGACAAACCGGAAACATATCAATATTCAGACCCTGGAAACTCTAATCTGTTGAGAACTGTGGAGCACTACAGAGAGACATATGTAAACATCCATGAGTTCTATGATCAGTTCAGCAAAGTAATCACTGGAACTACTGTGAACATTCTGAAGAATGGATGGAAGATCACTATCAATCACAGAGATGGTCTACAGATGAAAGTGTCTACTAGTGTACTGAAGAAATTGAACATTGTTGAACTGTTTGTCTTAGCCTCAAAGATCCCATGGTTGAAATCGAATGAAAATGAATATTTCAGAGACAAACTTTGGAGAATGATGATGGATGTATCTCCTCAAGCATTTATGTATCCATTCGTGATCAAACTTGTTGCGGGTGATAGATTGCAGAATATCACCATGTCTGACCAACACATAAGAACCATTCGTTATCTATAACTTACCTTTTTGGAAAGTCAACTAAGGAGCAAAAGAGCTAAACTGACAGCTCCAGGTGTTAAGAGATCTGAAGCAGATGTCAAAGCTGCTGAAGTTCTATACGCTTATAGGCTCAATGACAAGATGATCAGAGACACGAAGAAGGATATGAGGGCAATCACTAGAGAATATCTTGAAATGGTGTTCATCAATGGAGAAGCAGAAATTAATCTTCTGAAAGATACTGAACCCATAATCAGCATTGACAATGAAGGAGAGCTAGTCTTTAGAATCAACAAATGCAAAATCAGAATCAAAGACTTCAGGACAAGTGAATCAAGCTCAATTCAGCAAGCCTTGATGGATGTCAAACTATCCACTTGTAAAGAAGAAAAGGTTTCTTTGATCCCTATCATAAAGATTCTTGATGAAGTAATGGAAGAAGAATCGATCAATGGCACTAGAAGAATGAAAGGACATCCAAAAAGGATAACAGTCTTCGTAATGTCCAGAAAATCCTCTTTATTGTTTGATCTGGTTCCTAAATGCTATAAAGTCAAGTATCTTGAGATAATGCTTCATGATCTAAACAATCCACC
Source organism: Apium graveolens (assembly GCF_009905375.1). Lineage (NCBI taxonomy): Eukaryota > Viridiplantae > Streptophyta > Magnoliopsida > Apiales > Apiaceae > Apium > Apium graveolens. The sequence continues at coordinate 266,144,128 of NC_133650.1, read as the reverse complement.
TGTAGTCAATGCACTTGAAATAGAAGCTCGTGATTATGTTCAGGCTAGATTGAATGAGCTGAAAGAATCTTCTCTTAAACCCTCAGGTCCTAAGAAGAAAATCTCTAAGAGAAAATCCGTTCAGCCTCAAGAAGAAGAAGGAAGCAGGAAGCAGAAGAAGACAAAGACAAAGAAGATATATAGTATATGTTCAGGCTAGAGAAACACTTCTTTGTAATTTGTATCTTAAGAAATCTGGAAATGAATATGTAATCCAGAATGCATTTAATATCTTTATCTATTTTACAGTTCATACTTTTTCTTATTATCAGTTGAGTTATCCTTAAGGATTTGATTGTCGAACTCTAACAATCAAATAGGGGGAGATTGTAAAGCATAATGTAATGTAACATGTAATCGAGGATTTATAACTCAACATGAAAACAGAAACAGATTAACATTATTAAACTGTGAAGCACAGGAACCTTCAGATGAAGACAGGATAAACACAAAGAACCAAATGATGTGATTGATTCATTAAGTCCTCCTACAGATCATGGGAAGAAGTTCATTGTTATGTTCAAGCAGCCATGAAGAATAAGACATCAAGGGGCTTTAAATATCAGTTGCATGTATTGACTTCAAGTGTTAAAGATCAAGGGTTCAGTGAAAGAAGCAATGGATAAACATCAGTATGTATCAACTCAGAATCACAAGACAAATTGAATCAGGATCTTCTCAGTGCTAGTTGTTTGTAAACCAGACCAGTGCACCAAACATCAGTATTTAAGGAAGTATTTTAATTCAATTAATAGAATAAAAATGATTGATACATTGAAGAATGGTTTGACACAGAGCCAATATATTCTAAGTAAAGACAGCTCTCTCTACCTGTCGCCACAGGAGATGTAACCACGGAGAAATGGCACTAAGGCACCCCTGTCGCCACAAGAGATGTAACCACAGAGAAATGGCTCCAAGGCAACTCTGTCGCCACAGAAGCTCCTGTCGCCATAGAGGTGTTGGAACAATTACTCAAGGCAACTGTCGCCATAGAGGTTGTCGCCACAGAAGAGCAATTGTCGCCATAGAGCCTGTCGCCACAGAGGTTGTCACCACAGAGAATTACAAGACAACTCTGTCGCCACAGAGCTGTCGCCACAGAGGATGCACAGAGGAAACTTGTCGCCACAGAGATGTCGCCACAGATGTGTTGTTCACTGATTTAATGTGCAGCAAAGTTAAATGATTTGTGTGGACAATAATTGGCCAGCTGTCCATTTAATTTTGAAAGACTACAAAGTAGCAATTGAATGTAATTCAATTCAGTTGGTTATCTTCTTCAGCAAAGACAGAAAGTTTACGAGAGCTCCATTAAAGCTTCACATTTATTATCCTTGTAAACAGAATGTTATGCTGCTGAATTTATTGTAGCTAATCAATACTTTGATTAGATTGTAGCAACCTCAAGGTTTATATTAATAAAACAATATATTCCTCGAATTATTTTGTGCTGTTTTTGATTCCGTACTTTTAACGAAGAACTTGAAACGAATCGAAAAAGATTGTAGGTATCGTATTCAACCCCCTTCTACGATACTTTGGGACTAACATCATCTACTTACTTCAGTAATTGCTAGTAATTTGTTCTTATTTCAATCATGAGATCATTCAACTGGGACTCTAATAGTCGAGGCCGAGGAGAACCAGAACCACCATGTTGTGCAAGATATGGCTTAACATAACAAGACTAAGTCACACTGGCAATCTTAAGATTTAGTTGACTTGTGATTTTATATAACCTGTAATGATGTTTTTTGAGTCTGTAATTTTTTTAAATAGGCTAGGCTGAAGTATTTTTCCGTAAACAGCCAACAAGTTAAGAATAAATCTATGGAAGAAGATCAAGCGTGATTATGTCTCAAAATGAAGATAAACTGCTTGGTGAACTGTAGATTGAAAATGTTCTAAGTTAAATGTCAAGAATCCACGGATCAAGTTATATATTGAGAAGTATATCGAGAAGTCAATTTGGCCTGTAGAGAAGTCACTTCACCTGTAGAGAAGTCACTTTACTTGTAGAGAAGTCAATTTGGCCTATAGAGAAGTGGATATGTCTATAAGTCAGTTTAGCATGTAGAGAAGTGGAGATATCGACAAGTTAAAATACATGTAGAGAAGTGCAGATATCGACAAGTTAAAACACATGTAGAGAAGTGGAGATATTAACAAGCCAAAACACATGTAGAGAAGTGGAGATATTGACAAGTCAAAACACCTATAGAGAAGAGGAGATATCGACAAGTCAAAATACATGTAGAGAAGTGAAGATATTGGCAAGCCATTTACACATATAGAGAAGTGGAGATATCGACAAGCCATTCTACATCTCGATACGGACATCTCTATACACTTTGAAGATCTCGATAAAAGCTTAAATTACAGAATGCATAAACCATGAAGATTCAAGATTATCTGTCAACAAACTGTTTTATGATTAAATGGAAAGTCTACAAATACAGCTTGAGAAGTGCAAGATCAAGGGCTAAGATGGACTTGTCAAAAGAGGGTCACAGACCTAGAAGATTGGATGCAGATTTGCTGCACTTAAAAATAGAAATAGACAAAAGGAGTTTAGAAAATGTGTTAGTCTATTTCAGTGTAATTTTTGTAAATTATGCATGTTGATCTATAAAACATGTCACGGGTCCTTAGTTTAGGAGTAACAAACAAATCTAGGATTTCTTGTATTCTCTCAAGAAGTAGGTGTGTTCTAAAATATTCAAGAAAATATATTTGTAGCACAACTAATTTGATTTATAATATAAAGATCAAGTAGGTTTTGATAATTGTTTTTGTGTCTTCTATAGTCAATTAATTATCACTGCAAATTTCATATAGCATGTTAAGTTCCAAAAATTAAACATAAAAGTTGTTTTTCTTGAAAGCAATTTACAAAGTCTAAAGGAAAAATCAAGAAACACACATTCACCCCCCACCCCCTCTGTGTGCATTTTATACCTAACAAGTGATATTAGAGCTAAATCTGAAAGTAAACATATTATATCTTGGAAGTATGAGTGCACAAACACTTGGCAGTATCATGATCCATATCTTTGATAATGGAAACTACACTCTGTGGAAGAAGAAGATGATGTTGTTCATCAGGATGGCTCATCCACTGTATCTTGAAATTCTAAAGCATGGACCATTCATCCCTATAGTAAGGGGTACCTGAAGCAACTGAAGGTGATGTAGCCAATCCTGGTCATTATGCTCCTAAAGATCTATCTACATACACTAATCTAGAGAAAGAGAAAATTTTACTTGACAGTGGCTTGCAACTTATTTTAATTGAGTCCCTTGATAATGTTATGTACAACAACATTATCAACTGTGAGTCAGTCAAGCAAATCTGGGAGAAGATAGAGTTCTTGTGTGAAGGTACTGAGGAAGTGAGGTCAAACCAAAGAAGAATTCTTATCTCACAATACGAGGGTTTTATGGCTAAACCTAAAGAAGGCATTATTGAGGTTTCTAAAAGGTTCAATAAACTGATAAATTACTTGTAGTTGAATGACAAGTTGTATGAGGCCGAGGAGGTCAACCTGAAATTCTTGCTCACGCTTCCTGACCATTTGGAACAAAAGATCTCTGCAATAAGTGAAGGGAGCGATCTAGGAAGAATAACTTTGGAGGTTCTATATAGTGTTCTTAAAACCTATGGACTGGAGATGATGCATAGAAAATCATTAAAGCTGAATCAAGGACATGTTATTGATGTGTCAAGTGCCTTGATAGCTAATGATCAGAAAATTATTAAAAATGAAACTGAATCTCAGATTCAAGTTATATAGCCTATTGAGCAAGAAAATAAGGAATCTAAAAAACAAGTCATTCTAGAGTTGGAAGAGAATGAATATTACACTCTTGATGAGTTGGATGAAATGGATTAGTCTATGGCCTACCTGATAAGAAAGCTCTTAAACATAAGAGTCAAGAAGCCCTATATATTTCAAGGTTAAAGGTTAAACATCCTACAACAACAACTGGAAAGGAAAAAGTCAGACAAACACAACTGAAAAAAGGTGGCTACAAGTCAGGATCCTTGGACAAATCTAAGATTAGATGATATAAATGTGATGAGCTTGGTCACTTTACCACAGAATGCAGGAAGCCTAAGAAGGTGAAGAAAGATAAGGCATACTTGGAACTTGAAGCTAAGTATTAAGCACTTCTGAAGATATAACGGGAAAAAGCTTATATTATTGAGGGAAAGAGTTAGGATGACACATATGATGAAGATGACAATGAAGAATATGGAAATTATGCCCTCGTGGCCTTAGAGGAAAGAGAATCATCTGAATCAAAATCTGAGGTACCCATCCTAACCACCATTGATTTGAATGTCTCATAATATAAGAAACTGTTAAAAAGATGAGTATGAAAATGTTTCACATTCACACAAATATGGTGGTTGCCACTGAGGAAATGAACAGGCTATCTAAAGTGAATAAGAAACTGGAAATTGAGAAGTAGGCATTAGAACTGCAGCTTGTGAGTCTAGAATCTGTTAGCGAGAAAATGAATATATTAAAAATAAGCTGAAATGTGTAAAAGAGATGGATGTTGTACTAAGAAAAAGATTGAAAAATATGAAATTGAAATTAAGTCATTTAAAAATGCTTTTGAATTAGTTGACCAATATCATGAAAAGAACAAACCTTACGTTAACATAACAATTGGGTTAGACTATGAGGCTAGTTCATCTCAAAAGAAAAATCAAATTAATAAAGACAAAGAAAGTGTGAACAAGGAAGTTTTTGTGCTTCAAAAGGTGAATGCACCCTTGTTCAAAGCCTGTGAGGTGAATTTTGGTGAAGAAGAGCTCATCATCAAGCAAGAAATTACAGATAAGGATGAAATCAAAAAAATGTCAAATCAACTATCAACACTGAAATTGAGAAGAAAGCTGATACTGGTCCAATTTCTAAGACACCTAAAGCTGAAACAAATAATGAAAGCACAGAAAAGAAAAAGATGAACATGAATGGAAAGATAGGAGTTAACAAAAGTAACAACTATGCTTATGTCGCAGATGCCTCTAGAAAACAATGTCAAAAATGTGGCTTAACAAATCATCTAACTCATCTTTGTAAAAAGATAATGAGTGAGCTAAATTATGGGGCATGCAAGTACCATGAAGCACAAACTAATGATCCTTATTCTTTTTGTGACAAGTTTGATTGCATTCTCTGCAACATGAAAGTTATGACTTGTTGTCATAAATTAAGAAAAGATTTAAAAGAAATCAATCTTGGATCTGAGGTCAAAAATGAGAATGCTAATCAACCTAAGACAAATGTTTCTTTTGATAACTCAAGCTCTACTCCTTCTAACTCTGCAAAGAAGAAAAATGTACCCAATACTGCTTGGGTAGCTAAAAATACTTAAAACTCATTGTGTGCAAGACAATAAGAATACAGTTATGTAGATCATTAACAATGGATGTTTCATACATATGACATGTGATAAAGCCCTGCTATCACAGTTTGAGGAAATGGTTGGCCCTTTGGTGAACTTCGGAGACAACAACAAGGGATTCACAATGGGATATGGCAATTTGATTTATGGTAATATTGTCATTCAAGATGTAGCACTGTTTGCAGGACTTGAGGTTAATTTTCTAAGTGTCAGCCAATTCACAGACAAAGGATTTAGAGTTGAATTTGACAAAGAAGACTGTACAATCTCAAAGAAAAAAACCGGTGAAGTTACTCTCAAGGGAGTAAGGAAAAGAATCCTATTTGTTGCAGACATGAACTCGGTAGGCAAGGACAAAGTTTGTTATTTCTACACTAAGGCATCAAGAGAACAATATAAACTTTGGCATAAAAGCTCTCTCACCTAAACTTTAAAGCAATCAATACTTTTATGAAAAGAGAGTTAGTGAGATACATGCCAGTTTTGGTATTTATCTAAGATGAAGTCTGTGAAGCCTATTAGAAAGGAGAAATGAAGAGATCAAATCATAAACTGTGAACTCTATAAATGCTCCTCTATAGCTTACCCATATGGATTTGTTTGGTCTAGTAAATGTCATATCCATTTCTAAGAAGAGATATGCACTGGTAATGGTGAAGACTACTCAAGGTACACCTTGGTGGAATTTATGCATTCTAAAGATGAAACTCCACATATTATCATTGAGCGCATAAAGAAGATTGAGAAACAGGTTGAAGATGATAATTATGTGAAAATATTGAGAAGTGACAATGGTATTGAGTTCAGAAATTCTATACTAAATGATTTATGTAATGACAAAGGTATCACTCAAGAGTTCTCAGCTCCAAGAACACCTCAACAACATGGTGTGGTTGAAAGAAAGAACAGAACTCTAGTTGAAACTGCAAGAACAATGTTGCAGGATGCCAAGTTGCCAACAAGCTTTTTGGAGGAAGCTGTTAACACGACATGTTATACTCAGAACATAAATTTGGTGAACAAAAGCATTGGAAAGTCACCTTACTCAATCATGTCTAAGAAGAAGCCTACAGTTAAATATCTTCATACATTTAGAAGCAAATATTTTATGTTAACGGACATCTATGAATATATTGGAAAATTTGACTCAAAAGTATTTGAAGCTATCTTTCTTGGTTATTCATTGGAAAGGGCTGGCTACAGGGTCTATCTTCTAGAGCAAAGAAAAATTCTGGAGAGCACATATGTGACTTTTGATAATGACAAGTATCCTGGTTTGAAATATCTTGATGAAAGTGAAGCTGGAGCCTTAAATTTTGAAAATCTCAACCTTGATAGTGATTCTGAAGATGGTGAAAGAATGCAGACAATGGAGAAGAAGAAAATAGTGATCCTTTAATTTCTGTGAATGAAAATTTATCTCAGGACAGAGAGTCGCCTAAATTTGACAGCACAAACTCAGGTGGATAAAAAAATGATAGTTCTGCAAGTCATGCCAATAATGAAGAAAATGAGGACACCTCTAGTCATCAAAAACAACACACTAGAAAATGGGATAAAAGTCATACTAGAGACACTATTATTGGTGATCCCAGTGCTGGTGTGAGAACTAGAAATGCCACTATAAATGAATGTCTACATGCTTGCTTCTTATCTTAAATTGAGCCTAAAAAACTAAAAAAATCTCTACTTGATCCTGATTGGATAACTGCTATGCAAGAAGAGCTAAATCAATTTGAAAAAAACAAAGTTTGGGAGTTGGTTCCTGCACCAAGAAATAGAAGCATCATTGGAATAAAATGGGTATACAAGAATGGATAAAAATGGTGTTATTACCATGAATAAAGCAAGACTTGTTGCTAAAGTCTACTCACAAGAATAAGGAATTGACTATGATAAAACTTTTGCTCTAGTTGCAAGACTTGAAGTAAAAAGAATTTTCCTTGCATTTGTTGCACACTCAATTTTTAAAATATATCAAATGGATGTAAAAAATACATTCCTCAATGGTGAATTGGAAGAAGAATTCTATGTGCAATAGCCTCCTAGCTTTGAAGATCCAGAATTTCCGGATTTTGTTTACAGACTACTAAAGGCTCTCTATGGTTTGAAGCAAGCACCAAGAGCCTGATATGATACATTTTTAGAATTCTTGATCAAGAATGGATTCACTAGAGGTATAATTGATAAAACACTCTTACAAGCAACATGGTGATTATTTCAGTTCAAATCTATGTGGATGATATCATTTTTTTGTTCTACTAATGAGAAGTTTTGTCAAAGATTCTCAAAACTCATGCAAACTGAATATGAGATGAGCATGATGGGAGAATTAAGTTACTTCCTTGGCCTTCAAGTTAGTCAAAGAAGTTATGGAATTTTTATCAGTAAAATTAAATATGTCAAAGATCTTCTGAAGAAATTCGGAATGGTGGATTGTTTACTTGCATCTAATCATATGTCTACAACTACCAAATTGGATGAAGGTAAGAAAGAAAAAGGCGTGGACATTTCAAGCTATATGGGAATGATTGGATCTCTGCTTTATTTGACTCCAAGTACACCTGACATTATGTTTATTACATATCTGTGTATAATATTTCAAGCAAATCCTAAAGAATCACACTTAATGACTGTCAAGAGGATTTTCATATATTTGAAGGGTACTCCTAAATTGGGATTATGGTATCTTAAGGGAACTTTCTTTGAAGTTGTTGGATACACAGATGCAAATTTTGCTAGATGCAGGGTTGACAGAAGAGCACAAGTGAAAGCTGTCAATTTCTTGGTCAAAGACTTGTATCCTATTATGATAATAAATAACAGTTTGTGTCAACTTCCATAACCAAGGTTGAATATATAGTTGTGGGAAGTTATTGTGCTTAAGTGCTTTAAATTGAAAACCAACTAATGGATTATGGACTAGTGTTACAGAAGATTTCTATCATGTGTGACAATACTAGTGCCATATCTTTTGTTGTTAATCATGTTAATCATTCCAGAACAAAGCACATTGATGTAAGGTACCATTTCATTAGATAACATGCTACTAATGGTACCATTGAGCTTATTTATGTTCTCACAGAAAAACAATTAGCTGACATTTTCACTAAACCTTTCGATGAAGCAACATTCACAAGACTTGTAAGTGAAATTGGTATGTTAAATTCTTCATCCTAAGGCAAGAACTTAGCTAACACGTTGCAACAAATTAATTCTATATGAATCAAAATTAATTTGATTTAATTAGGAATTAACTGAAATATGAAGTCTGATTTATAAATATTTCAAAAATCTCTATGTATTAATTTTTCAAAAATAAATTGAACGTGGAATTTTTCTAATTCTAAGAAAATTTGTCCAAACATTATGTCATATTGATTATATGTGAAATTGATATAAGACATAATCAACATAAAATAAAAGTATGTAGAAAACTGGGTTCTTGATAAGATTTTTCTGACTTCACGATAGACTTCTCGATAAGCCTTTTCCTGACTTCTCGATAGAGTTCGAGACAAGCCTTTTCATGAATTTATGATATATCTTGTAGAGATCTCGATCTACTTATCAATATGGAGTTCTCTATAATGCAAATCTTGACTTCTCAACAACTCACACTACAATAATTTAATTCAATAAATTATTTGCAGTAAAATAATTTTGATATCAAATCAATTTTAATTCTATATTATTTTTCACAATATAAATTAAAATTAATTTAGTCCTAGTGGACAAACTGGGTAGTTGTACAATATATCGATATGTCACTATCTAGTTCTCGATAAGAGTCAAGAAAATGACATCTCGATATGAGTTCTCTACACGCTCCATGTGACTTCTCGATATAATTTTTGCTGCTTCCAATCCTCTTATCGTGAAGTCACATCTCTATACTATAAATATCCAGACATCTCGACATAACCCCTCTTTACTCTTTCTAGATCTCAATTGACCTAATTACAACAATTTTTTACCATTTCACATCTTTACAAACTTTCTTCTTCTCAAAACACTTATCCGCTAATGTTCTCAAATTTACAAATGGCATCCAACACCAACACCGCAAGAGCAGCAATCCAAAAGGAAGGCACTAATTTTCCAGGCTTTTATTGACCCAACAGAGACACCTGATAATTTCAAGTATTTTGTGAAGTTCGTGTCTGAAGCATATCTTGCAGGATCTCTCACTTCCAATCAAACCTTGTACTTGGATGTATTAAATGATTTATGGAATAGTGATGTGTTTGCTACTCACATAGATGACAATCAGGTGATGTCTATGGTGATGTAATGCAACATCAAGGGAGTAGCTGTGGAATTTAACAATCATGACTTGAACAAGGCTTTGGGAATCTCCACAAAGAACTAAGTTGAAGCTCCTAGCTCACAAGAGATCTCAGAATTCATGAACTTCATCAACTACAGTAAAAAGATTAATTTATCAAGGATGAACAAGAAGAATATGAGAAGAGAGTGGTCATTTGTGTTTGGCACAATCATAAGGGCCTTTAGATGCAGGAAAACTGGGTTTGACACCATACCAAGTGTGGTTCAAAATCCGATCTACTCAATGGCTTATGAAATGCACCTTGATGTTGGAATTCTTATACTTGGAGAGCTGAGCACCGGGCTAATAATGCATTTGGTAAGTAGGGGTAAGGAAATTTTCTTCCCTAGGTTTATTATGTTTGCCTTTACTTATAAGGTGAATGACATTCACCTCACTCCCGGTATTAATGCTAGTCAAATAGGCATTTATAAGTCAGTGTCCAAAATTCTATCTGGACAACTGAATACAAAGAATCAGGTAAAAGTGAGCCTAAATATCAATAACTTTATGTTGGAGAAATTTAGGACTTATCCTTACCCTATGCCTGATATTAGAAGTATTGCCATTACTAGTACAACTATGGCTCCTGGTCCTGCAGCAGTACAAATACGGACACACCCACAGGAGCCTACCATAGATTAAATCAGTCCTGCTAAATTCATGGATGCTAGCAAACCAACTACTTCATCCTCTCAAAATAGTGGATCTAGTAAAAAGAAGAGAAAGTAGATAAACCTAGCCGTAATTAATGAGAGTGGAGAGAAATAAAGTGAGGAATTTAGTCACCTGGTCAAGAAACCAAAGAAAAAAAATAGAGTTTACCACTCAATTGGCCACCTCTGTATCTTCTCAACAAAATGAAGTTGTAAATAAGGGATCAAAACAGACTCTAATGACATCTTTACAACAAGATGTCACTATTGAATAAAGCACTCTCCCAAGTGAATCATGTAAAGAGTCTACATCCTTTCTTGAGTACTCTCAAGAAGGTGAAAGAAGTCATGAGAATGACATACACTATGAGGGCACATTTCTTGAAACTCCCTCTTATACACAGAAGGAGTTGTCAAAACTCACCTCTGCGATCATTAATCTCATATCTAAAATTTCTTCATCTTTCAATGAAGGACTTGAATCTACTTCTAAAGTCCTGCCAAAATCAAGTGACACAGTTCTTGAAACTGTGCTTACCATTCAGAAACCATAATTAAATGGTGAGAGGCCAATTGCTGAGTTGGACCTTGATGACACCATCACAAATACATGGGTTTCATCATTTTTTACTAAAGACCCTGTGTCAACATATGCACCTTCATATGCACAATAGCCTTTACACACTTTAAGGTTTGAGGGCGTACTCTTGAGGGGGAGCTACTCAAATCCTCTCCAATTCAATTGGAGCTTACTCTAGCAGGAACAACTTCCCTCAAAACCCAAACTGAAATTACTTTGATAATTGATGTCAGGAGTCCAACCGCCAATGATCAATCAAATGAGGAGGCAAGTACTTAAGCACATTAAGTCCTGGTTCTTTGCAAGAAGAATGAGGGTTTGAGACCATGGTACATGACAGTAACCTGGACAACTCCCCTCCAATTCAAATGGAGGATCACTTACAAGATGGTCAACACTATCACAACCACAGTTCACACTGTGAGTCTAATTGTGACTTATGTCACAGGTGTTCCATCCACCTCAACCCTTACACCACTAAACACTGACATGCCCTCCACTTCTACTCAACCACCACCTAGTCTCCTAGTCACATGGCTCCAGAATACTCAAGCTCAACCCATATTTGTGAATGATATGCTTATGGATCCACTTGAAGGACTTGCCAATATAGCTCAATAATTGCTCACTTCTGACATGCCAAATCAAGATGTTCAAGCTGTTTTGTTATATAATAAGGAGGATGTTGAAGAACAACGTACAAAGATAGTAGATGAAGCTCAACAAGATGGTAATGTTGAAGCTTGGTTGTCCAAATCTTTTAACATTAACATGGAGGAAGCATTGGAAAGGTTTAGGGATGAGTATGTCACCATATTATGTAGCAATGCCAAGGTGCTTACTCCTCATAAAGTTTATGATGCAATCACAGAGGTCTATAAAGACCAACTAAAAACCTTTCACTGTATTAGTAAAGCACTAGAGGAGACTCTGGATGGTCATCAAGGAAGTCTAACTGAGATTGTGAGATCAAGAATTGATGACCTCCTCCCAGGCCAGATAGAGATAAAAAAATAAATTTAACAAATTTTCTGAGAAGCTAGCTACCTTCAATCTCACAAGAATAAAAACCAGCATCAAATAGCTAATGGAGTCTTTTCTAGCACTACACACAATTCTTGTAGAGTCAAATCTCCTTGAATAATGATACTAAAGTCAAGCTAGATCAACTTCACAAGGCCATATATGAACCATTATCCTTGATGATAAAGGAGATAAAGAGGGTGGTACAAGAAAGTTTTGGCAGTGGAGTCTCTATCAGTACACCTTCTACTTCTTCATCCCAACAAATCAAAACTCTCCAAGCTCAGGTGATTGAATTTCAAGCTTCGAACTCCATTTTTTCTACTCAAGTCAACCAACTCACAACTCAAGTAAGTCATCAAAATGACATTAAGTCATTGATAGACTACCAAAATTATTTTGAAATATAGACAAGTGTGTCTTTGAGAGCTATCATGGGTGCATTCAAAGTTCCCCTTCAAGAAAATCCATAAACTGCCAGAGCTCAAATATCTCAAACCCCTCTTCAACCTGATAACAAGACTACGGAGGAAAAGCTAAGCTTAGATCTTTACATCAAGCATAAGTTGGTATGAAAAAGAGACTCAATATAGCAGCTGGAGGTCCTTATTTTGACAAAGAGTTTGGTGAGTTTCTAGAATGTCTGAGAGTCTCAGTGAATCACAACCATCATACATACAAGATGGTTATTGACAGAAATATAAACTTCTTGAGGGTGCTTTGGTCACCAGGGACATGCTAAGGGAGAAGAAAATTGTTGTCAACATTGAGGACACTGGATTTGATAGGTGCATGCAGGTCTCACTAGCATTTCTTAAATTTGGGAGAGCCTCAGAACTTGATATCTTTATCAGTAAAGTTAGGGTGATGAATACATAGACACTCAATTGCTAAGGGAACTCAAAGCAGGCCAAGAATGAGATTTTCTTGATGCTTATCTCAAGCCTAGAAATGGAGCGGCTTACATGTAATGCCCCCAAATCCGGGGTCAGATGATTTGGTCGTCACTATAAAACCTCAATCCAAATTAACCTGTTTAACCAATAAATAAATTCCAGCGAAAAATATTTAGCATCTACGACCCCAAACTAATCCAAGATCTTTTAAGGTTATAGTTCCAGAAATAAGATATTCAAATTCCACCAATAAATCTTTCACTTTCTTTTAAAACTCTTTTCAATAAATTCCAACTCAATACTAAACCCACTAGTATAACTTCGAAAAGAAGTATAATAGACCCACAATTCAATACATAACTAATATATATAATATAATATAACAACTTTATACAATAAAACTTACACTAGTCCACAAACCCTGGACCAACCACCTTCCAAAAGCTTCTCCTTTGCTTCCTTGAATTACGCGGTTAAACAACGCAAGCTAATCCTCACTGGAGGTTAAATTTGAAAACAAGCAAGTATGAGCGAAAGAAATGCTCAGCAAGTTCATTATAGCATATATATGGTCGTTTTGATATAAAACCGACATCCGCAATAGCGCAGAATATTTTAAAATCATAATTACTGAATCAGAAAATTTATTAATGAATCGGATAATTGTTTCTAACTATATTCAAAAACCTTTTTGATATTTTCCAGTGAAATGCTTCAACAATACTTTGAATCTTGATGAGAATAAAATTCGTAAAACAGTGTTTACGGAAATATCGTAAACACCAATAACATGAAATAATGATTATGGAATTGAATCATAAGTTACCGAACTCTTGATATTAATACTCATTTTGTTGTCATATCAAATTAGATATCAATACAAACTTTGATGCTCATAACATCACATACTGAAGTCAATATCAATCATCTATACTAATACCATCTTTGATATTTAACAAAAAAGTAAGTATCAGCATAAATCAGAAACTGAATCAAAACTACATTTCATCTTTAATCCAAAACATATATAGTTGCTAAATCATTCCTTATAAGATTATCAAAAGCAATATAAGAATTTAGATTGGAATCCTCGAAAGACGGTGTGTTGCCGCCGCTGATCAGCCACGGAGCAACACTGGTATGCCAAAGCATATCCAACTAAACAAATGGGGCACCCAAGGCACATATCGGCCTATAAGATATTATATCCTGTATAATACTTAGCTCTCCGCTGGACCGCCGCCACGGCCTCTTACGCAATCAGTAACCATCCAATTTTAAAACATTTTATTAAAAAGGGGTCATTATAATCGACACCTTGGTAAATTTTTTATTCCCCCATTCACTTGGGTAGGAATACTCGCAACCAAATCATTTTTCTCAAAATCCAAAACATTTATAAATCCAGTAATTTGATAAGTAAAAACATTTAACTATTCTGAACATAGAATTACAGAGAGTACTTGCATGATAACTCAACGATATGTAAAATATTTATCTATGCTAAAGTGAGAATAGGAAAGCAATACTTGCATAATCATAAGTAGTTGGATATGAAAAATATGGAACTATTCAGGAATTAGAATAGCGTAGAAAACTTGCATAATAGGGTTCAAAATAAATATCACTTGAACAATAAGTGATGATAGAGATACTTGCCTTTGGTTTTTAACATTTAGTCACACTCGCAATAACACAATCCCTCATTATGACATCTTATGGCATCACCGTCTTTCCTTTCGACAATTCACTGATGCGCTACTCCTGCGATTGCTAGAAGCCAGATATCCAATATCATTCCATTTCACTCTTTATCCAACCTCTTGTCCTGATGAAGTCGAATAATCCGCATCTATAATTAAAAGATACAATTTTAATTGTCTAAATGATAATTACTCGATGAACTGTGCGTCAAAATCCTATCGTCTACCCATACGATAGCCCACACATAAAGAATACAGTCAAACACAGGACTCTTGACCCACGTACACACGTAATTCACATAGCACGTAAACACATAATTCACGTATCATATAATTCATATAACACAGGACTCATCTCGTCAACACATTCGACTTGGTACGTTTAAAACTGAAATCGGGTCAAAAATATGATTTATCGCTCAGTCATCGACTCAGAATGACTCATAAAACTAGAGACCTTTCGAAATAAAAGAATTTGGGTCTCAAAAGTATTTTTAATGAAAGCGGAATATTTTTCTGAGTCTATACGCGTTCGTTTCGTATTAAACAGACGAACGGTTTATTTATTATGAATAAAATAAGAATAAATCAATCAATAATATTATTAATTGATTTTAAATACTCAAATATATTTTTAAAAGTTCAAAATAATTTTTAGAAATTATTTGGTTTAATTATAAATAACTAAATTTTATTTAACCATTCATAAATAAAATTAATCGATTAAATGAATTAATAGATCAATTAAATGAATAAATAATTAATCAAAACAAATTATAAATAATTAAATAAAATTTGTATTTCCGAGAATAATAAAAGAAACTAATTTCTGAAATTAAATAATTTATTTAATTATTTAAAATAATTAACTAACTTGATTTTGAATTTAAAAGAGATATCTTTGAATTTTTTGTTAAAATAGAAAATCTAGAAACACTTTCTAACAAAAGGGGTTGGGGGTTTTTGGATCAAAGAGGATGGAAGAGGAGGAAGATGACCGGAGTTCTTCAAGATCTCATCGGATTCTTTCCAGAATCCGGTCATCTCCGGCCAAAGCAAAACATCCCCGATTGGGGTCTAAATCAACTCCAATTAACGGGGTTTCAGTCCGAAATCAACCCAACAACAACAATAACACAACCATCTCATATCAACCCTGTAACTCAAAATCCAGCCAAAATCACCATCAAATCTAGAGAAGAACTCAAGTAATCCGGCAAAATCACGAAACTAGTCAAAACTCAACCAAACCTTGAGATTTATATATCAAAACGAAGATAATAACATATAAAATTGATTCAGCTAATCAAAATCAGTACCCACGACATATATAATCCGGAAAATTGAAAAATAAAAATGGTTGAAACCATAAACTCATCTTAATCAATCCCGAACTACAACACATGATTTAATAGCACAAATCGAATCAAATCATCATGTTAAAGCTAACTATAACATCAATAACAATCAAAAATCATCAGAAACGAAGAACACGAATTCGACCAAAATGAAGAACATCATTTTTTGAGAATTACTCAACCTTAGTTAATGATTCTGGTATCAAAATAACAGGCTCGAAGAAAGCTTCGATTCAACTACTTGACCGTCAATAATGGAGCAACGGATCTCTAGATATCGCAAGATTAAGATCAAGAATGAATTGAAACCTCCGAGAACAATTTAGAGGATTTTTCTATTTTTCTGAAAAATAAATAAAATAAAAATAAATAATTATCTGATTTTTTTTAGATAATTATGAGAAATAAAATAGAAATTCAACTATTTAAAAATAATTGTACAATATTTCCCTGATATTACGAAACAATTTGAATTTACCGATATCAATAAAATCGGCTTTCAAATAACTTTTGAAAATAATACATTTAAGTAAATATTTTCAGAAATTAACAAGGATCGATATAACACTTAACAATTAGCACATTATCATTTAATAACACCAACTCGTCAAACAAGAATAAAATATCCACCATTTTATTCCTTCTAAATCATAAAAGCGCATATATATATTCAATAATAATTATAATAATTCTAAAAATACGGGATATTACAGTACATATGCCCAACTATTAAGAAATGCAAACTTTTTCTAATTCCTAAGCATTATGTCATAAAGAATAAAAAGCTGATGATGGTGATTGAGATATCATTGAAGATGAAGAAGATCAAGCATGATGATGATTTGGAAATGAGCATTATCTTGGGAAGATATATTTAAAATGTTGAGACCATGCTACCAATGACTGTTATCAATGACAAAGATGATGACAAGGATGATGATGAACAAAAGAAAGATGGACACAAATCTTTTGGCTCAAATCCAAGTCAATCTAGCAAAAGCAGTGGGAGTCATAAGGATGCAAAAAGTAGCACGGATGAGAAGAAAGGGATGGATAAGAATGGAGATAATGAGAAGAGCAACAAATATGGGAAGGACAACAAGAAAACACCAATAAGCCAAAAATCTACAACTTTACAAACCTCAAACCAAATTCCTAGCCAATCAAAAACTCAAACTACTCAACCCCCCAAGCCTAAACACCTCTACAAACTCACAGTCAATTCTTTACTAAAAATACATGTCCTAGACATTCAAACTTCTTTGAAGAAAATATTCAAACCTCCAACATTCAAGCCACCGGTCAAAACACACTTCAAGTCCATTGGAAGAAAACTGAAAAAGAGCAAGGTTGGAATGGGAGCATTATGGAATTATTTTAGCCAAGATGACTTTTTATCAATCTCAGAAGAAATCTCAGAAGATGATTATAATGAGCAACAAGCTGAATTCATAAACGAAGTCTATGTGGATAATATGGGCGAGGTAAGAATCTACTTCAAAGATGGCTCATTCAACCTGCTCAATAAAGAAGTAATTGAAAATTACTCAATAGGAGAACTTGAAAGGGTGATTAGTCTGATAAATAAGAATGACTCACACATAAAGCTGAGAAAGGTAGAGTTAGCTACAAGGCTAAGAGATAGAGAAGAAAGAAGAGCAAAGGAGAAGGTTGAGAAAGAAGAGAGTGCTATCAGAATGGCTAAAAAGATGGAGATATTTGAAAAAGATCAAATGAGCTAAAAGCTAAAGGATTGAGCAAAGTTTCTTTAGATGGTGTATTTCTCAATATCAAGACTTACAGATTCTCAAGGTTCAGAGTTAAGTATCTTGACAGTTACTCAGTGAATGAATGGCTAAAGTGTGTAGAAGCACTTAGAGGGACTGAGATTATTGAGGAACTAGAATGCCTTGTAAGGCTTAAGGACTTGATTATATTTTTGTTAGGTTATGAAAATTTTAGATGATTCCGTGAGCTCGACCTTCATTGTAATTATTAAGTGACATTTATGTATAAAAGTTTGTACCTTGTATTTCTGTCTATTTTTGAATTTAGCTTGGGATTAGTCTTGTTATCAGGCATGAATTTGTGACAAGTGATCTTCTCACAAAATATGGAAGATTTTTGTGCAAGACATGCCTTAACATAACACGACTAAGTCACATTAACAATCCTAAAATTTAGTTGACTTGTAATTTTATGTAATTGTAATGATGTTTCTTGAGTCTGTAAAATTGTTTGAATAGACTAGACATAAGTATTTTTGGGTAAACATCCAACAAAATAGGAATAAATCTCTGGAAGAAGATTAAGCTCGATCATGCCTCAGAATGAAGTTAAACTACTTGGTGAAGAATAAAACTGTAGATTGAAAAATGTTCTAAGTCAAATGTCAAGAAGTCACAGATCAAGTTATATCGAGAATTATATCGAGAAGTCAATTTGGTCTTTATAGAAATCACCTCACTTGTAGAGAAGTCACTTCACCTCTATAAAATTCACTCTACTTGTAGAGAAGTCAATTTGGCCGACGGAGAAGTGGATATGTTGATAAGTGAAGATATTGACAAGTTAAAATACATGAAGAGAAGTGGAGATATTGACAGTCAAAACGCCTCTAGAGAAGAGGAGAGATCAATAAGTCAAAATACATGTAGAGAAGTGAAAATATCGACAAGCCATTTACACATGTAGAGAAGTGAAGAAATCGACAAGTCATTCTACATCTCGATATAGACATCTTTATACACTTTGAAGATCTCGATAAAAGCTTCAATTACATAATGCATCAACCATGAAGATTTAAGATTATGGGCCTGTTTGGCCAGCAGCTTTTAAGTTGCTTATTGACTTATAAGCCCGTAAGTAGAGCTGGCCACTTGTGCGGTCCGTGCATGCCGGGCCGGGCCGCACACGGGTTGGACACTCGAAAACGGAACACTGGACCGGCCTGTCAATAAGCGAACCGGGCTCGGACCGGGCTCAGACCGGGCTCGAGTTGAAAAAATTAAATTCGGGACCGCCAGCCGAATAACCGCGAACGAAACCCGCGGGTTCGTGCGGTTTACCGGGCCGCGTGCTCTACACCCCTTCTTTTCCACTCTGCTATTGATAATATAGTATAATTATTAGTGAGTCACCTGGCCACTTGTTAGCTTTAGTGACTTCTTCGACAATTCACAGCACAATCACAGTTCCACAGGAGTTGTAAATAATATATTATAATTTATAAGTATTAATATATCACAACCTGTAGATAGAATCGAGACACCTTTAATTAGCCACCTACTACTCCACTAGTCTACTACATTGAAAATAATTACTGGCTTCTGCTGTTCTGCATAGCAAATAATTCGGTTGAATAAAAACAGATGGGGTTGAATAAAAACAGAGAGAAGCCGTATATGTATATGTGTTAGAATTTAGAACATAGTATGTATTAGAATTTAGAACAGAGCTGCAGAAGCTTAAAAGTTAGATTAGATAGAGAGAAATAGAATAGAGGAAGAGAGAAAAAAGAAGTTCAGAAATCGGAAGGAAGCGTGTGTATACGAACGGAGGTTGTATGTATTATTTATAGGAGGAGAATCGCGGGCGGGCTGTGCGGGTTCGTGCGAGCCGTGCGGGTTCGTGCGGTTCGTGCGAGCCATGCGGGTTCATGTGGTGCGGGCTCGGTCCCGGTTTTTTGATACAGAACTCGTAATCGGCTCATTACGTCACACGAATTGTGCGGGTTTTTAGCGAGTCGAACCGGGCCGAATAAATACCGGTTTTAGAACGAGCCGGTCCCGGTTGTGCGGTTCAAACCCGCACAATTGGCCACCTCTACCCGTAAGTACTTATGGACGAGTGTTTGTCAACCCAACTTATAAGTCAAATAAATAACTTATAAGCTGATAAGTTGAATGTTAGTAACGATGTACTTTTTCTTAACTTATTTTATTTTATTCGCTTTTTCATTAATTTTTATTTAAAAATATATGTTTGTAAATAATTTTCTAATTTAAAACTCACAAATTAAGATAATTATGTTTAAAAACTATTTATTTTGATTTATTGAAGTAATAAAATTTCTGACTTGTACGTAAAATTATCCAAACACTTATATAACGTATAAGTATTTATTTATTTATCACTTATAAGTTAATTATTCATTCTAAGTTATAAGTTACTTATTTTAAGATTTACCAAATGGGAAAATATGTAAACAAGCCGTTTTATCATTAAAATGGAAATTGAACAAATCCATCTTGAGAAGTGCAAGATCAAGGGCTAAGACCGACTGGACAAAGGAGAGTCACAAACCTAGAAGATAGTATGCAAATTTGTTGCACTTAAAATAAAAATAGGCAAATGAATTTTAGAAAATGTGTTAGTCTATTTTAGTGCAAATTCTGTAAACTGTGCATGTTGATCTATAAAACATGTCACGTGTCTTTAGTTCAGGAGTAACAAATAAATATAGAATTTCTTGTATTCTCTTAAGAAGTAGTTGTGTTCTAAAATATTCAAGAACACCGATTTGTAGCACAACTAATTTGATATTTAATATAAAAATCAAGTAAGTTTTGATAATTGTTTTATGTGTCTTCTACAATCAATTAATTATCACTGCAAATTTCATATAGCCTACTGAGTTCCAAAGCTTAAAGATAAAACTTGATTTTCTTGAAAGCAATATACAAAGTCTAAAAGAAAAATCAAGAAACACACATTCAACCCCTCTTCCCCCTCTGTATGCATTTCATACCTAACACATCAACAATTGGAGTAGACACATCTACATGATTTTCAACTTGAACCAAAAACTCCATTTTCAATCTTTAAAATTTTGATTGGCTAAGACTTTTCTGATCTAAGAAGTCTTTAGCAACCACAGAATCAGTCTCGCCCAATTCAAAGCCATATTATTCAAAAACTTTAGATAACCACAAAGCATAAGGTAACCCAGTCACTGACTTGCCATCAAACACTTCCATTATATTATTCATAATTAAATCACTTAAATCAAAAACTCTACCAGGTAAGTAATTGAGTATTCGGTCTGAGTACTTATTTTTAATCCTTCGTTTGATTTGAGCTCCAAGTAATCGGGTTGAAAAACTATTTTATAAAAAAACGATCACAACTCGGTTTGACTCTGAGTTTAACTTTCTCAATTTTTATTATTATTTTATTTTAAAACAATCTCAATAAAAGATTAAATGTGAAACTATATATACTAGCTAAGAATATGTGTGATGCATAATTTTTTCAAAGTATTATATAAATTTTTAAATATAAATTGAATTAAAATTTTGAAATTCAAAATTTGTTTATTTAAAATTTTAATATGGTATTATTTGATTTTAATTATACATATACACATATATATTTGATATTTTTCTTTAGAGTTATTTAAGTTTGAAAAAAATTATACTAATCAAATTATATATTATTACTATTATTTTTATGTGTGCTTAAGAAATATAATTGTTTTGTAATTTAAACGATAAGTTTTAACTCGGCTCAATAGTATACAAATCACATCTAATTTGATTTTAATTTTATTTTATCACAAGACCCATTATTCTAACCAAATTCAACTAATTATATTTTATTTATTTTAATTTTATTTAAAGTCATATTAATAGTATATTTTTTCTTAACTCAAATAAATCATATATATTATTATATTTTAACTGGTCAAATTATATTTGGATTTATTTTTGTTTTATCGTGTCAAGTCTATAAAATTTTTAGCCTGAATGAATATTGTATTATTTTTGTGTTAGGTAATGAATACAACAAAGGGGAGGTTAATGTGTTTTGGATTTTTTTAAGACTTTTTGAGTGTTTGTTCCTTGGTTAACAAAGCAGATTAGAAATGCAATAATATCATGTTAACTGAAATAAAACAGTGCACACAATATTTCAAAACTCACTTAATTTTATATTAAAATCAAGCTAGTGTTTTGCTACAAATCCTAGATTCTTTGTAAGTAAAGAACCCAGCTTCTTACTTGAGAGAGTTACAAGAAAAACTAGATATGTTTGATACAAAAATAAAAGCAAAGGACCAGTATTTATATTAGTAAACACAGGTTTACATAGCATGCAATAAGATGTACTAAACCCTACTTTAAGTTATCTCTAAAGCTTTCCGTTTCTGGCTTAGTGTATCTTTGCAAATCCTGTGGATCTGTTACTTTCCTTTGTCAGTTAATCTTGGCCTTTGATCTTGTACTCTTCAAGTTACTTTTGTAGACTTTTTAATATAAGTGATTAGATTGTTTGTTGAGTGATAATCTTGAATATTTAACTTGTCTGCATTCTGTACTTGAGCTTTATATCGAGATCTCTAGTTGTTGTTTTAGAGAACTGACATCTCGATAAGTATAATGACTTATCGAGATCTATTAGTTCTCTACAAGTGTTCTGACTTGTCGAGGTCTCTGAGTTCTCGAGGTAACTTTGACTTGTCGATGTCTCCAAAACTCTGCATGTAGAAATGACTTGTCGATACCTCTGAGATCTCTATAGGCATATTGACTTATCAATATCTCTGAGATCTTTAATGAGAGAATTGACTTGTCAATATCTCCAATATTCATGTCTTCATTTTAACTTGTTGATATCTCTGAGTTCTCTATCTGCAAAGTGACTTTTCGATATCTTCCATCTTGATATCTTCATTTGACTTGTCGATATCTCTGGGACTTCTCGATATGCCAATTTGGACTTCTCGATAAGTCATTCTGGAGTTCTCGAATGACTTCTCTATATGACTTGATCAGTAACTTGTAGATATCTTGACTTAGAACATTTTCCCCAAAACAGATTTATTCAAATCCAAGCTTCTTCATAATTTCTCTGAGGCATGATCTTCTTGATCTTCTTCTAGAGTGTATTCTTAGGCTTGAGACTGTTTACAGAAAAATACTCCAGTCTAATCTTTGACATTTTTACAGACTCAAGTACAACTTTTATACATAAATTGATTACATGAGTTTGACAGGTACATTCATTACATGAAATCCTCATAGTCTGGTTCCTTTCTAATGAGGTCTTTAATATTTACTAGCACTTGAAGTTCTTCTATGATTTCAGTACCTGTTAGAGCTTCCACAAGCTTACGCCACTCATCTAATGAATAACCATTTAGGTAACCAACTCTAAATCTTGTAAATCTGCCAGCTTTTATGTTCAGAAAATGTCCATCCTTGGAAAGTCTGCTCATCTCCTTTGTCTTGAGCTCATTTGATCTTTGTTCAATTCTTGCAAGTTCTTCTGCATATTTTCTATCTTTTTCTTCCTTTTCAGCCTTTGTTCTTGCATTTCTTTCATCCATTTCTCTCACCCATACACATAATACAACCTTCGAAGCCCTTGTAATAGTGTCTTTATGCTTCATCAAGCTGATCACCCTTTTAAATTCTGTGGTTGAAAGTGTATCCATTAGGTTACTGCCAAGTAGAGTAAATGTGTCATCCTAATAATATATTCTAAATTATTTGTAGGATACAACCCAAACTTTGACTATTTTTTCAGCTAGCTATTGAAATTACTCTTCATTTGTGATGCACCAATTTAGTGGCAGAAAATCAGATTGATCATAACAGTTCCAGATAGCCCTTTCAGTAACTTACAATTTTTTTGGTTTTCTTCCAACAGATTTATTATGAGTTTTGACTGGTGGCTTGAATGAGGGTAGGCTTGTGATTTTCTTCAAGGTGGATTGGCTGGATGTGATTGGTATTTTGAGTAGGGTGTTTGCAGTTGGCTTGTACAAGAATTTGGGCTTTGAGGTCAAGGATAGTTGAATATTTGAGCTTGTAAGTTTAGTGGTTTGAGCATTTTGGATTTGAATTGACTGAACATTTTTCTTTGGTTCTGAACCATCCTCCTTCTTTCTTCTTCTCTCATCACCTTTATACTCATCATTTCCCTTTTTTCTTGATATCTCTTTTCTTCTCATCTTCTTTGCTTCCAGTTGCCTTGAAGGATTGACTTGGATTTGATCCAGAAGGTTTTTGATCATCTTTCTTCTGCTCATCATCATCCAAGTCATCCTTATTGATTTGAGTTTTGGGCAACTTGGCTTCAGGATGTCTCAAGTATCTCCCCAACAACTTGATCATTTTTTCATCTTTAACAGTCTTGTACTGCTTAATCTTCAAGTCTGTCTCCATAATCATAATCAGCTTTTTGTTTGCCATGACACACTGCTTAGGAATTTGGAAGTGTTTGCAATGTTTGGTGGTTGGACAGATGTATACCACTCCCTTTCTTAGATGTAAATATGCTCCTGGAAAAGTAGCTACTTGAGCCTTCTTCAATTTAGTTAGCAAGAGAGTGTCTTCTTGAATCACTCTGTTGACTTTATTTATCAGAATGTCCAACTCAGATGCCCTTCTTATTATGAGATAGTTAAGGGACACTTGTATACACCTATCTACCCCTGAGTCATCTATGTTGACCATAATTTTTTTCTCCTGAAAATTATCCCTTGTCACCAAGATCACCCTTATAAAATTTATTGTCTTGTCCAAGGTCTTCTTGTATGTGAAGAAGTTGTTGTTTAGAGAAGCCCTGAGAGCCTTGAGCAATTCATCAAATTCCCTGCTTAGACTAGGTTCCTCAACTGCTTTTATAAGCCTCTCCATTCCGACATCAACTTCTGTGGATTTGCCTTTTTGAACAGCTCGGGTAGATGATCTTAATAACCTAGCCTCTATCTTCCCCCTAGTCTTGTTAGCAGGAAAGATGAGAGGTGTAGGGATTTCAGGACTCACAGTTTCAGGTAGTGCAGGCAGTGGAATGTTGAGTGCACCCATGATGGCTCCCAAAGATACAGAATTCTGCATTTGTAGATGCTTATGGGAGTCCACCAAGATTTGAATATCAGCCTGTTGACTTTGAACCATGGCTGTGAGTTGTGATACTTGAGTTGTGAGAGACTCATTGGATGTCTGTAAAGTAGAGACTTGAGTTTGGAGAGCTTGGATCTTCAAGTTGGTTGACGTTGAGATGGGTTGTTGAGAGCTTAAAGTGAAAGAAGTTCCAAAAGTGGCTTGCACAGCTTCCTTTATGCCTTCCATCAGAAGAGTTAAAAGCTCATATCTTCTTTGATGAAGTTGATTCAACTTGATTTTGGTGTCATTTGAATTGGAAACGTAATGTTGAACCACCTCATGCAGAGCCACAAAAGATTGCCTTAGATTTTTGACATTTGCATCCACTGAAGTTAGATCAAATCTTGCCATCTGTTCTGCGAAGGTCTTGAATTTTGATTTGATCTCAACTTTTGAATGGCTAATCTCTCATATCTTTTCCCTCACCATCTTTCTGATTTTGTCTTGATAACCAGTCAAAGTCACTTGTAGTGCTTTACCAAAAAGGTGAAAAGCCTTGATTTGAGTCTTGTAGACTTCATTGACCGCATCATATACATCCTGTGGAGTGAGGATCTTGGCATTACTCCCCAAAATGGTGACATATTCTAATCTGAACCTTGCAAAGACCTCATCCATCTCCAGGGTAAAGTCCTTAAAGAGCCAAGCATCCACATTTCCATCATGCTCAGCTTCATTTACTATCTTCTGCTTCTATTTTTAAACTTTTTTATTATAGATAAGTAGAATTTCCTGATAGTCTTGATTTGACATATCTGAAGTGAGTAGATATTGTGTGATGTTTGCAAGGCCTAAAAGTTTATCAACAAGAAGATCATCCACTATGTTTGGTTGAGACTGGGTATTTTACAACCACTGTTAGATTGGATGCGAGTGTTGTTGTGTAGGGTTGAATATTGAAGGAATATCTATAGATTGTAAAGTGGAGGGTAGATCTTCAATAGAACCACCTGTGACAGATGTCACAGTTTGACTCACAGGTTGACCTGTGGTTATGACAGTTTGTTGTTCTCCACTTATGGTGGGAACCTCTATTAGAATTGGAAGGGAGTTAACTAGGTTACTGTCATGTATTTTAGTCTCAAACCCTGGCTCATTTTACAGTGAGCTTGCACTTGAATGTGCTAAACTTACCTCCCCCATAGCAGGATCATTGGAAATTGAACTCCTAGCTTCAATTGTTAATGCAATATCAATTAGGGTTTTGAGGGGAGTTGTTCCTGTAAGAGGAACCTCCAACTGAATTGGAGAGGATTTAGATATCTCCCCCTCAGGAGTACTAACCTCAAACCTTACGACCTGTGAAGGTTGATTTGCACATGAAGGTGCATTTTTAACTACCATAGGGTCTTCAATAAAAACTGATGAAACCCCTGTATTTTTGTTGGTGTCATTAAGGTCTACCCCAACATGTAGCCTCTCACCAACTAAATTTTGGTCCTGGATGGTGAGCACAGTTTCATGAACCATGTCACATGAAGTTGGCAACACTTGAGAATAAAATTCAAGTGCTTCATTGTATGAAGAAGAAATTTGAGAAATTAGAGTTCGAATTTCAGAGTTGAATGTTGGCAGCTTCCCCTGAATGGATGAGGGAGCTTCAAGAGGTGTGCTCTCTTTGTGTGTGCCATCCTTATTTCTCCTTTCATACACTTGAATTTGTTCAAGTGTTTGTGCAGACTCTTTACAAGGTGCATTTGGATGGATGTTTTGTTCAATAGAGATATCATGTTGAGAGAATTCTTCAAGAGTCTGTTTAATTCCATGTTTTACAACTACGTCCTTTCGGGAGGATGCAAAGGTGATTTGAGTGGTCAACTCAGTTTGTTTCACCTTCTTTGGTTTCTTGACCAAGGTTGACACTTGTTCTGTTTGGTCCTCACCACTCTCATTTATTATTGTTAATGGTGCCTGCTTTCTCTTCTTTTTACTCACCTCACCCTTTTGAGAGGATGAAGTGGTTTGTTTCCTAGCTTCTAAGGGTAAAGAAGAAAGGGTCTCAGCTTGGGAAGGCCCCTGTTGGTTGTCCTATATTTGTACGTCCACAGGGACTGGAGCCATTGATGTACTAGGTTCAATATTAGACGTGATGTCAGGCATAGGGTAAAGGTAAATCCTGAATCTCTCCAACATAAATAGAGTGATTCTAAGACTTATAGGTACCTTATTTTTAGTAAAAAATGAACCAAATAGCACTTTGGAAACTTGCTTATAGTTGCCTATTTGTGTTCTATCTATACCATTTAGCATGTGAATGTCATGCACTTTATGATTTAAAGTGGACATTATATTAGATATATTTGAGATGTCATGTCTAATATGTTTTAT
Organism: Apium graveolens; assembly: GCF_009905375.1. Lineage (NCBI taxonomy): Eukaryota > Viridiplantae > Streptophyta > Magnoliopsida > Apiales > Apiaceae > Apium > Apium graveolens. The sequence goes on along the minus strand of NC_133650.1, from coordinate 266,116,897 downwards.
GTTAAGTTTTCAGATCTTAACAAACAGGAAATATCAGTACTTACTGGAATCAGTACCTATTTGAAGTCAGAACTTAAGGATATCAGGACTTAGATTATCAGAAGATAAATATCAGAAGATGGATATCAGGACTTAAGTACTGGAGGACTAATAGTTAAGGAAGGAAGCTGATTTACAGGAAAGAAGATCGAGACTAATACAAAAAGAAGATATGCATGGAAAGGGTTAGAGGAATTAAAGAATTGTATAAGATATCTTATTTATATATTTTAGGAGACAAAATTATATTACATATCAATTAAAAGTTATCTTGTAATTGTGTACTATATAAACACAGACATAGGTTTACATTATATGTGTTATCATTATCGAGAAGATCATTCATTGTAACCTAGCAGCTCTCATGATATTTTTTCATCACTGAGAGAGAACAGTTCCATTGTAACAGAGTTTATTATATCGAATATATTTGTTTACTGTTACTTGTGTTCGAAATCGATTTGATTGTATTCTACACTATATTCAACCCCCTTCTACAGTGTTGTGTGACCTAACAAGTGGTATCAGAGCTTATCTGTTAACACATATACAGTAAAGATCCAAAACAATCATGTCTGAAGAAGCAGAAAATCCAACCAAGCCCGCTAAAACTGAAGAAACTCAAAAGACTCAAATCCACAGTCGATATGAGACTATTAGGGTTCCCATACTGAGACCTTCTGAGTACCCCATATGGAAAGTGAATATGGTTATGTTTCTGGAAGCTACAGATCCAGAATACCTTGACAGAATTAATGAAGGACCGCATAATCCAACCAAGATCTCTGTTGTAGTTGTAAATCAGCCAGCAAAGACCATACCAAAGGAGAAAAGTGAGTATACAGCTGAAGATATCTCATCCATTTCCAAGGATACAAAGGTAAGGCATTTACTGCATAGTGCCATCGATAATGTCATGTCAAACAGGATAATTCATTACAAGACTGCAAAGGAGATATGGGATGCTTTAGAGACAAGATGCCAGGGAACTGATGCAATCAAGAAGAACATGAGGACTATACTCACTCAAGAGTATGAGCACTTTGACTCAAAAAGTGATGAGTCATTAACTGACTTATATGACAGGTTTGTCAAACTCTTGAATGATCTGTCACTGGTGGACAAGGAATATGATCTTGAAGATTCAAATCTAAAATTCCTTTTAGCTCTTCCTGAAAGTTAGGATTTGAAGGCTACTATTATAAGAGACAACTATGCTCTTGATGAAATTTATGGTATGCTCAAGAATTATGAACTTGAGATGGATCAAAGAAGCAAGAGACAAGGGAGAAAGTCAAGGACAGTTGCTCTTAAGGCTGAGGAGGAATTCCCCAAAGTGGTTGTCTAAAAGAAAGGCAAGGGAAAGGTTCTCATCATAAAGTCTGATTCAGAATCATCAAGTTCTGATGATGATGATTCAGAAACTGAAAGTTTACCTGAAATAGATGTTGATGAAGACATGATAAAATTGTGTGCTCTTATGGTGAAGGGTATCACAAAGATAGCCTACAGGAAATTCAGAAGGGGAAAGAAGTTTTTCAAGAAAGGTGGAAGTACTGATAAGAAAGGTTTTAGAAAATCTGAAGGCAAAGGTGCAAAGTCTGACAGAGGAGATAACTCAAATGTCAAAAGCTACAACTGTGGTGAAAGAGACCACATATCTCCTGACTGCAAGAAAGGAAAAAGTGACAAAGGCAAGGCACTTGTCACAAAGAAGAAAAGCTGGACAGACACTTCAGATTCTGAAGATGAGGAGAATTATGCTATAATGGCAAATGCTGATGGCATCCCTGAAACTGCTGAATTAAAGGTACCTCAAACAACTTATGCCTTTCATACTGATGATATTACTGAGTTGAGATTATATCTTAAAACCATGTTTATTAGCTACAGAGATCAAACTTTAACATGTGAAAGATTAAATTCTGAAAATCTTGCTTTTAAGAAAAGGAATGATTATTTAGAGAATGAGTTAGTTATGTTCCATCAAACTCAGAAAGAGAGAGAGAGATGATGCTTTTTATGTTAGAGATGAATTGCTAAAATTGAATAAATCTCTCAAAACTGAGTTAGAAAAAGAAAAAGAGATTATCAGGATTTGGACTAATTCTGGCAGAACAACTCATAATTTATTAAGTAGTGGAAACTGGAAAGAGGGCTTAGGTTATGGAGATGATAAAAGTGAAAAAGGAACTGAACAAATTGAGCCAATTGTTGTTAAACAAATTGTTAAGCCAAAGGTAAATCCTGTTAAGTTTGTAGCTAAAACTGTAAAGTTTGATTCTGAAAAGATGAAAGAGCCTGTGACAAAAGTTAAGGAGAAGTCAACTTCTGACAAATTAGAACAGGATAAACCAGCTGAAGTCAACATAGGCTTAATGACAAAAAAGTAGCTTAAGCATAAGCTGAAAGAAATAAGGAATGTCAACAAGGTTAAGGCAACTAGAAAAAATAGGAATGGAAAGGAAGGTGTGAATAAAAGCAATAACTATATGCCTGTTCCTAATGCTCCTAGAAAGAAATGTTATAACTGTGGAAACTCTAACCATCTTGCTTCTTTTTGCAGGAAGAATAAGAATATAAACTATTTACCTCCTAAGTCAGGTGTTAAGAGTCAGTCTGATAGGTTTAAGCCACAAAATCCTTGTTTTCATTTTGGTAGTTTATGGCATTCCATTTATACTTGTAAGGAATATCATAGTTTATACTATGATTATTATCAAATAAAACCTTCTTTGAAAAAAGTTGCTTAAATTCCTTCTAGTGTAAAGTCGGATGCAAAGTCTGATATAAGTTCTGATAAACAGCATGTTAGCATAAACTCTGATATTAAATCCGCTACAAATGCTAACAAACTTAAAAAGGCCAAAGGATCCAAGCAAGTCTGGGTCCTTAAAACTAACCATTAGTGGTCTTTGTGATTGCAGGGCAACAGGAGAAACATCCTAGTACTGGATAGTGGATGTTCAGGACATATGACTGGAAATATAGCCCTGCTCTTAGACTTTGTGGAGAAAGCTGGCCCAGAAGTTTCTTATGGAGATGGAAACATGGGAAAAACTCTGGAATTTGGCAATATTAATCTTGGGAATGTCATCATTGAATCAGCAGCTCTTGTCTCAGGACTTAAACACAATTTGCTGAGTGTGAGTCAAATCTGTGACAAAGGTTATCATGTGGATTTCTTTGAAGAACACTGTGAAGTTGTAAGAAATTCTACAGGCAAAGTGGTTCTGAAAGGTTACAGGCATGGTAACATTTATGAAGCCAGACTTTTAACAAGTTATGATGGTTCTGCAATCTGTCTGATGAGTAGAGCATCAATTGAAGAAAGCTGGAATTGGCACAAAAGACTCTCTCATTTAAACTTCAACAATATAAATGAACTTGTAAAGAAAGATCTTGTGAGAGGATTGCCAAAATCAGTATTTGCTCCTGATGGCCTTTGAGATTCATGTCAAAAACAAAGAAAATCTTCTTTCAAGAGCAAAACTGAGTCATCAATTCTTGAGCCTTATCACCTACTCCATGTTGATCTATTTGGTCCAGTCAATGTCATGTCTATTGCAAACTATGGTTATAGTGGATGAGTTTACAAGGTACACCTAGGTGTACTTCTTGCACAAGAAGAATGAAACTGCATTTATTCTAACTGATCATGTCAGACAGCTGGATAAGTTGGTCAAAGATTCTGTTAAAGTTATAAGAAGTGATAATGTCACTGAGTTCAAGAATTCAATGATGGAACAGTTCTGCAAAGAGCATGGAATCAAACAGGAATTTTCTGCACCTGGAACTCCACAGCAAAATAGAGTTGTATAAAGAAAGAACAAGACTCTCATTGAAGCTGCATGAACTATGCTTGATGAAGGAAAGCTGCCAACCTACTTTTGGGTTGAAGCTGTGCAGACTGCTTGTTTTACACAGAATGCAACACTCATAAACAAGCATGGAAAAATACCATATGAGATGGTGAAGAAAAAGAATCCAAATCTGAAATACTTTCATGTATTTGGATGTAATTATTTTGTTCTTAAGACTCATCCTGAACAGCTGTCAAAATTTGATCTAAAAGCTGATAAAGGAATTTTTGTTGGATATCCACTTTTCACAAAAGCCTTCAGAGTCTACAATTTAAGAACAAGGGTTGTCATGGAATCTATCAATGTATCTTTTGATGATAAGAAGATTACTGGAGTTGAAGATTTCAATGATCACGATCAGCTAAGATTTGAAAATGAAGACTTAAATTCCGATTCTGTAAATTCTGATGACTTAACTCTGATCCTGTAAGAACTGATGTCATTGAATCTGTGGTAACAACTCCAAAGGAAAATGCACCTGTCCAGGGGGAGCAAGCTGAAGATCCTACCACATCTCAAGACTCTAAAGAAGCATCAGAACCTGACACTGGCTCTTTAAACTCTGATTCATCTAGTTCTGATGAGTTAAATTCTGATAATTCTGGAAGCTCTGATACTTCAAATCCTGAATGATCCAAGTCAAATTCTGAAATCTCAGAGAGCATAACTACAGGGGGAGCATCAGAAAATGCTGATGGAGATAGCATGAATCATGGGGGAGGATCCAGTTTTAGAAGTCAACTTCAATCTGCAAGGAAGTGGACCAAATCACATATACCTGACTTAATTATTGGAGATCCTAAAGCAGGTGTTAGAACTAGAACTGCAACATCAAATGAATGTCTATATCATTTTTTTCTATCTCAGACTGAACCAAAGAAAGTGGAAGAAGCTCTTCAAGATGCTGATTAGGTGCAAGCAATGCAGGAAGAGTTAAATAAATTTGAAAAAAATAAAGTCTGGACCCTAGTGCCAAGACCAAAGAACAGATCAGTTGTTGGCACAAAATGGGACTGATAGTGATGGCATAATTACAAGGAATAAAGCAATGCTGGTTGCTAAAGGCTACTCTCAACAGGAGGGTATTGATTATGATGAAACATTTGCACCAGTTGCTAGATTAGAATCCATAAGGATCTTTTTGGCTTATGCTGCTCACAAAAAGTTTAAAGTCTTTCAAATGGATGTGAAAAGTGCTTTTCTTAATGGAGAATTGGAAGAAGAGGTTTATGTTGAACAACCTTCAGGCTTTGTAGATTCAAAATTTCCAAATCATGTCTACAGGCTTGACAAAGTACTTTATGGCCTTAAGCAAGCTCCTAGAGCATGGTATGAGACTTTAGCTCAATTCCTTCTAGAAAGTGGATTTCATAAAGGTACAATTGATAAAACACTGTTCTACCTCAACCATAGAAAGGACTTACTTTTGGTACAAATATATGTTAATGATATCATATTTGGTTCTACAAATGCCAAACTCTGTGAGAGGTTTGCAAAGCTAATACAGTCAAGATATCAAATGAGTATGATGGGAGGACTCAGCTATTTTCTGGGACTTCAAGTCAAGCAAAATGAAAAAGATACTTTTATCTGTCAATCCTAGTACACCAGAAACTTACTGAAGAAGTTTGGAATGCAAGATAGTTCAACAGCATCCACTCACATGGCCACTATAACCAAGTTAGATAAAGATACTGGTTCATTAGTAGATATTACTAACTATAGAGATGCAGATTTTGCAGGATGCAAAATAGACAAGAAAAGCACTAGTGGAAGCTGCCAATTTCTTGGAGGCAGATTGGTTTCTTGGTTTAGCAAGAAACAGAAGTCAATTCTTACATCAACTGCAGAAGCAGAATATATTACTGCAGGAAGCTATTGTGCACAGATTTTTTGGATGAAGAATCAGTTACTGGATTATGGGTTAGAATTTTCTAAAATCCCTATTTACTGTGATAATCAAAGTGCTATTGCTATGACAGGTAATCCAGTTCAACACTCAATGACAAAGCACATCAGCATTAGGTAACATTTCATAAGGGAACATGTGATGGAAGGTACAGTGGAATTGCATTTTGTTCCAACAGATCAACAACTAGCAGATATCTTCACAAAACCACTATGTGAAGCTACTTTTACAAGACTGGTAAATGAACTTGGAATGGTTTCAGGTTCTTTCTATAAATCTGCTTAGTTTTTATTCTCATATATCAGACTTTATGATCAGTGTTTACAGATTGTCTTATCTTCATGAAATCTGTTCTTTAAGTGAAATTCATTAAATACTGATTGTTATCTGATGTGGATCTTTAAACTTTGATAGTTTTTTGAATATTCTGTGACTATTCAATCCAATGAGGATAACTGTGCTAGATGCTGACCTAGTAGTCTTTAATATACTAGAAATCCCATATTTGAATTAGTTGTTTATGTGAAAACTCATTAACACAAGCAAATTCTGATTTTGAGCTTAGTCAAGTTTACTTTGTGTATCTTATTACTAAGTCACAAACTAGATTCTTGCTTAGTCAGATTCTGATGTCAATAAAACTTAAAATTGAACTAAATGCTGATAAGCCTCACTTATCAAAAGAAAAGAAAAGAAAAGAAAAGTCAGGTACTCCTTTGAGATCTAGAGTAAATATGTGGAAGGGAAGACCCAAATGCATTGCTGGTATTAAGTAATATGCATTAGAAAAGCAAATAAATTTTCTTGGTGACTTTTCACATTCTCTGATTACTGGAGATATACTATGATAATAGCATGAATTCTGATAAGCAGTCGTGACTCACTTACACTAAGAAGCCACTGTAAAAAGGAATTTCAAAAGATGCATAAAATGAGCACAAACAGTTGAGGTGGACTCTTGCATAAATTTGTTCTATAGTAGACTTCATGATTGATGACAGATTTTAAGCACTTTCCTGAGTTATGCCTAATTTCTAAAATGTACTGAAGTTTATCAGACTTTAATCTTTATCTGATATTCCGCTGAATGCACACACTTTCACATGATGAAAATTACTGTGGTGATTAAGTTGTTTTTGACAAATAGTTAAGTGTCATTTGCATAAATTCTGAGGACAAGTTCTAATGGAAGTTCTGATGATTAAACTCTGAAGAAAACAAATCAGTAATTGTATGAAGAATCACAGAAAAAGATATTCACTTTTTGAGTTCAGAAGCCATATTCTGATGACTGGTAAAATCTGATATAAGTTAAGTTCTGATATTAAATCCTGATGGAATCCTTGATGCTTACGTGGCATTTTTCTTTACTTGACTTATTTGTGATAAAAACTGAAATAGTCATATCAAATCAGAATATATTTGGGTAAGATAAAAATAGTCATAATCATTATGGGTTAGTGATAAACGTGTTTGTCTTGAAAAACTGCATGTGCACAGTAATTATTATTTATTTTACGTGTTCATTAACTCCTGCTTTAACTTTTTACTGACTGTTATTATTACACATCGGTCTAGGGAGACGAGGCATCATTTTTTTTAATCGTTAAACAGTCCTCACATCCCTTGGTATTCCACTGGCTATTTAAACCGACTATTCATCCCAGCCAAATCATCTTCCATTTTCTCACAAACTCACTCTCTCTTTTAATTCTCATCATTTTTTTTCTTCATAAACAAAAATGGTTCATTTCAACTTGTTCATGAACTATGAAACTTTCAATATAGAGTTGAGTTGTGATGACTGGCAACAGGAGTGGCATGTCACCGCCATTCCTGAATAGCTCTGGAACTCCATTCCACAAGAGGTTCACACAGACCTCTTGTTCTTTTCGATTGACTACTACCTCCATCTTGATTGATTGGAAGAAGAAAGGAGAAAGGCTCTCTGTCAGCAAGAACGGATCATCCATCTTGCAGTGCTCTTTGTCAGCAGTAGAAGGAACTAGTCGATAGGTTTTCTTAGACTAGGACTAAGGTTGTTGATGTTAAGCATCTTAGAATAGGACTATCTTGTAATTTTTGCATGTAATCGATAAATTTCATGAAATGTACTCATTTGATATATTAATGAAATTTCCTTTAATTACAAGATTTAGTCTCTGTTTCTCAAATTATGTGCATGTGCATGTTTTAATTGCAATTTGTTAATCTTTACTTCATCTATTTTTAACTTTATTCTTTGATGAATGTTTTGATTACAATTATCGTCAATAATAAATTTTGTTGATTTGAGGAAACATTTGAAGCACGGGTTCATGCATCAGAACCTGTGATAGTTGGAGCTGAGAATGTTACTTCTCAGAAAGAAACTGCAGCTCAAAGTTCTGATACTTTGAAGAAGAAATCTGTAAGTTCTGAAGCTGTTAAAGCAACTCCTTCATTGGGAAGGAGATTGAAGAAAATGAAGGCTAGGAGGTATTTGGCTAAGGCTCCATCAGAAGATACTGAAGAAGCTGAGGAAGGGGATCAGGAATCTCTGATCTCACAAGAACCAATTATCATTGAAGCCCTTCCAGCTCAAGCCAAAGACACTGCTACTGATGCAGTTGTAACCCCTCATGTCTCTCAATTTAAAGCTACAGATGATGCTAAAGAACCAACTGAAAATTCTGAAATTGATATTCACAATTTGAATATACCAAATGTTCTTTATCTGGAAGCTCCATCTAGAGAAGATCAGCAATTTCTAACTCATTTTCCAATTTTAAATGCTGAGATACCATCTATATCAACCACACCAGCTCTGGAGATAAACTCTGATGTTCAGAATTTAAATGAAGCTGTTCCTGAATCTCTAGTTGCTTCACACACTGTTTTGTTCTCTGAACATAATGAGTCTTCCTCAAGTTTTGAAGACAGTGTTTCTGCTGAGACTCCAGTTCCCATTCTGGGAAAAGAACAATTGGTGAAGAAATTTGTTGAAAAGGAAGCACATATTCCTTGGGAGGATACTTACAGAGGTGTGGAGTGGACCAAGAAGTGGAATGACACTAATTTCATTCCAAGTTCTAACATTCTGACAGAGCATATTGCTAAAGATGATGAGTTGCTCACAAATGTTGATTTAAAGATATTACTCAAGATCACTGCTCTATCTACCAAACATCTTCAAGGTCTACATTCTTCTACTCATGAGAAGGTTGATACACTAAAGGAACATGCTGATAAGCTAGATCTACAGCTTAATCTTGACAAAAATAGATATATCAGACCTACTCTTGAGAAAATTGAAGCCATTGAGAAGATTCAAGAGAAGAAACGGGCCCAAATTGATGAGGTCTTGGCTAACCAAATTTCTCAGAAATCTCAATTGGAAGAAATCTAATCTTCAGTTGAACTTCTTCTTTCTCTCTTACTTCCTGATGATGCCAAAAAGGGGGAGAAGGTAGTTAAGTCCAAATGCTTACCTACTGAAATACTGAAGAAAAAGGATGATAAAAGTGATGACCAGGGAAACTCTGATAAGAGTAGAGGTCAAGGAAAAGTTCAAGGAAAATCTTCTACACAGAATAAGTCAAGTTCTGATGCTGTGAATGCTAAAAGTCAGAAGTCAAGTTTTGATAAACAAAGTCTGATATTAAGTTCCGATATTCTGATTCAGTCATGATCTAAAGACTCTCAGAAGTTTTTGCAAACTCTGAATCTAAAGGGGAGGCAGACTATTGTTTATTATAAAAATCCTAAAATCCAGACACTTGATGAGGAGATAGCTAGAAGATTATTTCTTAAACAAAATCCAGGAATGGATTTGGAAAATCTCAAGGAGGAATAAGCTAGATTTGTTGCTGAGAAGACAAATCTTAAGTCTAAAGCTTCTGATGCAAAGAAACCTCCAAGGCCTAAGGAAAAAGGCATTGTGATCAGGGAAAAGTCAAATTCTGAGACTTTAAAGTCCAAGACTAGATCAAAAACTGAGATTGATCCTAAGTCAAAAGGGAAAGAAAAGGTTGGTGAACCTTTAAAGATTGATAAAAAGATAAGTTTTTCCATTCCAGTCTATCAAACTACAATGCATGATGATGATTTGATAGAAGATGAAACTGTTTAAATTCTGAAGAAAAGAAAGATAATTGAAGAATCTAAAAAAACCTCTGACACTGCTCAAGTTGTTCAGAATGAAGAACAGCAAGCTACAGAAGAAACAACAAATTCTGATCAAGGTAATTTGGAAAAGATGACAATTACTGATAAGAAGAAACTGTTATGGAAGAAAGTTACTCCAGTTGAACCAAAATCTAATCTCTTGATGAATCAACTCGCAACATTTGGGTTGAGATCCAAGCAACCTAAAGATAAAGCTGGATTAGATTCTGATGAAGAGAAAATACAAACAGGAGTAGAAGTTACTCTAAGAGATCCTTTCATGTTGACAGATAACCATATGAACAAATCAAACAAAAGCACCTTGACAAGGTGTTGTCTGCTCAAATCGTGATAGATGCTCATGATAAGGAAAATCTAAAGGAGAAATTGATTTTATTTCTATATGATGGATTAACTTACAGACTAGCTGATACTGATATGCTAAAGAAGTCTGTCAGAGAACTTCAACATATTCACTATCTTCTGAAAGTAAAATCTGATGTTACAAGAAGATGGTCAGAAGACATTTTGAAGGACATAAGAGATCTATTTAGAATCTCTGGTACAAAGGCTTCTCAGTATATACCAATGATTACTAAAGATGATGGAAGAGAAATTCCTATGCTGAAGAATTCTGCTAAGGTGGAAGTTATTCTGAAAGGAAAATGCTTATGTTATAATGAAAACTCTTCACGTCCTAGAGTTATCAGACTTGGTGATGGACTTGAAAGAACATCAATTCAAGCTCTCAGAACAGCCATTTATCAGATTGGTGATAGTAAAGATGAAGAACTGATGCAGGTCAAAGCACAGTTAGTTGAAATTCTGAGGAAAGCTGAAGACAAGCTGGTAAGAGATTTTGTTAAGAATCATTATGAATTCAGATTGATCCAGTAAAGTTGGTAAAGCTAAAAGGACTGTAAGTTGTAGTTAATAGTCTTATTAAACTCTTATTGCATTTGAACTTAAATGTTTTTGACATCATCAAATCTATTAACTTGTATATTTTGCACAATTTACAAGTTGGGGGAGATTGTTAGATATATTTGAGATGTCATGTGTAATATGTTTCATGTTTAGTTTTCATATCTTAACAAACATGAAATATCAGTACTTACGGGAATCAGTACTTACTGGAAGTCAGAACTTAAGGATATCATGACTTAGATTATCAGAAGATAAATATCAGAAGATGGATATCAGAACTTAAGTACTGGAGGACTAACAGTTAAGGAAGGAAGCTGATTTACACGAAAGAAGTTCGAGACTAAGACAAAAAGAAGATATGCATGAAAAGAGTTAGAGGAATTAAAAAATTGTATAAGATATCTGATTGATATATTTTAGGAGACAAAATTATATTCCATATCAATTAGAAGTTATCTTGTAACTGTGTACTATATAAACACAGACATAGGTTTACACTATATGTGTTATCATTATCGAGAAGATCATACATTGTAACCTAGTAGCTCTCGTGATATTTGTTCATCACTGAGAGAGAACAGTTCCATTGAAACAGAGTTTATTATATCGAATATATCTGTTTATTGTTACTTGTGTTCGAAATCGATTTGATTGTATCCTACACTGTATTCAACCCCCTTCTACAGTGTTGTGTGACCTAACACATTATAAACCTAGGAAAAAATATTTCCTTACCTCTTGTAGCTAGGGGCATTGTGAGACTGGTGCTAAGTTCTTCCATGATCATTAGACCAATATTCAATTTTCTATTGTGATATATGGAGAACACCAGCTTCTGGACCATACTTGATATGTTATCATATCCTGTCTTCCTGCAAGTGAAGGCCCTCACAATAGAATCAAACAAGAAAGACCATTCCCTTCTTAGATACTTCTTGGAGGCTATCCAGGTTGATTCTTTCACTATAGTTGATAAAGTCCATGAACTCAGCTAGCTCATCCTGTGTTGGAACCTCCACCAAATTTTCAGTTGGAATGCCCAAAGCTTGATTTACATCTTGCTCATAAACTCCACATGTTGGCCTCCAATAGAGCAGTTCACCACAATAGATACAGAGTTGTCATGCACAACTGTCCTCACTACAGCTGATATCCAGAATTCATGCAGAAATCCAAGTAAAGGATTGGATTAGCAGTTAGAGCTCCTACAAGATAAGACTCGGACAAAAATTTAACAAATCCCTTGAAACTGTCAGGAGCTTGATTAGCATCTGTGAAAGCGAGATAGTTGGTTCCATCCTTGGAGATTGTAGATCAAACATTGTTTAGTGCCATTTTAGAGGAGTAAATTTGAGTGGGTAAGAAAAGTTAGAGAGAGAGGGTTTGAAACGAGAGAGAGCGATTGAGAATTGGAAAAATTAGGTCACTTAGAGATCTCGAAAGCGTAAAGAGGTGTATGTCGAGATGTCTGGGTATTTATAGTAAAAGGTAAATGACTTATCGAGAACTAAAAGTGGATGTTTGGAATTTGCTTATCGAGAAGTCATATTTAGAGAATAGATACATATCGATATATCATTTTCCTGACTTTTATCGAGAACTAGAAAGTGACACTTATTGAGATGTCAAATAAATACCCAGTTTGTCCTGAATGAACTGAATTGTTTCCAATTTTTATTTGAATAAATCATAATAAAATCATAATAAATTTTATCAAAAGTATCATACTGAAAATAGTTTATTAAATAAAATTATTTCAGTCTGAGTTAAAGATAATTTTAAATTTTACTTGTAGAGAACTCAAAGTAGATTACTCGAGAACTCCACAATAGTTATCGAGAAGTCATAGAGTGACTTATCGAGACGTTCATTCGAGAAGTATAGTAATGACCTTATTCGAGAAGTCATTCGAGAAGTCATAATAACTTATCGAGATGTCTATGAGAAGTCTAACAAAGATTTATCATAAATTAATCTGCTGCAAAATATTAGCTGAGTTCTTGCCTTTAGGATGAAGAATTAAGCATCCCAATTTCACCTACAAGTCTAATGAAAGTAGCTTCATCCAAAGGTTTAGTAAAAATATCAGCTAATTTTTTCTGTTGGAACAAAAATTAGCTCAATGGTACCATTTACAACATGTTCTCTAATAAAATGGTACCTTACATCAATGTGCTTTGTTCTAGAATGATTAACTGGATTAGCCACAATAGATATAGCACTAGTATTGTCACACATAATTGGAATTTTATGTAAAACTAGGCCATAATCCATCAGTTGATTTCTATTCCAAAGCACTTGAGCACAGCAACTTCCAGCGGCTATGTATTCAGCCTCAGCTATGGAAGTTAACACATATTGTTGTTTCTTACTATACCAGGATACAAGTCTTTGTCCAAGAAACTGACAGCTTCCACTAGTACTTTTTCTATCAACCCTGCATCCAGCAAAATCAACATTTGTGTATCCAAATACTTCAAAACCTTTTCCCTTAGGATACCATAATCCCAAGTTTGGAGTCCCCTTTAGATATCTGAAAATTCTCTTCACAAACATCAACTGTCATTCCTTTAGATTGGCTTGAAATTTTGCACACAAACATGTTGCAAAAATAATATATGGTCTACTGGCAGTTAAATACAGCAAAGATCCAATCATTCCTCTATAACCTGAAATGTCTACACTTTTTTCTTTCTTATGTTCATCCAACTTAGTAGTTGTAGACATAGGTGTTGATGCAGGTGAACAATCAACCATACTAAACTTCTTCAATAAGTCCTTGACATACTTAGTTTGACTGATGAAGATTCCATCACTTCTTTGACTAACTTGAAGTCCAAGAAAGTAACTCAGTTCTCCCATCATACTCATTTCATATTCACTTTGCATGAGTTTTGAGAATTTTTTATATAGATTTTTCATTTGTAGAATAAAAAATGACAGCATCCACATAGATTTGAACTAGGATCATATCATCACCATGCTGCTTGTAGAAGAGAGTCTTGTCTATTGTTCCTCTAGTGAATCCATGTTTGATCAAAAATTCTGACAGTGTGTCATACCAAGCTCTAGGTTCTTACTTTAATCCATATAGAGCCTTGAGTAGTTTGTATACAAAATCTGGAAATTCAGGATCTTCAAAGCCAAGTGGTTGTTGCACATAAATTTCTTCTTCCAACTCACCATTAAGGAATGCACTTTTTACATCAATTTGATACACCTTAAAATTTGAGTGTGCAGCAAATACAAGAAAGATCCTTATTGCTTCAAGTCTGCAACTGGAGCAAAAGTTTCATCATAATCGATTCCTTCCTCCTGGTGAGTAGCTTTTGTAACCAACCTTGCTTTGTTTCTAGTGACAATTCCATTTTCATCCATTTTGTTCTGAACACCCACTCTGTTCCAATTACACTTATGTTCTTTGGTGCAGGAACCAATTCCCAAACTTTATTTCTTTCAAACTGATTTAGCTCTTCTTGCATAGCAGATATCCAATCAGGATCAATTAAAGCTTCCTTGGTTTTCTTAGGCTCAACTTGTGTAAGAAAACATGCATGAATATATTCATTTACAGTTACACTTCTAGTTCTCACTCCAACAGTTGGATCATCAATAATTGCTTCTCTTGTGTGACTCATATCCCATTTCTTTTTGTGAGTTTGTTGACTTGAATTTTCTGCATTTTCTTCACCATGGGCATGACTTGTAGAACTTTCTCCTCTTTCTCCCCATGAGTTTGTGCTTTAAAATTCAGGTATTTGAGATGAGCTTCCATTTTCATGGTTCCCTTGTTCAGTTGTCTCTCCATCCATTCTATGATTTGTATTGATTTTAGCTTCATCCTCAGAATCACTATCAATGTTGAGATTTTCAAATTTCAGGGCCTCAGCTTCATTTTCATCAAGGCATTCCAAGCCTGGACAATTGTCATAATCAAAAGTTACATCTGTGTTTTCCATAATTTTCTTTTATTCAAGCACATAGACTTTGTAGGCAGTTCTCTCCAATGAATATCCCAGAAAAATTGCTTCAAAAACTTTAGAGTCAAATTTTCCCACATATTCAGAATTTTCTTTCAAAATATAACACTTGCTTCCAAACACATGAAGATTCTTCACAATAGGCTTTCTTTTAGATAAGATTGAGTAGGGTGATTTGCCAAGATTTTCGTTGATGAGATATCTGTTTTGAGTATAGCATGCAGTGTTGACAGCTTCTTCCCAAAAACTTGTTGGCAATTTGGCATCTTGCAACACTGCTCTAGCAGCTTCCACTAATGTACTATTTTTCCTTTCAACAACACCATTCTTTTGAGGTGTCCTATATGCTGAAAATTCTTGAACAATACCTTTGTCTTTACAGAATTCAGTTAAGGTTGCATTTTCTGAATTATATGCCATTGCCACTCCTTAATCTTTTCACACAATTCTGATCTTCAGCATGCCTCTCAGTCTTCTTGATGTGCTCAATTATGATATGTGGAGTCTCATCTTTAGAATGCATAAATTCTACCCATGTGCACCTTGAGTAGTCATCCACCATCACAAGTGCATACTTCTTTCTTGAAATTGATAAGACATTAACTGGTCCAAATAAGTCCATGTGAATAAGTTACAAAGGTGCACTTATGAAATTCACTATTTTACTCTTGTGACTTGATTTCTTTATTTTTCTTTTTTGACAAGCCTCACAGACCATATTCTGAGCAAACTCCAGATTTGGCATGTCTCTCACTAACTCCTTTTTTACTAGAGTGTTGATTGCCTTGTAATTCAAGTGAGAGAGATTTTTATGCCACAACTTACTTTGTTCCTCAGATGTCTTGGTGTAGAAGCAAAAAATTCCATCCTCATTTGCTGAGTCCAGGTCTGCAACAAATAAGCTTCCTTTTCTTGCTCCTTTTAGAGCAACTTCATTAGTATTTTTCTTGATGATTAAGCATTATCCTTTATCAAATTTAACATTGAATCCTCTATCAGTGAATTGACTGATACTTAGGAGGTTTACTTCCAAACTAGCAACTAATGTTACATCTTCAATGACAACATCTCCAGAAATCAATTTTCCATATCCCATTGTGAAACCTTTGTTGTTGTCTCCAAAAGTCACTAATGGGCCAATCATTTCCTCAAACTGTGATAGCAGGGCCATATCACCTGTCATATATCTTGAGCATCCACTGTCTATGATCCATAGGACTTTCTTCACTTTGCCCTGCACACAATGAGGATTAAGTGTGTTTAGAAATCCAAGCAGTGTGGGTA